>NW_019416261.1:1282016-1306802 GCF_000390285.2 Anoplophora glabripennis | reverse complement strand
CGTGGACGCCATTATTTTAGTTGAGAAGGGCATGTCCGAAAACCCGGTATCCCAAATTTTCTAAATTCAAATCGAAGTAGTCTCTGAAATAATTCTAATGGACCGTGAGACACCCTGTATGTATAAACTATACACAATCTCAAAATAGCAAAGGTTGTCAAAGCGTCAGTGTACAAAGTTACAAAAGTCAAAGTACATTCTGTACATTACCGCATTTTAGACTTTATACTAATAAAGGCATTAGCTATTTATTAAGGACAAGGTACACGTTTACGATGGACTTCTGTTTATTTAAAATTGCAGGCCCAGTTTCCACCGGGCACAAAAAAATTATTTATACACTCATTTGAGTGCTCCACCCCACGGAAATCTTTAGTAAAAGGCGAAAGATTTATTGGATGTGAGGTGAAACCAGAGTAAATAAGTAGTCTAAACGACGAGGGTTAATAATATAAGATGCGACCATGTTGGCAAGATGTAAGTGGCGCCATCTATCAGTAAAATGCCAATACTCTTTTTAATTTAAATCGTGAATGTACTTTTATGCCACTCGTTCATAGTAACATTGTACTCATATTTTTAATAACAAATAATTTATACAGAACACCTTAAAACGATTCTTTTTCACTTGTAGAATTAAGATGTGATAACGTGTATGTATGTCGAGTTTCAGAGTGTGCATAGGTAATATGTGTATTTATGCACATTTGTATTGTAATTTTTCCATATAGTAGAGAAATTATTCGAATGCAAGAATCCCGAGGCTCCCGCACTTTTCTCACAATTGAATCCAGGAATCCCGAGGCTCCCGCACTTCTCGCATATTCACGCTGCCCATAGTGTAGAATTCGCAGGTGCAATAATTTCAGATTCAAGGTCAGACGCTCCCCTAGATTAGAGAAGTATAGACGCTCCCTTTGAAATATAATTTCAATTTAATTACTGTCATTTAGCTGTCATTTTGTTAAATTGTTAAATACTTTTAGTTAGTCCAAATACTAAATATGGAAGCTTTAATTAAACAAAGAGGTACTATGAAAGGCACTATCACTAGAATTGAAACATTTTTAAATAAGAATAAAAATCAAAATATCGATGTTAGCGAATATGTTATATGAGAAACTGCATTAATTAAAGCTTTTGAAAAATATTCTGATGTACAAGACAAGATAGAGGAGATCGATGAGTCTCAAGAGCAGGATAGAATTGACACAGAAAATAAATTTTTTACTATCCATGCCGCTATAAAAACAAAAATTCAGTCGAGTGTGGTGCCCGACATAAGTCTTTCCAATTCTCGGAACCCCCCTCTGCAACAAAACTCAAATATGAGTACCGGTCAAGTAAAATTACCAAACGTAAATTTGCCTTCATTTTCAGGAAAATATGAAGAATGGAAATCATTTATAGATTTATTTACGTCACTAATTCATAGCAACTCTCAATTAACAGATGTACAGAAGTTTGTATATTTGAAATCCACTTTACAAGCTGAACCATTAAATTTAATAAATAAACTAGAACTAATTAACGAAAACTATGAAAGAGCATTAGGCATATTAAATGAGAGGTATGATAATAAACTAATAATAATAAATAAGCACATTAAAAATATATTAGATATTCCCCCCATAAATAAATGTACAGCTTATAATTTGAGACAATTTTTAATTCATATAAATCAACATTTAAATTCATTAGAAGCATTAAAAGTCAATACAAAGGAGTGGGATCTATTACTTATCTATAGCTTTAGTCAAAAACTAGATTTTGACACACGCAAAGCATACGAATTAGAAAAAAGTTCAACAGAACTTCCCACACTTAAAGAATTTTTCACTTTCCTTGAAAAACGATGTATAGCTTTTGAAAATTTATCTTCATCGGACACAAAGAAAACGGCTTCTCACATAGCAAATACTTCATCAGACACAAATAACAAATTTAAATGTCACTTTTGTAAATTGACAAATCATAATATTTATAGATGTTTCAAATTCAAAGCGCTTCCTTGTCACAAAAGGCATCAGTTTATTCAAACAAATAAACTTTGCTTAAACTGTTTTGGTTCAAGGCATTCCCTAGAAAATTGTACATCTCGAAAATGTGCAATTTGCCAAGGTGACCATCATTCTCTTTTACACCCTAATGATAACTCAAAATCGTCAAAAAATGTCGCTCAATCAAGTGGGACAAATTTAGTAAATCAAAATTTAGCCCCTAACGTTAATTCAAATAATAATTCTCAAGAAGTTTCGCAAATTTCATCCGTCACTACTCACTCGAGTCTCTATACAAGAGGAATACAGGTGCTATTAGCAACAGCTAATGTAACAGTTATATCAACAGACGGAACACCTATACAAGCAAAAGCTCTCTTAGATAGTGGAAGCCAAACCTCATTTATATCGCAAGATTTAGTTAACAAACTAAACTACACCCCGTATAAAACAAATATTCACATTTCAGGTGTTTCCAATACACAGGTATTTTTAAAACACATGGTAGATATTGATATTCATTCTAAAATAGAAATAAATAAAAGCTTTAACGTTTCATGTGCAATATTACCAAAAGTTACTTGCTCATTACCTCAATTCACTATTGACAAAAATAATTTACCGATTCCTGAAAATATTAACTTAGCAGACTCCACATTTAATATTACATCGAAAATAGATTTACTATTAGGTTCGGATGTTTATTATGACATTATTCTCCCAGGTATAATTCACTTAGGAAGTAAAATGCCTACTTTGCAAAATACTCATTTTGGTTGGGTTATTGCAGGTCCGGTATTAAATAATTATTATACAAATACCAGTGTTTCTTTGTGCTCACATATTTGTAATTTAAATGACCTCCTACCAAAATTCTGGCAACAGGAGGAAATTGAAAGTAAGCGTATTTTATCTCCAGAAGATGAAAAATGTGAAGAAATATTTAAAAGCACAGCTAAGCATTTAGTAGATGGCTCATTTCAAGTAAATCTGCAACTTCGCAATTCAAATAAATATTTAAAATTAGGTGACCAAAAAATTGTAAGCAAATGGACTGTGAATTTAGTGATTCTACAACTACTACAAAAGATCAAGTCAAAAAAAACTGTTATGCGTATGAAGCACTCACATTACTAATTACTACTAACTAATGCAAAATACCCTATCAAACAAAATTTTACTAATGCAAACCTCCTGCTAGCAAAAGATTTTTTTTGTTAGAAAAAAGATTTGAAAGAGATAAAGGATTGTTCTCTCAATATAAAGCATTTATAGATGAATATATTTCTTTAAATCACGGTAAATATGTACCGTTAGAGATAAAAAATAAAAATTTCTTACCTCACCATTGTGTAATCAGAGAAACATCGGTCACTACTAAACTCAGAGTAGTATTTGATGCTTCAATGAAAACTTTAAGAACTGGTTATTCTTTAAATGATATTATGTTGAAAGGTTTCACAGTTCAACCCGAACTATTTGACATTTTATGTAGATTCAGAACGTTTGAGTTTGTAGCAATAACGGACATAGAGAAAATGTACCGACAAATAAAAATTAATCCATCTCAATTATTTTTACAAAATATATTATGGAGAGATCATCCCAATGAAGAATTAAAATGTATAGAGTTACAAACCGTAACTTACGGTACTAATTCGGCTCCGTACTTAGCAACTAGATGCTTAGTCGAATTAGCAAATCAACATAGGGTTCATTTTCCACTCGCTTCACAAATGATACTCACACAATGTTATGTAGACGACATATTATTCGGTGCCAATGATTTTGAAACATTGGTAAAAGTTAAAAATGAACTTCTAGAAATGTTACAATTAGCAAAATTTAAATTGCACAAATGGTGTTCGAATTCACAGGAATTCTTGAATACGTTTTGTGAAACAAATCAATCTAATATATTTGATATCAAAGCCGATAATGTCTCAAATAAAGTTCTCGGTCTATCATGGAATCCAAATTCGGATAATTTTAAAATTAGCGTGCCATTATTAAATGATGAGTTATCACCCACAAAAAGAAATGTGCTATCACAAATTGCTCAATTATTTGATCCTCTCGGATTTATTGGACCAGTGATAGTCATTGCAAAACTCATTATGCAAAAAATATGGATTCGTAAGTTGGATTGGGACGAAAAACTTTCTACGGAATTACTAAATGAATGGAATACTTTTATCTGTAATACACATCATTTGTCAAATATAGAAATTCCGCGTCATATATTTGCGACAAAGAAAATATTAGAAATACAGATACATGGTTATGCAGATGCTTCTTTGAAGGCTTTCGGTGCGTGTGTGTATTTACGTGCATTATATATTGATGAAACTGTTTCTTGCAACTTAATATGTTCTAAGTCTCGAGTTGCCCCTTTAAAAACCGTTTCTCTACCCAGATTGGAACTATGTGGAGTAGTACTTCTTTCAAAATTAGTAAACAAATTAATGTCTGTATTTTCATTTAAAGTTAACAGTGTTCACTTATGGACTGATTCGCAAATAACTTTATGTTGGTTAAAATCACATCCATCACGATGGACTATTTTTGTCGCTAATAGAGTCGCAGAAGTACAAAACTTAACTTCTAAATATCATTGGAATCATGTTAAATCAAAAGAGAACCCTGCTGATTTATTATCTCGAGGATTAATTCCGAATGAAATAAAACATAATGATATTTGGTGGCATGGCCCTCAGTACTTACATGATTTTTTCTTTAAATTAAAAGGGCATAACGAAGAAAATTTGCTAATATTCAATATAGATGAAATCCCTGAACTAAGAAAAATTACTATGTTAACTACCCCGGTAATGAATGATGCAATATTTTCAAACTTTTCAAATTTTTCACGGTTACAGCGAACTATTGCTTATTGTTTTAGATTTGCTAATAATTCAAAGAAAAATTCAATTAAAAATTACGGATCACTCACGATTGAGGAATTGCAACTTTCTCTTATAGTAATAATTAGGGTTATTCAAAAAACTCATTTTGAAGATGAATTTGAACAACTCAAAGTTAACAAACCTATTTCTAAAAACACTATCGCTTCATTAAACCTTTGGATTGATGAAAAAGGTTAGGGTCGTAAAACTTAAAACAAATGAAGGTATAATTACGCGCCCTCTTTCAAAATTGTGTCCTCTTCCTCAAGAATGTTAAATAATAAACATATTTTATTTATATTTATTGTTTTGTTTTTCTTTTTGAAGTTTTCACTTCAACGCGGGGGAGGATGTTGAGAATTGGAACCGAGTGTACATAGAAATAAAATAATATAAAGAACGTTGGAAACAAAAAAAAAAAGATGGAGTTGTTTGTTTTGAGACTTCGTATGTCTGTCTTGTCATTACTTATATAAAAAGTAATTTTTCTGTAAAACACATTAATTAAATAATAAATACCTCGTTATTGTAAATTGAAGAAATCGCATTTTCCCATACAAAATACAGTCCACAAACCTTATATGTTTTTATAAAACATCAACATAATAATATTTTTTATCAAATCAGATTAATCAAGCCATCTAGCAAAGCAAATTGTTGCTTATTTACACAATTAAAAGTTCTCTATTGCCATTCTTATTATCGACGTGATAAATTGATTTGTAATCATTGGTCATAAGTTTCCAGATTTTTTCAATCACGTTCTGCAAATATTCGTGTTTGAGATTATGTACTTTTTCAGTCAAAGGAGACAATCATGTGTCTCCTAAGCATGCTGGCGGATGCTGGCAGAATATTTAATATTATTTTATACAAAATAAATATAAGCGAGGATATTTATTTTTCAAGATGCTTGATAAAATGGGTACAAACATCTTTAAATAAAATATACTCTTTGTAATAGTTTTATAACTTTTACATTTCAATTAACTGTTCAAGTGGTCAAAACTTTTTAATGCAGAAAAAAAATATGACATACATTAAGCATTATTGCATATACAGTACACTGTATTTCATAAGATAGCATACAAACTTTAAAGGGACATTTTTCAAGTAAAAATAAGTAAAAAGGTTGTATAAACTTTGCTCCGAAACACATTGGTGGCGAAATATGCGCCTTAAAAAAATATCGAATTTTTAAAATATTTCAGGACGGGTTGTGATAGCTTCACATAATTTTGTTTAGTACTTACACCACGCTAATAATTTTGAATTTCAATTGTCAATGTCGTAGAGAGCACGCATAATTTAAAAAAAAGAAAATAAACAATTTTTGGGATAACTTTAGTTCACCATCAGATAGCAAACATAGCTTTACTGTTTTTCTCAAAGCAACAACACTTTTTTCATTAAACTTTTTAATGTTTACGTTCATTTTTTTAAATAATTTACGCTATAACAATGTTAAACCATTTTTATGTTTATTCGCTATTATTTTTGTACATCCATCTGTAATGATTGTCTTATTACTCAGTTTTATAAAGAAAATTTATCTATTTATCAGATCACCTATAGACTGCCGTAACTAAGAGAAATTATTGAAGAAACATTAGATTTTGTGTTAGCAGAAAAATAAAATAAAAAACATTTTTGAGGCCTCATTATTATCTAATTAATTACAGTAACAAGAAGAGTTATGTTGAGAAGAAAACGTTCATCAACACCATCTCGTTCAGATTTGGTTTTTCTATAATGTAATAATTAATATTCTTTTTAAAGTAGTAAAAAAATAGATTATAATCGTTATTGTGTTATTTTCATTATTATGTTAGATGTTACGCTCTATGAAAGGGGCTGCACCCCCATATCTACGAAACTAACAACTGAAATGCAAANGTATTTTCATTTAAAGTTAACAGTGTTCACTTATGGACTGATTCGCAAATAACCTTTATGTTGGCTAAAATCACATCCATCACGATGGACTATTTTTGTCGCTAATAGAGTCGCAGAAGTACTTCTAAATATCATTGGAGTCATGTTAAATCAAAAGAGAACCCTGCTGATTTATTATCTCGAGGATTAATTCCCAATGAAATAAAACATAATGATATTTGGTGGCATGGCCCTCAGTACTTACATGATTTTTTCTTTAAATTAAAAGGGCGTAATGAAGAAAATTTGCTAATATTCAATATAGATGAAATCCCTGAACAAAGAAAAATTACTATGTTAACTACCCCGGTAATGAATGATGCAATATTTTCAAACTTTTCAAATTTTTCGCGGTTACAGCGAACTATTGCTTATTGTTTTAGATTTGCTAATAATTCAAAAAAAAATTCAATTAAAAATTACGGATCACTAACTTTCTCCTACAGTAATAATTAGAGTTATTCAAAAAACTCATTTTGAAGATGAATTTGAACAACTCAAAGTTAACAAACCTATTTCTAAAAACACTATCGCTTCATTAAACCTTTGGATTGATGAAAAAGGTTAGGGTCGTAAAACTTGAAACAAGTGAAGGTATAATTACGCGCCCTCTTTCAAAATTGTGTCCTCTTCCTCAAGAATGTTAAATAATAAACATATTTTATTTATATTTATTGTTTTGTTTTTTCTTTTTGAAGTTTTCACTTCAACGCGGGGGAGGATGTTGAGTATTGGAACAGTGTACATAGAAATAAAATAANTAAATGATGAGTTATCACCCACAAAAAGAAATGTGCTATCACAAATTGCTCAATTATTTGATCCTCTCGGATTTATTGGACCAGTGATAGTCATTGCAAAACTCATTATGCAAAAAATATGGATTCGTAAGTTGGATTGGGACGAGAAACTTTCTACGGAATTACTAAATCAATGGAATATTTTTATCTGTAATACATATCATTTGTCAAATATAGAAATTCCCCGTCATATATTTGCAAAAAAGAAAATATTAGAAATACAAATACATGGTTATGCAGATGCTTCTTTGAAGCTTTATGCTTGATAAAATGGGTACAAAAATCTTTAAATAAAATATACTCTTTGTAATAGTTTTATAACTTTTACATTTCAATTAACTGTTCAAGTGGTCAAAACTTTTTAATGCAGAAAAAAAATATGACATACATTAAGCATTATTGCATATACAGTACACTGTATTTCATAAGATAGCATACAAACTTTAAAGGGACATTTTTCAAGTAAAAATAAGTAAAAAGGTTGTATAAACTTTGCTCCGAAACACATTGGTGGCGAAATATGCGCCTTAAAAAAATATCGAATTTTTAAAATATTTCAGGACGGGTTGTGATAGCTTCACATAATTTTGTTTAGTACTTACACCACGCTAATAATTTTGAATTTCAATTGTCAATGTCGTAGAGAGCACGCATAATTTAAAAAAAAGAAAATAAACAATTTTTGGGATAACTTTAGTTCACCATCAGATAGCAAACATAGCTTTACTGTTTTTCTCAAAGCAACAACACTTTTTTAATTAAACTTTTTAATGTTTACGTTCATTTTTTTAAATAATTTACGCTATAACAATGTTAAACCATTTTTATGTTTATTCGCTATTATTTTTGTACATCCATCTGTAATGATTGTCTTATTACTCAGTTTTATAAAGAAAATTTATCTATTTATCAGATCACCTATAGACTGCCGTAACTAAGAGAAATTATTGAAGAAACATTAGATTTTGTGTTAGCAGAAAAATAAAATAAAAAACATTTTTGAGGCCTCATTATTATCTAATTAATTACAGTAACAAGAAGAGTTATGTTGAGAAGAAAACGTTCATCAACACCATCTCGTTCAGATTTGGTTTTTCTATAATGTATTAATTAATATTCTTTTTAAAGTAGTAAAAAAATAGATTATAATCGTTATTGTGTTATTTTCATTATTATGTTAGATGTTACGCTTTATGAAAGGGGCTGCACCACCATATCTACGAAACTAACAACTGAAATGCAAAGTCACTAATATCGTTTTATAATCATTACGCGTTCCTATAATATTAACTTTTTTTTCAAAATATCTGAAGACCCATTTCTCAAAAACAGGGCCAAGGGTTATATAAAGTTTTTTTGTTTATTTTTATTTGAAGAATACCCTTAAAGCTTGTGTATTTCCGCAAAAGACAGTACAATGAGGCGTAGTGATTCCTCACTACTAAAAAAAAGTTTCATACAAATGTTGTGGAGCATATAATTTTATATAAATATGATCCATTGACTTTTTCTCCTACTAATAAAATTAATAGAGTTATAGGGAGGCTCGAACTTAAGGGATGATATATGAAATGTAAAGAAATCATAACAAGCAGACAAATGAATGAATTTCAAGAGTTGAATCGGTCTGTCGACACTTTCTCTTTCAGGAAACAATTTCATTACATTTTTATTTCAATAAACATTAAGTATTCCCGCAACTTTTATGCTTGAATCTTATTCTTATTTCTTGGTCGTGAAATTTGCTACCTTGGGTCGCCGGCCCCGCCTTTATCTTTCAGATGCTCACGCAGACTGGTGATTTAGGGTTCAACTATATTAAAGGAACTTTTTTAAACCTTGAAAACATGTTAAAACTAAAAATTTTACCTGTAGGCAAAATTATCATTTTGTTTATACATATAGCACCAGACACTACAGAGCGAATAAGGTCTAGGGTAAAGTATTACCGGGTCTGTCTTCAGCGTAAATGCTAGGAACAGGTCCAACCCATTATTAATTGATCACTTCTTAATTTAACTACAAATGGCTCTATATACAAAGAAAAAATTATTAACGATAAACTTACAAGTTGCACATACTATACTATAAGCTATAAAATTCGCTAACATTTATAATAATTACCTACAGAATGATCGGAAAAGTTCCTGACAAAATTCTTTCTCACCCTGTGTAACGCAAGTATCTGGCATAATAACATAGACAGTTATGAGCGTAAAACAATAATTTAAATTTAATTTAAAATTTAGTTTACAATGTTAAATTTGTAATGTACAGTCAATTTAACTCGACTTGTAAAATTCATTTGAAAAAAAACTGAATATGTGGGCTCCTTGTATAATAGCTCGCTCCTAAATCTGTAATGTTTACAACGGTGGTCATGGTTACCGTCGCACAGAAGTGCAAGACTGAGTGGGAGTAGCACATATTTACTATTTGGGCTCTGTTTAGTCCACCGAAAACCAAATCATAGCTATTCACCGTATTTTTTTTATTAAACGTAATTTGTTTACGTGAGGTGTAAATTTTTGTTTCCTACGGATTGTTTCTTGTGTATTTTTCAAAAGATTGTTTAAGTTAAATTGTAAAGACAGACTAACAACACTTGCAATGTTATCAGTGGTACCACACTTTAATGAAAATGTAATTGCAAAGTTTATTTCGGAGAAAAGCAGAAGGAAGGACTGTCACCACAAAAAATAATGTTGAGCACATTTTCCCTATATTTCAATAGTACTTAAAATAAAACTATCCTATATTTGATTTTTTCAATATTTTTACCTAAATTATTCCGTCCTACCTGGATGGAAATCAAGAGCGCCACTGGTTATAACTGATAAAAATTGAAGAATTTCCCTGCAGCCTGATCCAAGTTGTTTTAAAATCGGATGAATAAAACTCCAAAATAACTAACCTCTCCTTTGTATTGTATCTTAACTAAAAGATGGTCCATTTATTTTAACTTGTTGTATTTTATGTTTGAGATTCCAGACTAATTAACGTATTTATTACTTCCTTACTCAATAATTAATGCAGCGTATGGAAAATCTTTCATAATTATCAAACCGTCGGAAAACCTAATCAGAAAGTAATGCATTATAAATAACTGCTACCAAGTTTGCATCTGTAAATAGATTCAGCTTAAGAACTAACTCGATGTAAACTTCGAAATTACTTTTAAACTTACCGAGGCCCTTGCCTCTTTTGTAACTTGTTGCAGGCTGTCCAACAAAAATAAACTTTAAATTACAATGTGGACATTCATTAACTGCAAACTGTATCAATGAGTAAATTTTACTTTAAAGAAGTTACTTAATTTCGCATTTAATTGCTGGGCAATTATTTCTGTTAAGCAGTTGTAATCTTTTTTTGATTCAAAATGAAGTTTTATAACAGTTTTTCCGAGACGTTTATGGTACCCTTTCTTTTGTTCAAAATATACTTACTTTTCATATACATATACCTTTAGCTACTTTTTCCAGGGTTTTTATTATTTTCGTTGACTGACACAGTCTACTGAATATATCATCGACTTTAATTTAATTTACTTGCTCGTTCGTCCCTCGTGAATGAAGATTTTTCACTCCTTGATAAAATATTATTTTATCGTAGTGCACAGTATTCTACTTTTTTTCTATAACAAATTTTGAAACATTAGAAAAGTCAATTACTAATAATTGTTTTATTCCACTCTGTCAGTTCAGCTTTGTTTTGCCTTGTTCGGCACAAAGATAGAACTATTTGAAGAAAAACTTCCTCAAGACGTGGGAAAAGCTGGATTAGAGGCTGTGGGAAAATTATTACTCAAAAAATCGCGGCTGATATTCGGAAAAGAGTATACGTGCTTTCAAAAGTGGAAAAGGGCAAAGAATATCAATGGGTGAGTGAAAAAGTACTTTTGGTATACTTTTTCGAGAAGCTAAAGAAAGTAAAGCCGTTACATTATGGTCATATTAATCGATACTAAAGTTAACGTTGCTTGTAAATGAAAATTGTAACATTTCAAAGGAAGTAATACGTCTGATGAGTTAGCTCCATCAAATAACACTTCGTAATGTTTTCAGATACAGCAACTGATTAGACTATTAAAGAAATTAACTGTTTCTCTTTATGAAGAGATTTTTATAAATACTTTCTCTAATAATTTTATTCATTCACATTTTATATTATAAGGTTTGTTTGGGGCATGTCGATCTAATGTTTATTTTTTTTTTTAATTAATAAACGGCTAGTTTCAAAGCAAAAAAGTAAGAGAGGTAAAAATTTTAAAATAAACCAGGCTATCTGAAACGTATTTTTTTGGAATATTCAATTTTTGTCAAACAAAAAAGTTGTAGCAAAAAATAACTTAGGGAATGCTTATTTCAATCTCCTCCAAGGGGTATAAATTTTCAAAAATTGTTGGGGAGTTGCATTAGCAGAAAAATTTGTATAAAATTTGACTATTATACCTTTTTTGGTTTTCAAATTACAGCCGCTATTCCATATTTTTTGGAAATTTTGAAAAGCTATATGTCTTAAGGCGGGTATCCATTTGTGTCAAATGCCCCGTAACGTAACACCGAACATGTTACGTTACAGCTAGTGGAGACGGAAAATTGTTGCATGATATGTGTAACAAATTCGACACGCGTAACTAATCCGGGACGAACCATCAGTTGTCGGTTTTTAGTCGTCGCATCAAAGGGATGCAACAGTACTTTCTGCCACATGTTGAGACGGGGTTACCCTTTTGGCCGTAACGTTGCCTATTGCACATGTGATGTTGTTTTATTTTTTGTTTCGTCAGTAATTTGTATATGGTCTGGGATCAGTCTGTTTTCTGCAGTGACTAGAAAGAGTGCGTTTTTCTGTGTTTGTGCCATGAAGTGGAGTAAAGAAAAGATTTCCGGAGATTTCCATTTCTTATTCTTCAAAATTGTATGAAGAATAAAAATATATAACGCTGCTGCTAACTGCAATTGCAGTGACAAATCCATTAATGCAGTGAGGTTCATACTGCGAGTTTATATTCCTGTGTGGTCTCGTAAATTTATTTTGTTACGTTACGGAATGAATGATACGACCAAAATCACACATACTTTCGCAGCGAACCGTGTCACCTTTTGCAACAGGCCGTAACATGTTCGTTGTTACGTTACGGATCATTGCCACAAGTGGATACCCGCCTTTAAGGGGTGAACTACGGTCATTTTTATGCAAAACGTGTTCCTTTTATTTGTAAGATTCACCGGTACCATTTGTGCTACTTCTTTTGAAAACACCTTATACAGGGTGGTCCACTTTTTTTCGATCAAACTTCAGGAATCAATACATTATCAAAAAATAATGTTAGTTTGCTAAATAAACTATACCCGACAAATGTTTACTNTTCCGGAGATTTCCATTTCTTATTCTTCAAAATTGTATGATGAATAAAAATATATAACGCTGCTGCTAACTGCAATTGCAGTGACAAATCCATTATTGCAGTGAGGTTCATACTGCGAGTTTATATTCCTGTGTCGTCTCGTAACTTTATTTTGTTACGTTACGGAATGAATGATACGACCAAAACCACACATACTTTCGCAGCGAACCGTGTCACCTTTTGCAACAGGCCGTAACATGTTCGTTCTTACGTTACGGATCATTGCCACAAGTGGATACCCACCTTTAAGAGGTGAACTACGGTCTTTTTTATGCAAAACGTGTTCCTTTTATCTGTAAGATTCGCCGGTACCATTTGTGCTACTTCTTTTGAAAACACCTTATACAGGATGGTCCACTTTTTTTCGATTAAACTTCAGGAATCAATACATTATCAAAAAAAATGTTAGTTTGCTAAATAAACTATACCCGACAAATGTTTACTTTTTGAGATACAGTACGTTAAAGTTTCCCGAAAAAAAAATATATTTTTCTGAATTTTTTGATAATGTATTGATTCCTTAAGTTTGATCAAAAAAAGTGGACCACCCTGTACATATAAGAGATGAAAAATGGAAGAAAATACTGAGTGACGGAATAGACAATTCTTGCAGTTCTACGCCTATAAGTTTGTTGCAAAGGAAATGAAAAATAAAAAATAAGTTGTATATGAATAAATAACAAAGGAATTAAAGTACTTTTTATACACTTCTGCTAAACTTTACTTTAACTACCCTTACATACAGTTAAAAAGCTACTTGATCTGTTGATTTGAGTTTGTTAAGCACACTTTAGCATTTGCTAAAATAGCTTCTTATATTATTTTCTATTTAGGTGTCTTTTATTCAAGATATAAAGTGTCAAACTTAAAATATTCTGGTGGAATTTTGCACAAATTTTTCTATACTACTATATACTATAAGTTAATATGCATGAAAAATTAAGATTTCAAAATATTTATCACTTCCCCAAATGACATTGTGTTTTATTAATGATAGAGAAACAAACATACCAGAAAATTATATAGGTACCTAATTTTAACCGAATTCAATTCTTTTTCTTGAATTTCGAACTGAAACCACATATTTCGTGCTACAGACAAATAAATAACATTGCATTTTTCTAAAATTTTGTTTACAAAGATATATTTTAAATCTTCGCCTCTTTAGAGGAACTGAAAAATTGAAAAGCAGCACGAGTCGATATTACATATGAAAGAAAATTGCAATATCCCATAAATCAAGCCCTAAATTTAAATTTCATGCAAATAAAAATGGATAAGAGCGGAACAGTCCGAAACACGTTAGATATCTATGAATCGTAGGCGTATACAAAAAGTGGGGAGAGGGGGGGACGAAGAGTACTAGAACCCTCCTTTTTACCGTTCGTGCTTCGATTAATTTTTTATCAAAATTACACAGCTCCTGCAAAGTTGTATTTGAATTAAGTATTCTACATATTTAATAACACTTTTTAACCTATAATTTTAAATATAAAATACCTAATACTTAGCCTCTACGAAGCTTTCATCTTTTAATAATATTCCGATTTTTGCAGGGAGTATTGAAGTTCTTAAATATCTCCCGTTTCTTAAAATTGTTTAAATTTCTTAAGATGTTTGCCTTATGTGTCACAGAAATATATTAAATGAGATGGCTAATCCGACCTGTATTGCTATGCGGAGTCAGAAGAGGAAGGTATAGGTTTGTTTGTAAGCCTAGTCGCAGAATCATTTATATAAATGTAAGTCCAGTCAATTAGGTAATTATTAACATGGCATAGTTATGCCAAAGCATACCGACAATCAGGGTTCCCGCCAGTAAGATAAGAACAGAAACGTCTGGACCCAAGAAAGGGGCGTGTCGAATTCAGGAGAGATCTACGAAAAAAAGTCAGTTCTTCCTTAGGTTCCACATTGAGCAGTCGACTTAATTTTAGAGTCTCGGGCTAATTAATTAAATTTAATAATGGATAAAGTTTTTTTCAAATACGTTTTTTACGCCGTCGCGTGTAAATAAGTCAATTAATAATGTTGTTCCAGCCGTTGTGTTTGTTTGTTATTTTCTTTGTTTGTTTCCTTTATTGTTATTAAAACCCTTCCTGGAAGTTTTGGTGTTTCCTTTTGTTTCTCTCAACTTCAGTGTCACCCTGTATAGCCAGCCACTGGATTATGTTCTACATAAGCAATAGAGGGTAAGTGCCTGAAATTCATTCTCTGAACATACAACATTTCTAAGTTCCCACGTATTAATTAAAGTATAATGATAATTATAAGTTCCCTTTCGAGAATTAAATAGTAAACTCTTTTGAAAGCACGAATCGTTATGATACTGGTCATAACGGTAGATAGATAATTAAAGAAATAACCCTTCAGGTTACAAATGCGGTTAGTTCCAAGAATGTAATGCAGGGGTCTTCTTGGAATTTTATTTCAACACACCATAGGTACGGTATTTTTTTACATTTGGCAAATATTTGGCAACTGATCGTATCATCTGGAGCCGGATTTAAGTTTATCAGTCCAGTTGGATAATCTATACTTACTTAGTTCCAATTAATCACAGTTGGGTCGCGTAAAACCCATAGGGGAAATGTTTTAGGAAAAAATGATACTCGTATTATTTTTTTTAACGCGAGGAAAGTACGTCGCAAAGTTACACCCTGTATTTATTGTGTGTATAACGAAGGAAATTCTCATTAATTAACTATTCACAAATAAATAAAAATTATCTCGGTATTAATAGTGATAAATTTTACAAAAATAAAGTAACACAATTTAAAACAGCGAACTGTATAAATAACAAATTATGAAACATGTGTTTTATTTACCCCGATGTCCTTCAAACACGCGCGTTTTCGTGAGGGTTACAGGCATATTTCTTCATGGTAGGTTTGTTTTTGGTAAGAATAGGAATTTATGGCTGTTACACTTTATTCGTGATGAAATAAATCGATACATCATTGCGGCCTGGAAAAATTGAATAACAATCTTTTGCTTTTAAACCGCTCTTAACTTCCCTAGACGATAAATGTCAACGTAATGATATAAATTTTAAATCGATGATAGTATAATTCTCTTTGTACCCAAATAACGGTGTTACGTTTTTTAAATTGTTCCTTGATACTGAAACATGCAAGTTGCCGTGTTATTTTTAAGGTTTATAAAATAATGTTGATCAATTGTTAAAATAAAACCTGCTTGCAGTAAACATGAAAACAACGGATTCGTATTCTGACGTTTAGTAATATATTTAGATATATTTTATATTCGATTTGAATTTTCATTTGCTATTTTCTAAACGCAAAGTTTCAGATACAAATTTGAAGAACAAGTTATGGAAAAATAGGCAAGGTTGATATTTTTATATTTTATGAGAATTTGGTGTCGATTCCTTTTCGTGAAAACATTTTAAAATTAGAGTGCGCAGTGATTAATAATCTTGAGAGCTTGTTGAATTGCTGTCAAAATATTACACAGTAATATTAATATTGGGTTCCATATCGCTTGTTCGGTCGAATGGAATTGGAAATAAATGGAAAAATATACATTATAATCACATTCAGAAAAGCTTAAATGTATTCAATGGAATATAGAATTAGAAATACTTTTTGTTTTATTCATATTTATCTAAAATTGTTCCTGAAAAATATACTTACTTATATAACCTGAGGGGTTATTTTTTCATTTATATATCTACCGTTATGACCAGTATCATAACGATATTAACTTGTAAAAGAGTCTACTATTTAATTCTCGGAAGGGAGTTTATAATTATAATTACACTTTAATTAATACGTGGGAACTTAGAAATGTTGTACGTTCAGAGAATGAATACCAGACACTTAGCGTATGTCGCTCATGTACAAGGTAATCCAGTGTTGGTTGTATGGGGTGACACTTAAGTTGGAAGAACAAGAAAGAAACACCAAAACTTCGAGGAAGGGGTTTAATAACAATAAAAACAAAACAAACAAACAAAATAACGACACAACGGGCTCGAACAACATTATTAATTAATTTATTGACACGCGACAACGTACCGAGATTCAGGGAATGCGCGATCCATAGCAAAATTTGGAATGACTTTATCCATTACTAAATTAACCCGAGACTCTAAAACTAAGTAGACTGCTCAATGTGGAACCCAAGGAAAAACTGCCTGTTTTTTCGGAGATCTCTCCTGAATTCGACACCTCGCTTCGACACGCCCATTTCTGACTTTTATGTTCTTATCTTACTGGCGGGAACCCTGAATATCGGGACGCTTTGGCATAACTATGCCATGTTAATCGTTATCTAATTGACTGATTTTTACAATTGTCTAAATAATTTTGAGACTAAACTTACAAACAACCCTATACCTTCCTCTTGTGACTCCATATAGCAATACGGGACGGATTAGTCAATCTCATTTAATCTATCCTTATAGCTTGGAAAATCCGCCAAAAAAACAGCTATTTGGCCTATTATTATTTTCTTGACAACATTCTAACAACTTTAAATATCTTGGCATTCATACGTGTTCTTTCGAATGCGTTTCGCGCGTTATTAGAAATATCGATTTTTCTCTTTATACCAGATGCTCAACACATGGCCCCGACGGTCTAAGTGAACTTGTTCAAAAAAATATTGCTAAATGTCATGGGGCCTTCTTCAAAGGACGGCCTTGTGGCGACGCTAAACCTACTTGAAGACTCTTAACTTTTCGATAAAATTAGTGTTGACTGAAATATTTTACTTTTTGGCCCATCCGTTCCGAGAACTAATAAATTACTACGCGTCCCGGCTTTTGTTACATTTATTATTACATACACATACACATACATACAGGAGTATTAAAACATATATTAATTCGAACTTATTTTGATTTTATCGGCAGTTAAAGCAGTAGATGCAAATTCTTCTTTCCTAAAGGAACCAATATGGTTATGCATTTTTTTATAATTCCTCATCTCTTTCTATGTAGTGCAAATACGGTGTTCCTTAATCATATGCGAATATTTAAGGGTGTGATTCTACATTGGAAATTTGAAATGATAGTTTGCTTTATAAACTATGGTCCAAAAATGTTCCGTTACAAAAATACGGGATGTTAACATTTTAGGAAAAAGAAGGAAATTAATTAATATTACCAAAATCGCTTGAGATATTTCAGTGATATTTAGTAAGCAGTGATAGTTAATAAAGGCGCATTTTTTCAATACAGGCATAATTTCTAGCTCTGAGTGGCGTGCGTACCAGCACTGACTGAAATTTTTAAGGAAAAAAATTGTAAGCCAGTGGTTTTTTCCCAAATAAAAATATTAAATATCAGCATTGGCCGTGAAAACATTGCACTGTTTACTACAGCTAAAGTTCAAGTAAAAAAAATAATGTGTTTTAGAAGCTGACAATATATGCGTTATTTAAAACTATCTTTTCTAGTTTCATTTTTAAGAGATACACTTTAAATAAAATCCGTAATTATATTTTTGTTATTTATCAGAATTATTGCACTCTCTCTCTCTCACACGTCATTTAGACATTTCTAACAATTTCATACATATATTTATGAAAACAAAAAATATTTATATTTTACTGAATTCAAGGTAATATATTACAGATTATATTAAGAGTAATGAGTCGGCTTCTTTTGATATCTCTCTTACTATTAGAGATACTCATCAAACTTTAAATCATAATAAAAAAGACAGCTTAAAAAATAATACTCTAATAAGATTTTCCAATTTCTTTTGAACTAATGTAGTAAGTAGATCATGAAATTGGAGTATAAACAATCGGGATTCCAATATGAAAAAAAAATCGACCCGTCCTCAAAAATTAGGGTGGTGTTGTGAAGTAGAAGACACTGTATATATAAATTTTTCAGAAAAATGATGATTAATTATTTCTGAAACTTAGGATGTAGAAAGCTTCCTGCAACATTTGTTTTACATTTTTTTCCATTTAAGAAAACCAACATCAGAAGGAAAATAACCCACCAGACATATACCGTGATTGCGGTACTATATTAGTCTGGGAACTTTACGTTAGTTATATATTTATTTGGCCCAGTGCGACACTAGTCTTGCGCTCGTAATACAGAACTTTCATAAATGATTACAAGTCACGTATTGCCGAGCATAGGCAAACAACCATGCACGATTGGCACTCAACTAAAAATCCTCAAATCTTAGCGTCCTCAGTCGAAATAATCCGTTTATAACAAACAATGACAAAACGTTGCAGCTGTGCTCGAGATAGTGGGATCGCCCATTGGTGGATTAACATCTTATTGTGTTAATAATTTTTAATTTTACCAATGTTTAATTGCCAACGCGATGGAAATAAAATTACTGTTCCAAACAAAATTACTGGTCAGGTGTAATCATTTATGTAGGATCTGTATCTACAAATTAGTAGGTCCTTCTCTTCCAGTAGGTACAAAGTAATGTTTTTTGTCATTGGTCATTGAATAGTAGTAATAATTAAGATATAATACACTATGTAGTTTATATCTCACCCACACTCATGCACTTTTTAAGTAAATTAGTTCCTAGTTTATTGGATAGCAATCAAGTAACAGTCTTCCAAGTTTTATTACATTAGTTGAATTGTTTACATTATTTTAGCTTATTCAGTACAAGAAGATTCCAAAAGTAAATGAAAATATCAGAACGTTTTTGTTGGTGTACCACGCAAGAAATTACTTTTAACAAACGACTGCCAAGTCCCCGACCGCACTAGAAGCCGGCTGACAGTGAAATATTCCGCCACGTGCATGCAGTAGGAAGTAAAAAAATTATCTCGCATACCTTATCCCTGATTTCCTGCCTCATCTTCTCCCTTTCTTCTTCCATTTTCCTGTGTTTTTCCTTCCTGCGCTCCTCGGCTTCGCGGATGGCCTCCAGCCGTTCCCTTTCGGCTTCCTCCTCCTTCTCCTTGTCGTCCCCATCGTCGCCGTCACCGCCTACCGCTCCTGCAACGTAAATAAATTGTTTATCTCCGATCAAGATGAGGGTGCATCTTTACGAATCGACGTGTTTTATGCAAAGGAAGTGGGATTACAAATGAGATTAACAAACTGGAAGCTGTTATAACTTCCATAAGGGCAAAAAGAAAAATGTGTAATCGGATTCAGGCGGCGTGGCGTGTTCCAATTAAGTAAACCGATTAATTAAAAGTTTTAATGGAAAATTTCTACCGGTAGAAAAATTGGGGTTATAGTAATGTTTCAGGATTAAGGATATATCAATTTTTCAAGGCAACTAGTCAGATATTTCTCGTAGCTATGATTTACAAGACCATAAATTACCGTTATAATTGGAATGAGCCTAATTTTTTTACATATAATTAAATATATTTCCTTTAATATTTATATAAACATACAGGTTGAAAGGTTATTCCTTATAACACGAACAGAAGTGCTGTATAGTCGCAGAGCTACAGAAATACCCAAGCTATAATGAAACAGGTGTAACGAATATTAATATTTTATAATAATATAAATTATAATTAATATTTTTATAATTATTTTAATAATTTAACACAAACCCAAACTGTACTAAAATAGCAGTAATCTCGCTTCTCTCAGAAATCAGAGAACGATGGAATAAACCGAAACTTGGTCGAGTTTAATTCCGATGCTGACGAAAACCCGCCAAATAGCTGCATTCCGAACAGCGCAGAAAGTTTAGTAGCATCTTCGTAGAGGTTGAAGGAGTGGTTGCATTTCATTATTCTCTCTTCTCTTCTAAGATATGAAGTAGTTAAAGTAAAAATCGAATTCTGAAATGCAAATTGGGTGCAACTAAATTTCATAAACGTAATTATCACGAACAGCAAACGGAGGAGGGCAGTCGTGTCCTGTCTTATTTAAATATACAGAGTGAGTCATTAATAATGGTACACAGCTTAATGGCAGATTGTTAACGTCAAAATATAGCGATTGAGCCAAACATGCCTTAATCAATTGTTGCTCATTTTCGTTCTACAGGGTGTTATAGTTGAAAAAATATATTTTTCTTTTTTTATCTATATTTTAAGTACCTATGTATGGACCGATTGTTTTGAAAATTTGTAGTTTTACGTTTTTTGAGGTGGCAAATACGAATATGCAAATAGTGTTGGGGTCAGGTTTAGGGGGCGCTAGTTGTACTGTCCTGTCAATGTAAAAATATGTCTAACTTTTTATATTTTAAAATTTTGAATTTTTTAACTAGAAATTGTTGAAATACGTTCAATTCTAAATAAATAAGGTATACTTGTTACAAATCGATAAACTCAACTGTTTTCGAGATACAGACATTTTAAGTTTTTGAGATTCGACTGGAATTAAATTAGAAAATTATTTTTTCCAATACCATATTGTTTTCTACTCAATTTGATTAAGAAGTAGTTTTTCCTTGTCGTTATTTTTTAGAGAAGAGAATATCTTAATAAAAGGCTAAGAAAGTGCATTGAAGTTGCTGGTAGTTAATAATTTGTTAAGATATGCATAATAAAATCTTTAATTGCTGTAATGTTTGCCTTAATTCTTAATTCAGGCTTGGTATCTTAAGACTTGCTAATTTTCTAATTTAATTTACGCCGAATCTCAAAAACTTAAAACGTCAGTATCTCGAAAACGGTTTAGTTTATCGATTTGTAACTAGTACACCTTTTTTATTTAGAATTGAACGTAGTTCAATAATTTATAGTTAAAAAATTCAAAATTGTAAAATACAAAAAGTTAGACAGATTTTTACATTGATAGGACAGTATAACTAGCGCCCTCTAAACGTGACCCCAACACTGTTTGCATATTCGTATTTGCCTCCTCAAAAAACGTAAAACTACAAATTTTCAAAACAATCGGTCCATACATACTTAAAATATAGATAAAAAAGGAAAATATTTTTTCAATTTTAACACCCTGTGGAACGAAAAGGAGCAATAATTGATTAAGGCATGTTTGGCTCAATCACTATATTTTGACGTTAGCAATATGCCATTAAGCTGTGTACCATTATTAATGATTCACCCTGTATATGGTGTCCGGGAAAATGTGGGAAATCTCTCGGGTGCAGATAGAACATGAAAAAATAAGATGACAAGTTTCTATGTTCTATCTGCACCAGAGAGATTTCCCACATTTTCCCGGATACCTGTAGAAATTTCTGGACAGAGTCGTAGAAAAACATAAAAGAGGTTTTAGGAAACAATTGGATTTGCGGCCTGTACCGAAAACAATTTTTTTTTGTATTCTGTGTGTGCTGTTTGATGTTGATCACGACGAGAAAGTAGGTACAGCTTTTAAACTTGCTCTCTGAGGCTGTGATGTATTCGACAAGTCTAAAAAGCCTGGTATTTTTCGAGGATTAGTTAAGAATTTTATGTCAGAATTTGATTAAATCACCTTAAAGATGCAACAGTTTTGTATTAAAGTTTAAGAAAATTAAACAGGATAACTATTTCTATTCTTCTCCTAAATGAAGAAACATATACCTACTGTAAAAAATCGGTGTGAGTGAAAGCAATAAAGGTTCGGAGTGAATTCATTGAGTGAAATTATTGAGTACATTTTCACTCAATATTGAGCATTTTGATAATTTTACTCATTTGTGATAATATATGAACTAAAAGTAAGTATTTTCACTCGAATATAGATACCCGTTAAATAAATTCTGCAGATAAACTCGTATTTGCACACTTGTAGCTAAATCGGAGTAAATGTGCTCTTTATTGAGTGACCCCATCCCTATTCTATGGTTGCCGTGCGTTGTCTTTGTTTGATATTTGGTTCAATAAACGGATAGTTAAATTGTTACCTATATTTACTTACTATAATATACAATATAGATTATGGCAATCTATTCGTCAGATCAGTTAACTTATTCCTTTAATCGAGACCTAAAATATTGTCTCTAAAACGGATCTGTGTATAAACCGATGTGGGAGATTAGTAAATTGTGACTTTAATACAATGATATTTAAATTAAAATTTAAAGAGAATATAAAGTGTTGCAAAACCACTACCGTGGGATGGGGTTACCTTGCTAAAAATAAAAAGTTGTCGAATAATATTTCATTTGTATTAGTCTCAAATCTGTTATAAGAATAACCTCAATATCGGTTTTCTCCGAGCTATCGGTTCGCCCAGTTTTTGCTAAAATATATGCTAGTTTCTGAAAAACTCTTGAAGACTAAAACAAAGTTAAACTCCGAGTGGGGGACTTTGTCCACCTCATTAATTTTCATGATATTTGACAAGTAACCCCTTATTTTAACCCAGGTATGAAAAATATATATCCGAAACAATCTCACTGAATGACAAGAAAAAAATTGAGCTTATAAATGGCATTAAGACACCAGAAATTAGAAACTTAGTGATATATTAAGAAAATATTATCTTTTACCGTACAAACATATTATTTAACTCTTATACAAATATAAAGTAAATATAAATATAATATTCTGCAATAAAAAAAATAACAATTTTTCTTTGCGCAGTTGTAAGTTCTTTAAATAATGTTTTCACCAAAATAATAACAGCTTCTATTAAGAATAGGTTGCCCTAATTTAAATCTTATAGTACTTAAAGATACTTCGCAGACTTTGATAATTTTCAAAATTGCCTCACTACATCGATCAAAGTTACCCCATTACTCCGATCAAAGTTACCCCACGGCAGAATATTTAAATTTTCGGCCATATTTACTATGCAATATTTTTCAGTTTTTAATATATTAATGGGTTAACATGGTTTTATAGCAAAGACTATATATTACTTTACTCCTAGTGCTAGTTTCTCTTGTGCGCTTGAAGTGATATTGGCTTCAAAAAAGGGATAAAATATCGTTTTTTAAATAAAAGCCTGATACACCCTCCAAACATCACTGGTTCACTGAAGAACGATTAGACATGATCGCGTTAACTATGCGGAGTTGCCATATTATGATATCTGCCTAATATCTCGAGAAATGTCGAAAGGAAGAATATAAAATAAGATCATCAATGTTTCTGTCAAAGTAGCCCCTGAAATTGAAAGTAACCCCATCCGACGGTACAGATATTAATTAAATGAAAGCAGCGGCGGCTAGTGCGGGAGGCTCTGGGGTCGCCCCCCTTTGAAATTTTCATAGTACAAAATTACGCAATAATAGTTAAATTTAAATCATATTAGAGAAAAACTCAACTCTTAATTGGTTTTACATACTAATAAAGTCACTTGATAGTTAGCAGAAACTCGGATTTGAGTAAAATTCACTCACTTCTGTTGCAATAGTTTCACTAAAAAATTTTATTTGTACTTATACTAACAGAGTGAAAATTTCACTCAGCAGGTGTGGACAGAAATTGATACATTATTAAGTAAAATTTTGTGAACTTGAGTGAATTATTTTTTACAGTATGCATTCCCTTAAGGGCCCCATATTCTTTAAATAGTGTTTTCCGCAAAGACAAATAATTTCAAACATTTAATAACTGAATGATCTAAAGCTTATCAAATAATAGGAATGTTATGTCATGCCATCTGGGTATTTTCAAAGACGCCGCAGTAAAACGAATAAACAGGTGCAAAAAACGATCAAACCATCAAGGTTTTAGGTACTGAAATCTTCGAAAATACTAACTTTTTTATATATAATTCCACATGTAAATATTCTTATAACATTTACTTGCTTAGTCCTACATATAAAATTGTTTACTTTTATTTATAAGTACGTGAAAATAATTCTTAAAATGTGGGGTTAGAATAACAGCAAACGCATGTT
>NW_019416261.1:1271068-1281469 GCF_000390285.2 Anoplophora glabripennis | reverse complement strand
CAGGTATGAAAAATATATATCCGAAACAATCTCACTGAATGACAAGAAAAAAATTGAGCTTATAAATGGCATTAAGACACCAGAAATTAGAAACTTAGTGATATATTAAGAAAATATTATCTTTTACCGTACAAACATATTATTTAACTCTTATACAAATATAAAGTAAATATAAATATAATATTCTGCAATAAAAAAAATAACAATTTTTCTTTGCGCAGTTGTAAGTTCTTTAAATAATGTTTTCACCAAAATAATAACAGCTTCTATTAAGAATAGGTTGCCCTAATTTAAATCTTATAGTACTTAAAGATACTTCGCAGACTTTGATAATTTTCAAAATTGCCTCACTACATCGATCAAAGTTACCCCATTACTCCGATCAAAGTTACCCCACGGCAGAATATTTAAATTTTCGGCCATATTTACTATGCAATATTTTTCAGTTTTTAATATATTAATGGGTTAACATGGTTTTATAGCAAAGACTATATATTACTTTACTCCTAGTGCTAGTTTCTCTTGTGCGCTTGAAGTGATATTGGCTTCAAAAAAGGGATAAAATATCGTTTTTTAAATAAAAGCCTGATACACCCTCCAAACATCACTGGTTCACTGAAGAACGATTAGACATGATCGCGTTAACTATGCGGAGTTGCCATATTATGATATCTGCCTAATATCTCGAGAAATGTCGAAAGGAAGAATATAAAATAAGATCATCAATGTTTCTGTCAAAGTAGCCCTTGAAATTGAAAGTAACCCCATCCCACGGTACAGATATTAATGAAATGAAAGCAGCGGCGGCTAGTGCGGGAGGCTCTGTGGTCGCCCCCCTTTGAAATTTTCATAGTACAAAATTACTCAATAATAGTTAAATTTAAATCATATTAGAGAAAAAGTCAACTCTTAATTGGTTTTACATACTCATAATAGAGCCAAAAGTCATTCACTTGATAGCAGAAACTCGGATTTGAGTAAAATTCACTCACTTCTGTTGCAATAGTTTCACTAAAAATTTTTATTTGTTCTTATACTAACAGAGTGAAAATTTCACTCAGCTATTAAGTAAAATTTTGTGAACTTGAGTGAATTGTTTTTTACAGTGTGCATTCCCTTAAAGGAATAAAAAACAATGTAAAAAAATACATGATTATATACAGGGTGTTCTCAAAGTTGAGTAATTTATTTTAACAGCTGGTATAACTCATAAGAAGAAGTCAATTTACCAAAAATCGTTTATATAAAAGTGGTCAAATAAAGCAATTATTAACAATTATTTAAAAAAAATTAAATTTAAAAACTATAATAAAAACCTGATTTATTGTCATTTTCGACCACTCTGTTGTAAAAACTTAAAATGTTTGTTTAATACTCGTACTGGGTATGTCTTTTTTTGTAGTTGCACGGTTTTGAGTACGCTTTTCGATTTGACAGTGCTAAATAATTCGTACAATAGTGCGTGATATTATTTTTAATTTATGGGTGTTGTGCAATAAAAATGGCGCATGTTTATGAACACAATGAACAAGTGGGCATAATATTAACTTATAAGGTGTGTCAACAAATTGCAGCCGCAGCATGTTGCTTGTTCGCGGAAAGGTTTCCTTTACGAAATCTTCCGGCTCCGTGGATGTTTGTAAATTTAGTTATAAGACTCCTCGACACAGGGTATTTAAAAGAGCAACGAGGAGGTTACGCTGGAAGATAAATTGTTTATTTACTAACATGGACCTAATTTCGCGTGGAGGAGGTCTTCCAGCGTGACCTCCTCGTTGTTCCTTTAAATATCCTGTGTCGCACAGTCTTATAACTAAATTTACGAACATCCACGGAGCCGGATGATTTTATAAAGGAAACCTTTCCGCGTTGATACAACGGAGTGGTCGAAAATGACAATAAATCAGGTTTGTATTAGAAAGTTTTTAAATTTCAATTTTTTTATATAATTGTTAATAATTGCTTTATTTGACCACTTTTGTATAACCAATTTTTGGTAAATTGACGTCTTTTTATGAGTTCTACCAGCTGTTAAAATAAATTACTCAATTTTGAGAACACCCTGTATAGTTGTTGAACTTAATATTTGCACAATTGATGATTTGTAAGAAGATACGAACATAATGTCACAAGTGTAGCATATCAAACTGAGCTTCTTGTACGTAAAATATACGGGAGACTTTAAAAGTGTTTTGGTTTTAACCGCTTGACAATAAAATGTAACATTTTGTAAGAACTAATTCTACGAGTTTGAAAATAGTAATTGTTCAGTCAGCAACTAATAGACAAACTAGTTTATTGTGAAATAAGTTAAAAAGGGTTCTTATATAGCTAAATAGATAGATATTTATTATAGATAGATGGGCGCTACTAGACACTGGATAAAATATGGAATTCAAGATTCAAAATGGCTATAGATTTCCATTTTAATTCACATAAGCTGTTTTTTATATTATCCCGAAATTATGTAAAAATAAAAGCAAACGAACATTTNTTTTTTATATATAACTCCACATGTAAATATTCTTATAACATTTACTTGCTTAGTCCTCCATATAACATTGTTTACTTTTATTTATAAGTACGTGAAAATAATTCTTAAAATGTGGGGTTAGGATAACAGAAAACGCATGTTTTACAAACGCTTTTTTTAGTTATTATTTTATTTGGGTAAATTTAAATGGTAACATTGAATAAACAAAACATCAAGGATTTTATTTTTAGTGCCAACTTTTGTTCTACACGTTTTATTTTTCAAGATTTCAGTACCTAAAAATGCCAGAAATTTCACCATTTCTCGGCCAGGGATATAGCCACATTATAGGAATAAAAAACAATATAAAAAAAATACATGATTATATACAGGGTGTTCTCAAAGTTGAGTCATTTATTTTAACAGCTGGTAGGTATAACTCATAAAAAGCAAACAATTATTTTAAAAAAAATAAATTTAAAAACTATAATACAAACCTGATTTATTGTCATTTTCGACCACTCTGTTGTAAAAACTTAAAATGTTTGTTTAATACTGGTACTGGGTATGTTTTTTTTTGTAGTTGTACGGTTTTGAGTACGCTTTTCGATTTGACAGTGCTAAATAATTCGTAGAATAGTGCGTGATAAGGAGCAACGAGGAGGTTACGCTGGAAGAAAAATTGTTTATTTACTAACATGGACCTAGAGCTCGTTGTTGGGTCGTTTTCGATAATTTCTAAAATTTCTTCCTCGATTTCCATCATTTCGCGTGGAGGAGGTCTTCCAGCGTGACCTCCTCGTTGTGCCTTTAAATATCCTGTGTCACAGTCTTATAACTAAATTTACGAACATTCACGGAGCCGGATGATTTTGTAAAGGAAACCTTTCCGCGTACAAGCGACATGCTGTAAGGTAATATTATGTCCACTAGTTCATTGTTTTCATAAACATGTGCCATTTTTATTGCACAAAACACCCGCAAATCAAAAATAATATCACGCACTACTGTACGAATTATTTAGCACTGTCAAATCGAAAAGCGTACTCAAAACCGTGCAACTACAAAAAAAAGACATACCAAGTAGCAGTAGTAAACAGACAATTTATGTTTTTACAACGGAATGGTTGAAAATGACAATAAATCAGGTTTGTATTAGAAAGTTTTTAAATTTCAATTTTTTTAAATAATTGTTAATAATTGCTTTATTTGACCACTTTTATATAAACGATTTGTGGTAAATTGACTTCTTTTTATGAGTTCTATCAGCTGTATCACCCTGTATAGTTGTTGAACTTAATATTTGCACAATTGATGATTTGTAAGAAGATACGAACATAATGTCACAAGTGTAGCATATCAAACTGAGCTTCTTGTACGTAAAATATACGGGAGACTTTAAAAGTGTTTTGGTTTTAACCGCTTGACAATAAAATGTAACATTTTGTAAGAACTAATTCTACGAGTTTGAAAATAGTAATTGTTCAGTCAGCAACTAATAGACAAACTAGTTTATTGTGAAATAAGTTAAAAAGGGTTCTTATATAGCTAAATAGATAGATATTTATTATAGATAGATGGGCGCTACTAGACACTGGATAAAATATGGAATTCAAGATTCAAAATGGCTATAGATTTCCATTTTAATTCACATAAGCTGTTTTTTATATTATCCCGAAATTATGTAAAAATAAAAGCAAACGAACATTTGCTCAAACAATTTAAATGCCTGTAAATGCCGTTTGTTAATGATTTACCGAATAGTATATCTTGTAATAATCTTCTTTTTGCAGATAGGATAAGGATTTTTACAAGTATTGAGAATGAGGAAAATTGTAGATATTTGCAGAATCAAGCCAACTTAATTGGCAAATGGTGTAATTCAAATCGTTTAATGTTAAATATAAACAAATGTTATGTAGTATCATTTTCCAGGAAAAAACAAATTTATAATTATGATTATACACTTAATGATATTACAATCTCAAGAAGTGATTGCGTAAAAGATTTAGGCATNACTTTTGTATAACCAATTTTTGGTAAATTGACGTCTTTTTATGAGTTCTACCAGCTGTTAAAATAAATTACTCAATTTTGAGAACACCCTGTATAGTTGTTGAACTTAATATTTGCACAATTGATGATTTGTAAGAAGATACGAACATAATGTCACAAGTGTAGCATATCAAACTGAGCTTCTTGTACGTAAAATATACGGGAGACTTTAAAAGTGTTTTGGTTTTAACCGCTTGACAATAAAATGTAACATTTTGTAAGAACTAATTCTACGAGTTTGAAAATAGTAATTGTTCAGTCAGCAACTAATAGACAAACTAGTTTATTGTGAAATAAGTTAAAAAGGGTTCTTATATAGCTAAATAGATAGATATTTATTATAGATAGATGGGCGCTACTAGACACTGGATAAAATATGGAATTCAAGATTCAAAATGGCTATAGATTTCCATTTTAATTCACATAAGCTGTTTTTTATATTATCCCGAAATTATGTAAAAATAAAAGCAAACGAACATTTGCTCAAACAATTTAAATGCCTGTAAATGCCGTTTGTTAATGATTTACCGAATAGTATATCTTGTAATAATCTTCTTTTTGCAGATAGGATAAGGATTTTTACAAGTATTGAGAATGAGGAAAATTGTAGATATTTGCAGAATCAAGCCAACTTAATTGGCAAATGGTGTAATTCAAATCGTTTAATGTTAAATATAAACAAATGTTATGTAGTATCATTTTCCAAGAAAAAAAAATTTATAATTATGATTATACACTTAATGATATTACAATCTCAAGAAGTGATTGCATAAAAGTTTTAGGCATCTTCTTTGACTCTAATCTTACCTTTGTTACTCACGTTAATCATTTAGTTAGTAATGCCAATAGGACTCTAGGTTTTACATTAAGGAACTGCAAAGATTTTAGAAATATTAGCATCTTAAAAATTTTGTATTATACCTTGGTTAGGAGTAAGCTTGAGTACGGATCAATTATTTGGTTCCCAATTTATCAGTGTCACATTGATAGTAGGTATAGAATCTGTTCAGAGGCGGTTTTTAAAATATATTTCTTTTAAGGAAGATGGCATCTTTCCCGCCAGGGGTATTGATAATCAAATATTGTTGGACAGATTTGATACTATTTCTCTTGATCGGCGACGGATATGGTCAATTATATCATTTTTGTATAATTTAATCCATAATAACGTAAATTGTAGTAGTCTCCTTAGTAAGATACAATTTTTAGTACCGCGTGCTGGTTCAAGATATAACCAAACATTTTCTACTGTGATAGGCCTAGAACTAATATTTTACTTAAAGCNTTCCTCACTTATTTGTTTAAATAGAAAAGTTAGCTAATAAAAGTTTTTGACTCACGAGATGATAGATGTCTTGTATTATGTTCCTTTAGACAATTATCTCGCGGATAGGACTTTTTTCGAGTTTCTCTTTTATTTTCGCTAATTTTCCTGGTGTAAAACTAAAATGCATGAACTCTAGATTTTTAAGCTGGCCTTAAATTCTTGTTTACTACGCCACTGGGCGGGGCGGCATAAATTGGGCGACCTGGAATTAGCCTAGTACGTTGTATCATCACTTATCAGTGTTGCCAATTATTACTTTTTTAAATCAACTGTTAGAAAGCCAAACTACGATGGAAAATAATTTAGAAAAAATAGATTATTTTTGTCTGACTTAGTGACGAATCACTAAGTTAAAAAAACATTTGTGCAAAACCGTACTTATCTTATCAACTTCGACGTCACCTGTTACATAGGTGTTGTATAACAATGAAAAAGTAATATTAACGGTCGATAGAAGGAAGCACAAAAAACAGGCACTTAGGTAGGAAATTCTGGAAGGAAGCCTAAATAGTTGAAGATAGTCAGTTGAAGTGCGAACAGTGTGGAGATCGGCAGTAAGACGATCGGCGGGCAGTGTGTCAAAGTAGTGAAAAGTTAATTGGTTAAAGTGTCATTAGTTAGCAGGTAATATTCTTTAAGTACTTTGTTGTTAATTGTTCTNAAAATTTTAAGAAATATTGCTATTTAAACAAGAGTGATGCATTTATCACTAGTCATAAAGAGACATGAAAATGTTACACTTTTTCTGAAGTGTTATTTTAATTTTTGATATGTACTAAACAGCTACATAAAATGAGTGGCAGCAGTTAGATGTATGTATGATTATTATTATTATTATTAATTTTAATAAATTGAACTGTAAATAACAAATTCAGGTTTAACTAATTATAGAGGTGAATTCTCTTAACTAAATTTTTATTTTTAAAAATTTGTACCACCCGGTATACAATTTCAAATTATTTTAAACATTCTGTATTCTAGAAAATAAATTTAAAATTATGAGGCCCTACATAATAAACTAAAATAAATATTATGATTGTTGATGGTTTATATAAAATATATGTATGTATATATCATGACCAAGTTGTTGGAAACATTATTATCTGCCAACAACAACGGAATGGAACTGACATGACATTCATTTCATTTAAGTAGATGTTTTTTCCCTCAAAATTGAACTCCACATGGTAAGGCAGATATACTTTCAGAACTGCCTACGACATTTTTTAGTCAAAGCAAAATATAAAATCCAATACGTGGGAGATTACTACAAAAAATTTTTGAAATTCTACACGTATATTACAAACTCAATCGCTTTATAAGCTAACGGATAAAGTATGTTTCTTTTATGTAACATTAATTTTCTTTAAAGCACAGGGTTTATGAAACTAACGACTTCTTCTAGTATCACACGGGTAAAATATACCTACGTTCTTTGTTGTTCTTAACCTCTTCAGAATCGAATATACCCTTGATGACTTCACTACCTGACGGGAATTTGATGTAATTCCACTCTTGAGATACACTTTGTAGCATTTTCATCGCGAAATATATAACGCTAGCTAGATCAGTTCCTATATAAAATTTAATGTACCAACATTTATCGTGAACGATACATATATTTTTTACAAGATTTCATTTCTACTTTTATTCCCACTTAGATTAGATGGTTAAATTGAACACTATATTATTTAGTTACAGTAGTCAGAAAATTTCCAATTGTATTTGATACATATACATACGCCTTAAGAACATCAGCAAAAAACTGTTAATTTAATTCTCTTCAAAATCAGCTAAAAGCTATTCTTTTAGATATTAACCATTGTATCGTGGCTGTACTTTATGGTAATTAATAAAAGCTTATCTTTAAAATAAATTACAGTCAAAAAGAATAAATCGGATTGGATATTTAATAGATATATTTTTTTTTGTATTCGTTTAGAAATGGTCATAAATATGTTCCTGAATGGAACGTTAATCATAATATCAACTATAAAATATGTTCCTGTACCATATAAACAAATTGTAATAGCGTATTTTCAGGAAATAAACAAGATAATACAGAAATGTAAGTTTTGTCCTAAACTAAATAAAGGATGGTCTTATAAATAAAAGAATTTGTTCAGTAGACTTGCGACAAAATCAATAAATACTTATTTTCTAGAGGATTATATGACTAAAGGGATTTAGTGCAAAGTTCCGGCTACTTATTTCAGAAAAATAACTTTGTGCAACCGAAGAAAACAAAGAACTTCACGAATCCTTTTATTTAGCTAAAAATAAATATGAAGGGAAGGAGTATACAATGAAACTATTTTATGAATAGTACTACATATTATGTTATGTCTTTGCTGCGAGTATACCGAATGTGTATATAAATTTATGTATTATATAAAAATATATAATATAATTTCTATAAACAAAGCAGGATTTGAAGATAAAAGTAAATTACGTTACATAGTTGCATAAGTATTAAAATTTGCCAATATTTCAACTTATTTAGGTACATGGAGTTGAACGGAAAATCGATTTGGAACAGGAAGACCTTTTGTAATGTTTTTTAACGTTCTTCAATATTAAGTTGTTTAAATTAGTGGAAAGGAAAATGAAAATAAAGAAGTCATAAAACATTTTCTAGGCAATTTCGAAAAAGTGTCACAGCATTTGTTTAATGGTAGAATCCACTTTAATTTTTTTGTTCATGCATAGTTTTCAGTTTTCCTGTATTTCATATAGTTTATTATTTAATTAATATAATATATCATTAAATCGTCTTGAATAGGTACTAGTTTTAAGTGAGCAAGGACTTAATCCTTGCTCTCTTCGTTTCATAAATCGAAAGGAATTTTAATTTTAACACCCGAACTTCATAATGAGATCCCAGGTCCGCCAACTCGTAAAAATATGTCTCGGTTTCCGTGAAGCTAGCCCAAGTACTCTAGAAATGAAGGAAAGGAGCAGGTTCCATAAAACAGAAAATTTAATTCAATTTTATCGGAATTCCATGCATTTTCCTGTCACATTCCATTTAGAAGAATGTTCTGTGGCACCGAGCTAAATTTCAGGCAATTTTATTGGATTCTGCTCGTATGCAATATGATTGGCAGTAAATGAAAAATTGCGTAGTTTTATTTCGGCGCCTGTCAGCTTTCTTGATACGTGCCTAAATACTGAATGTAATAGACATGGCAATTTGCTATATAATACCAGCTGGTTGTAAAAGTGTATCAAAATAAAACAGATTCTTTCGCTGTTGCCCAAACAAGAGCGAAACATACAAGTATATAGAAAAGGGGAGTACTATGGAATGTTCTTTCTATTAATTTTCGATAATGCCTTAGAAACTAGATTTATAAAAATAATTCAATATTTATAAGGTTTTATCTTTGCAAATATCCACAAAAATGTAGCTATAATTAAAAGCTATTTAGATGTTTTATTGTCAATAATTATATATATATTTTTTTATTTCTGGAATTAATTATTTATTGTTAATTTTTCTACCAGGATATCGTTTTTTATTAAAGCAATTTGAATATTTTTACACTCAGCTAAACCCTCTTGGATTTAATATAATTAATATACTAAAATTTTACACAGTTACTACACAGTTTGAGCACATTGTGTACACAAGTATATGAATTAAAACTTTGACTTATCTTAATAATACTTAAAAGTGGAAATGCCTGATACGTATAAAAATTTTTACATAGCGCTATGGGTTTAACTTTGTTTATACGCCCCGTGTAATACATTTGCTAGATTTTAGTCTACTTCATTATTTATTTAGCTGTACATTATGATTTTTTAACAGAAAGTTGAAGTAAGAGGTAGAGCACACAAATATTAAAATATAAAATAAAGCCAAAATAAAAATGTTTTATAAGCTTTAGAATAAAATAAAATATGAATTAAAAACTTATTTTATATTAATAGAGAATTTAAAAGTACAGATAATAATGAATAGGTACTTATATTTACACATAATTCAATGATGACACACGTTGCAGCTCTGGCTGCATACAGGGTGTTAAAAAAGAGTGTGAAATATTTCAGGAGGTAATAGTATGAACCAAAATAAGCAGAAAAGTCTTAATAAACATGGGTCCGCAAAGTAACGGTTGCGGAGATATGGACCACTATTCGTTTTTCAAACATTTTATTTTATTAGGAATAAACCGACAAAGGAAGCTTTTAACAAACAAAAAACAAAGTTACAGAAGATGTTCAAAGTGCCCTCCGTCCATTTCCAAGCAGGCACGACATCTTCGTCTCAACGATATTCGAACTCTTTCGAAAACACCCTCCTTGGTTTGGATTTCTTGACACTTTTGATTAATCCGTAGCTGCAGCTCTTCCAGGCTATTTACAGGAGTACCATACACTAATGTCTTCAAATATCCCCAAACAAAGAAATCTAGAGGGTTCAGATCAGGCGATCTTGGAGGCCATAAAACAGGTCCGGCCCTTCCTACCCATCTATGTGGAAAAGTTTGGTGTAAATGCTCTCTAACGGCCATGGAAAAATGAGCTGGAGCACCATCAT
>NW_019416261.1:1250833-1268005 GCF_000390285.2 Anoplophora glabripennis | reverse complement strand
TATGCCTTTGGTTAGCGGTTGTTTTGTATTTATATTTGGGTGGTAAGAGCAACGATCGTGGGTTTCTCTGCCATGCTCTTTCCCCACAGGAGCTCTAGGTGAGCCTGGCACTCTCATTTTATGTTAAATGTTACATGTTTAATTTGAAGACTGTTGTACGTTGTATAATAAAGTTAGGTGTATTTACTCTGCTTTTGTTTTATATAATTGAACCATACATCCCCTCTACAAAGTTAGTAGCCAGTGCCTTCCGGTCAATAAAAAAATAAATACACACAACGTAGGTAGTCCTTATGACGATCACATATTTTTGGCCACAACTACGATATATTGTTTTTTATCGAACCTAGGGTTGTTATACTACACATTCTATTGTGTTCACAAAATTAAAATATTTTTCATAATTTATTGACAACTACTAATTAAATTGGCATGCGCTACTAATCGCAAATAAAACTAATTTATGTTTTAAAATAATTATTTTTGGTCTCTAAAAAAACTTACGAGATAACAAAAAAAATACTCAACAAAAAAATTTAATGAGTTTCATAGGCGTCCTTAAAAAAGTTTTCTGCTAAAAAAACAATAATTTGTATGTAATGTATAGAAAATTTCTATTATATGCTCATTTGTCCAATATTTTAATTATTTATGTCCTCAATTTTCTTTATATAAATTATGAATTCTCCGCGGAATAACATCTCTCGTCACGTCATCGATATTTTTAAATTTTTTTTTCCATTCCTCTTTACGCACTGATATATACACCGTGTTAGTTTAGTTTAGTTAATATGTGAATTCTATTTATAATTTCATTATCTGATTTTTAATTTCCTTTCTTTTTTAAACAATCGTAAATATTTAAAATGAGACGCTGACATTTCGTAATTGTAATATAAATGATTAATAGAAACTGCTATAATAAATCAAAATTACCTGAATCACACCAAATTCCGCATTGCTGCACTGCACTGCTAGGCAATTGGTCGACAACTGAAATTTATGGCAGGTAGCCTAGTAAGGCCGTGTGTGTGTGGCGTTTGCCCGCGCGCGCTTTCTTCAACTGAGCGACCAGACCTGTATATGGATATGGCTAAATAAATATGGAAACAAGTTTTTTAAATATTTCAATGCCGAGTTGTTGTATAGCGATCCAACCTGGTACATACTGCCTAGCTCTTTGGTCTTCAGTTGAGATCGAAAAGACTATACACTATATAAGGTAGACAGCGACGTAAAAGATATTAAAAACACTCGACACAGTTTTAATTTAAACAGAATATGATCCTGATTCGAACGCTTACGAAGACAAACGGAGGCTAGCCCCCGTTGCGCTGGCCGTATAAATTTAGAGAGGCGAAGTCACAACGAATCCGGTGTATCTTTGGCGGCCCATAAATAGGCTATGTCATCACCATTTCACTTTAGTACATTTATTTTAGTTTTCAGTTTATCGCTTTACGAGAAAGTGCTTACGAGGTGTCTTTGTTTTTTAAATGCATATACTTAACCTTACAAAGTTATTTCTTTCAGTGTTTAATGACGGTACAATGTATTTTTGTGTTGTCATTTACAAGTTTCTGCGTGATATTATGGAAAAGCTGTATACGAATCAAGGAAAAGTTGATATGATTAGATCCTACTTTTTGTCAGGAGGAAACCATTGCTGTTACAAGAAGACGATACAGATAGATTATCTCGGCTGACAAGTACCATGTATAAGATAAATGTTTGTAAGATTGGTTCAACATTTAAGAGAGCTTTAAAAGCCAATACACTAATGTTGGAAGATAACAAACTCAGATAGTGAGAAACTTAGAACCACTAATTTTACGGAAGATGGTCGAGTACTTAAAGATTAGCAACAAGATTTCAAGTATGGCATATGCTGTAAAAATCAGGTGAATAAACAAATTATGTACTTACTCATTTCTGTGTACTTTATTTATCCTATTTATTTATTACTATTTGAGTCTTCTGTAAGATTAGTTGCTAGCTAGTTTTATTTTATGTAAGTAATTAAATTTTAATTCTCCCGACGGAATTTTAGAAAATAAACTAATAACGTGTTTCTCGAGGTCAAGTTGCCGTATATATATGATCTCCATTCAAAATTACGCCCAGTATAGAGAATTGTTTAAAATAGTGAATTACAGTATAATTAATTAAGCAATTATCGCCGAAGTAATTAAATTAACAGAAATAGTTGCGTCGAAATTCACCATTAGATATTTGCTAGACTCTGGTTGTGACGTCACTAAACAACAGAACATCAGATCTCTTGTTTTGTAGGTGATAATGGTACAACTTTGTTTATTTTGACGGCGTCTTAAATTACATCCCGTATAATATTTTTATACCAGACTTTGCTCTTTTGATGTCAGTAGGATCTAACAGTAATGTTAAAAGGAATAAAATAAAATGTTTTTCGCTCAACATCTAAAGAAGAAACTAATTAGGGAAATGAAATATTACGTGTTTTAATTTCGTTCCATCACATTTGTGGGGAAATCCGGGTTTATTTTTAATATCTTCACTGAACGAATAAAATTTAATTTAAAATGTGTTTGAGAATTTCTCGTAATTTGATCAAAGGGCCTTGATTAATTGAACCGTAAAATTTGTGTATATTAAATTTTTTCTGTATTTAATTAACATACGGGATCACTAAATACAACATGAGTGCAAAACAAGAAAGCAAAAAATATAGGTCCTTTTTTATAGTTTGAGTAGTTTTTTAAATTTAGTTCTCTTAAGTCTTTACACAAAATCTAATTTGATTTTAAAAATTTTGATTCGAATTTTACGCCATATTACGCCATATATGTTCTCTGTTTCTATATTACTAAATTATAGTTAATACTTTCTCAATTTGTAAAATTAATCAGAATGCAATATGGCATTTTCATATTTTTTAACAAAGTTTGACATAATTTGTGGCTGGTTCTATTCTTGCTACAATTCTATGGATTTTTAGGACAATGATATTCTGCTTCTAAAATTGTGGAACAATTTTCATGAACATGTATTATAAATTTTTTATCTAGGACCTATTCTTCTTTAATTGGAATGGGTACTTAAAAAAATAGTTACCAGAGGTGTCTCTGTCTTTCTACATACATTTGTTTATGCAATATTGGAAAAACTGCGATTTGTAAAAAACTTCAATGGCTTCCTAATAAAAAATAGAACAAACAATGTTCAAACTTTTTTCTTCTGAATTTAAGACGTTAATGCAAACGGGCGAGTTTTAAAAAAAAACCTGTATATCTAAAACTAATCAAGTTAGTCAAGATATTTTGGTACAAGAGAAGTAAATTCAAAAGAAGAGGACGGGACATCAATATCAGATTTTTTGTATTTATCACCGTTTTGGGCGTACACTATAAAACTATCGAAAATCAACCACCGTGTACATTTTATTTGATTAATGCGATTTCAGCACCCCGAAAAAAAACTACACATCAGGAGTGTCATAGTGACATAAACAATTACATAGTAATTTTAGTTCCACATAAGGATTAAATTTTAATCATTCGTAAGCAAAATTCTTTTCACATTCATGAATGTGGATAAATACGAACCACTTTGAATGTCGTTTGCTATTCTGACACGGTCAAAAATATAAATAATTTACATAAAAAATAATGAAACACGTTGTAGCTTGTAAAGCGAGTATTTCTCAAAATGTAAAAGTAGGTCTTAAAAGACCTTATATAAAAAATTTTAACGCAAATCTCTTTCGATGATGAATAATGTAATACTATCATTAGATCTGTCTGGAGTATATGGCTTCATCCTACAAATCCGGCGATATCGATTTTACAAGCAGACAAGCTTTACTTTTTTCTTTGGAACACGTAAGGATCGTCAGAATTTAGGTTCTACGTATATGGAGTTTCACAGTGGCCTAATTTGAAATTATTTTATTGAACAATGCGGAATCTGGACAGCATACGAATGTGCTCGAGCCAACATTTGTCTCATCATCACTTTAAAGAGACGAGTTTTATGAAATACATGAGTTTCTTAAATTTGTGCAATTTCTAAAATATTGCTGGCATTTAATATAAGTAATTTTATTTTACATTTAGTTTGAATACAAATGTCGAAATTTTTAAATAAAAAAAGAAAAATAAGATTCCGATATCTCGAATTTCATATTTCGTTTAATGTATTAGTAACCGTCAATAACTAGGCATACAGGGTGTCTAGGAAAAGATGGACAAATTCTCAGATGTTAGCAGATCTCGCAAAAAATAACGCCACAAGTTTATATTTTTTTTATTCGTGTTCACCCTATTAGATAATAGCTCTTGAAGTTAAATTTTCAATACGATTTTTGTTTATAATTCAATTCGGATAATTTTTGGGCCAGAGCTATGTTATTCCAATCTATTTCTACTAATGTATTCAATTTACTGACAGTTACTTTGGGGACCTAGGGGTAGAGCACTTTAAACGGTCTTGGACTTTTTAATTTTTGTAGAAAATCGAGACTTGTATATTTGTAAGCGAAAAAGGTATACGTGATTGTAATTGATACGAATCGTTTTCGAGAATAATGCTTTTAACGATAAATATGTTACACTATTTCCAACGTATGTAATACATAATGTATGTATACGTATGTATGTATACGTATGTAATACATAATGCTGATATCGATATCAGACAAGCATATATTTTCCACTTACAAGTGCGAAAATTTTAAAAACTCAGAACTGGGATCTTCAAAATAATTCACATTAGTCTAGTCATACTGTCAACACTTTTAATTAATTTTTTTCTTAAAAGTAATTTATGTAATGTGTAACTTTAAGTGGGGGGGGGTCATTTTTTATGGGCAGTAGTACGTGTTTCCCTGAAATTCTTTTTTTTGGAGATTAGCCAAAATCAGGTGAGTAAACAGATTATTTATTTATTTAAGTGTATTCCATTTATCATTATTAATTACTGCGTTTTCTGCTAAGTTACTTGTTAAGTATTATTTCATAGGTTATATTATTTAAAAGAATTAAATTTTCGTTTTTGTGAGATTATAGTGCTCGGGGCGAACACCCACTCAACAAAAGTAACGCGCCAAAGAACAGTACCTCACGGAGAATGGTGTGGAAATTTTCTTTCCAATAATCTTTCCTTTAAATATCAGATTTGACAACAATGCACAGCCCAGTTTCCAATTGTGCATGGGCTGCGATTAAAGCGCGTTGTTGTTTGAAGTCACATTAACTTGTTCAGCGGCGGGGTATGGGAATTACTAAAAAAAGGTTAAAAAAGTTAAGTTTTCACGGCGGAATTTGAATAAATAAACTTTTGAAACGTGTTTGCAAAGATAAAAGTAAGTCTCTGCATAAATATGACCCGCATTCAAAGTTACACTCTGTATGTTCTATTAACACCTATTAACTTCATTTGAAAGGCAGGACACTTGAAATTCTACTAAACCTAAAGTAAAATGAAGTGGTGGGTATTTTAACTGTAGTGGTTATGTTTGCGTTTTAGTTTTTGTCAGGTTTCAGATGTTTCTTTGAACACAAAAATTCGCCAAAAACACTGAAGTAAGTCTTATTCCTTTGCTTGTTAAACACAAACTAAGCGATTGTTATCAATCAATACAGAAAAAAAGAATAGACTATAGACAAGATACAGCCCGCGCAGTTTGAAAATTGTTGTTACTTTTTGTTCAAACTTAATATGAATCTACCTCACATATAGGTAAGTATTCGCATTAATTTAAAATTTTAGTTAAACCAAAACCAAACCAACCAAAATCGATATACTTGTGATTTATTTAGCACAGAAATATCCATTATAATTTAATATTTAGTTTCGAATATTGCAAGAAAATTTGCAATTGTATCTAAATTTGGGCACATGCAAACTATTTTAAAATTTTGAAAAACCGATTATTAAGGCTGAATAAAATTACTAACATAATCTATGATACATTGTACATACATCATCATATATCAAGATACATTCATACATTAAATAAAGGTCAGGGATGGGCAGGTAGACAATCGCGACGTAGAAAATACAATAATTGTCTACAACGTAGACAATTATTGTATTTTCTAGGTCATTGTCTACACGTCGTGTAGACAATAACCTAGATGTAGACATAATTTGGAAGTGTCGACAATGTAAAGAATGTCAACAAAATTAATAAAGGTACGAGGGTCAGTCAAATATAAACCGGACTTTTGTTTTCGCAGCAAGTGAACTGAGCGAAGTTGGTAACTGAGCGAAGTTGGTAACTGAGCAGGGTTATTGTAGCCGGGAAAGTGGGGAGGGGATTGACGCAGTTGCGCGTACTTGTCGCCATTTTGGCTTGTCAGTACAGGCATGTCTGAGCAAGAGGTTACACCGGCGATTGCGCAATTTGTTATTATCAAGTTTTTGACAAACGAGGGAACAACTTTTTGCATAGTATAGTAACATATGATAAGACATGGGTTCATCACTATACTCCTAAATCGAAAATGGCAAATAATCAAGCATGGAGTGGCGAAGAAGAGGAAAACCTCGGCCTGTGCAAGCAAAAACACGTTTGTCCGCTGGAAAAGTTCTTGCAACCATCTTCTTCGAATGGAAAAGAGTTTTGCTAATCGATTTCTTACATGATCGTCGGACTGTAAATGCTGTCTATTACTGCCAGTTTTTGGACAGCGCAAAAACCGCCTCCACAAACAAAAGACGCAACCGGTCAATCAGAGATGTGATTTTGTTGCACGATAACGCTAGGCCTTACATTGCCGGCCGTACTGACTCGAAATAAACTGAACTAACTAAACGCGATGGCATCCTCCGTACAGCCCAGATATGTCCCCTTGCGACTATCATTTGTTTGGACAACTGAATGAAGCACTAGGTGGACACCATTTTCTGAGCGATGAGGAAGTAGAGGAGTTTGTGCGCAACTGGGCCTTGACAAGACCTCAATTTTTTTACGAATAATGTATCTGCAAGCTCCCCACGCATTGGGAAAAATGTGTAAACATTGAAGGGGGCTATGTAGAAAAGCAATAAACTTATTTTGTAATTATATTTTGACTAAATAAATTATTTTTACAAAAATTCGGTTTATATTTGACTGACCCTCGTATATAATTAAAAAAAATATTACTTTATTGTTTAAAACATATTTAAAATTATAGTAAGTATGACAAAATAAAAATTAACATAATAAATTGGTGGTTTACGAAATGACAGAAAATTAACAATTTACTAAAAATATTTTCAGTTTTTTTCATTTTTATGTTTATCATTTATCACTACCCTTCATTTATATAATCAACAAATTTAGAGGCCTGAAGTTCTTTTATTTTACATGAATAGTACATATGAATAAATTTTTTGGAGCGTTCAAAAGTTACTTGATTTCTAACAGATGTATGAATATTACCACAGTTTGAAAAAAAAACTTCAATTTGCGCAGATGACGCAGATATTTGTAAATCACCAATGTCGATAAATTGGGATGTATAGGTTTGCCATTCTCCAGAATATTAAGGACTTTTTATGTACATTTGGAGCATTTTCACATATCAAACATTTTGCGGCATATTTTCTGATGAATTTTACTAATTCGAATCGTAGCTGGCCAAAATTCAACATTCTCTACATTTTCTACGTTGTTTACTTAGTCTACATTGTCTTTTACATAGTCTATGCGAAGTTTACTTGTAAATGTCGACAATTAAAATTGAAGCGTAAACGCCCATCCCTGATAAAGGTGTACAATTTTTTTCGAAAGTAATATTAGTAAATGGAATGGAGTTTCTAAATGTAGTTATTATATAACTTACGAATTTATTAGAACTACAAACATTTTTCATTAATTCATCATCCCGACCACGAGAAGAATCACTCGGTGGAGACCCTCTATTGTTCTCTGCTCACAAAGTTCCGTAATTTTCTGCATTCTGCATACTACACCTTTTCAAAGCCAGACTGCCAACTCCGGAAAAAGTAAACAATGGGCAGATCTTGTTCTTATCACGGACGTTCCAATCTCCGGTGGAACAAAGGCCGTCCGCTGTGCGTGACGTTGCGGCGGCGGCTGGAGTGGTGACGTGGAGTTTCGAGAATCCGCTGAAGTAGCTATTGCCACGTATAAATGGGAGTCGAACTTAATTGGCTGTACAGGGTGTAACAGTGACGTCGGCGACAAACTTTCAGGGCAGATCCCTTTCATCGCAAATAATACAATAGGGGTATTGGATTTCCCTTAAAATGATTCCTAAAGGCTCTACGATCCTTCAAAGATTGGAAGTGAAACAGTTTTTTGATAAGTTACTCAAGAGTCATTGAGGATACAGACTTCAAATTTGGTACAAATGAGGTCACTCATACTAGCTATTTACGTGACACAAACCAGTAGATTAGAGGATCCGAGTGGCTTAACCTTTCAAAAAATATATTTACTATCGCAAAGAATATTCCTGATCAATCTTTCAAATGAAAGTAATTTTCTTTCTTATAATAGAGGCACCTACCTGTTAAAATTTATATGCCAAGGTCGGGTATTGTAATATATTGGTCATTGTTTATCGAGTATTTTATATACAATTCAATGTAGATACGATACGATAAGTTACAAAAATAATGGATGTTCTAACCATCCACATGCTTTTGTAGGCTATAAAAACAAATATTTTCAAGATAGCGCTTCACAAATAGCTTAAATTGATTCATAGTCCTGAAATTATTATTTGTGAAACGATTGCGATGTAAATATGTTATATAAATTAAGATTGAGTTTATTGTTTTCTGTTTTTTTAATTCTGGAACGTAAAGGAACCAGATCATTTGCATAAGAGTGATTAACTGAATGGGCATGAAATTCAGGATATTTAGTGTGGCTGCAAATTAGGGATTGTAGTACAGGGTGATTCACTATATTTTGACCCCCCTTTAACTTTTTTGTTTTAAGAGTTATAAAAAAATGTTAAATATAAAAGTTGCACGATTTTTTATGAATTTTTACGAAAATGATAGTAGAAAAACAAATGAAGTCCAAACAAAATGGCCTCGGATGTTAACTTTGTTAAGTTAAATGGAACACCCTGTATATTTTTACATATTTGGATAGAACGTTCCCTGTAAAGCATAGCCATATAGGGTTTGTTGGGTCCATCTCTAACAATAAGCAAGAGACTTTTAAAAAACGAAAAGAAGGTTTTTTATTAAGAAAATAATACATCTTGTAATTGTTAGCCCTCTTTCAGGCATTTGTGCCTATTTTCTAAATACGTAAGGATTTGCAGATTTAGTTATAATATATTTTGACAAATCGGACATTGATATGGTCCAAAATGCGCATAGGTAATGTAACGAAATCTCACTAATTAGGCCGTGAGAGGTCTAATTACCAGAGCTGGGTAATTCCTGGTGAAAAAGTAATTAGCAATTACAATTCCCATTTTTTTCCTGTAATTGTAATTGTATTTAAGTATTTTTTTTTATTAAAGTAATTTGGAATTGGAATTGCAGCAAAATTGTTATAGGAATTGTAATTTGTAATTATATTATTTGAACTACCTAATTACAAATTACTTCTATAAGTACAATTACTTTTTCCAATTACAATTACTTTTTCTAATAATTATAATTACTTTTAAGATCATGCGTATTGCGTAATTGCGTATAGATTTGCAGACTTCTATTATTTCATTTGAGGAAAGCCTTGTGCCGCGTGAACATTAAAAAGTTATTTGATGAATTAACCTCAGAATTAACAGAAAGTAAGTACATTTTGGTGATAATGAAGAGCAATAATATAAAATTATAGTATGAACTGAACTAGTTTGAAGTATTGGATTAGGAATAAAAGTATGGTAATTATTTACTTTAGTGGCACTCTCTCCAATTGTCACAAAATTTTGTCTGCCCCCTATTTTCGATGGTGCTGAACACGAATCTGCAGTTTTTTTGTGCGGTCAAACCCAGTTTTCGAGAAAAATTTTTTTCAAAATTCTAACCTGGATATTTCAGATAACACTAGAACTCTGTATATTTTATGTAGCTTTCAGAACATCTGTTGTGAACAATTAACACTGTTCACGAAACACATTTTCGTAAATTTCAAGTAAAAAGATATGTATTTAATAAATAAAAATTTTGTAGTTTGAATCCGCCATTTGTAATTCGTTATGACAACATTGAGTTCCCCCACTCTCATTCAACTTTGTTCTTCCCACATAAAGTTACTATAATTTTATTTATTAAATACATATTTTTTTAGAGCTATAATGAAGGCGTCTCATAGCCACCGCCCGTTTCGCCCTTCCACAAATAAGATCCACTTCTTATTTGTGGAAGGGCGAAATGGGCGGTGACTATTAGACGCCTTCACTATACCCATCCTTGTCTATCTCATGGATTTCTATGGCTTACTTTATCGCTCTCATGTAACTTCAGATAGACCATCGGTACTTTCCTACCCTGTATACGCAGTTTGGACCAAATCAATGTCCGATCTGTCAAAATATATTATAACTAAATCTGTAAATCCTTACGTAATTGGAAAAAGGCAGAAATGCTTGAAAAAGGTTTAACAATAATTACAAGATGTATTATTTTCTTAATAAAAACTTTCTTTTCGTTTTTTAATAGTATCTCGCTTATTGTTACCCATGGACCCAACAAACCCTACATGGCTATGCTCGACAGGGAACGTTCTATCCAAATATGTAAAAATATACAGGGTGTTCCATTTAACTTAACAAAGTTCACTTCCGCGGCCATTTTGTTTGGACCTCATTTGTTTTTCTACTATCATTTTCGAAAAATTCATAAAAACTCGTGCAACTCTTATATTTCACATTTTTTTATAACTCTTAAAATAAAAAAGTTAAAGGGGGGGTAAAAATATAGTGAATCACCCTGTACACGGTGTCTCAAACTCGATAGTATGGGTCTACTGTAAGGATACAAAAAATTTAAATAAAATTTGGAAATGGGATGAGGTAAGCTCCATTTTCAATCGAAAGTATTATCTTTGGGGTTTGACAGAAACGACTAATGACGTCATCAATTATATTTTTTCCAGAAATATACCCAAATTTTTTTCCTGCTAAAAAGCTCTCTTTTTTCTAATAAACTTTTATTAGAGAAATTCTGTATTACTTTCTGATTAAAAGTTATAAGTATTATCAACCTAAAGAGTCTCAAAAGAAATACCACCTAAAAATCACATTAGCGGTGGAAGGATCAAGTAGTCGTTGGAAAATAATTGAATGTTCGTTGTTTAAAGTGCATAAATATCATTAAGAATAAATAAAAGGACTAATTCGATAATTCTTTAATACCTACAGTTAAAACAGAAGGTGATGATAACAGTAACTAAACTTAAAAAATAAGGCAAACGCTTTAATACTACATACATATTACAATCTATTCTCTATATGACCTCCTCTCATTTCAAGACACATATCCAATCTTCGCTTGACTTCTTTGTGGGCTACTTTTATTAACATTTCGCCGTTTAACTCATTACAAGCGTTTGTGATTTTTTCTTTCAAATGATTAATATCTCGCGAAGGTTTTCTTTAAACCCCCCCTATAAAAAAATCGAGGGGTGTTAGATCTGGTGACTGTCCGGACCACTGCTATTTTTTAAAAATTTGTTCGGCCATCTTGGATCCGCCATCTTGAATTTTGCAAAATTGACCTAGGATCCGTGACCAGCGACCCCGGAAACCCCAGTATACCAGAATCTGTTAGTTTTTGAAAATTCGTGATATTTGACCTTAATTGACCCGTTTTTTTTGAGGTCAGAAAAAGAACCATAAATTCTGATTCACGTTCGGCGAGGTCTTAACCATATAAATGAACATTTGACATGATTTTTGAGGTTATAAAATTCCTGTGATGTAATAGCCCAATTCTGACATCGGATTCGTGATCAGGAGGCAAACGGATAACATATGTCGCATGAAAAGTACAGACAACTTTTTCTTGTGGGGCTGATATGTTATTTGTTACGAACTGCTTACTAGATATTAGCGTGGTGTAATGCAATACTAGTTGGAGCACGTAGCCCATAGAGTAGTTGTTTCCTGCGATATCAGCAGTTAGAAGTTTTGTCTGTGAGCTTGAACATCTGTAGTGGTGTCTTTACATTTCGGAAGAAAGAATCGCTTACACCATTTTTAAATATTCGGTTCCTAAAAAAAATGCTACACAATTTCAAAATTTATTCTAAAGGAATAAGAAAACAAACTTATACGATGCATATTTCTATATGGCATTGTATAAATACTTTATCGCAATAAGGAAGTAATTTTAACGAGTTAAAGTTACATTTATTTTATTAATTTCAAATGATCTTCCAAGTTTTCACGGTCAAACCCGAGCTAACAAAGTTAGTTGGTGTGGAAAATCCGGTAGCATCTGAATTTGCCAAAGGAAATTACAACTTGAAAGGCTGTGACAGATCTCCCTTGTTTTATTTTAATATCTGAAATTAATTAACGCGCTAAATTCCAATTTGCATTAGTAAAAAGCTTTATTAAAAAATTCATTCTGGAATTAAAATTTCCGCTTTCTTTATTAACCGTCAACTGCAATATTTTAAAAATTTCACATGTCAGGGCTGTAGTTTCATTTAATTTATATAGTTACGAAGCTTTTATTTGTGAAAAAGTTTTGGGCGAATATGAATATGCTGGTCGGAGTTAGTTCATTTCAAATTTTAAACTATACAGAGTGTCCCGAAATTAATGCAACAAAATTTGGTCACATATTCTTAAGACAAATTTAGGGGACCCGTATTTTTTATTTTTCGGAGTTACAGCCCCCTGAAATCCGCCCCTAAGAATAGTTTTTTTTTAATATCTCAAAACCCTGTTGTACGAGAATCACTAAATTTGGTACACATAACAGGGATTTTATGACATGTGGAATCTGATAATACTATGTTTTTTGGCGTGGAATCCCTTTGACAATTTTTTGGTGAGCCCAATTGTCTTTAGAGCCTAATAAATTATATTTAAATTTCTTAAAAATTACACAGACCAACAAAATTTAACTTTTTTTGGAAGCAGAAACTTGAATATTTATTTCCGAAGGATTTAGGTGCGCTGAATCCGAATCTGGCAGCAGAATTGCTATATCACGTCAGATTTTTGAGATATCCTAACCTAAAAGTGCGAAAAACACTGTTTTTCGTCATATTTGAGGTTATGTAGTAATGTCATCTATTCTTTTTCAAAAAACTAATACATCGAGTCTAAAAGTACAAGGCTCCTTCCTTCAAATGCCGTTGAGTTTGCTCAAATATCTTTTTTTTTCGTTGAGATAACACATGTTGAAATTTTTGAGTTTCTCAGTTTCTTAATATGCCAAAAACCTACTAAGGATCTCTTAGACATCAAGCAGTCGATTGCAATTCAGAAACTTCACACCCATACGGTTTGTGGGTTTGGAGTTGGTGGGCTTGGGGTTTGTAAGCTTGGAGTTTGTAGGTTCGGGTTTTATGGGATTGGGGATTGTGGGTTTAGGGATTGTGGGTTTGGGGTTTGTAGGTTTGTGGATTTGGAGTTTGTGAGTTTGAGTTCGTATGTATTGAAGGTGTCTAAGTATGAAGTTTCTGAACTGCAATCAACTGTTTGCCGTCTAAGGAATCCTTAGTAGATTTTCGCATATTACGAAACTGATATCAACGAAAAAAATATATATTTGAGCAAACTCAACGGCATTCGAAGGAGGGAGCCTTGTTTTTTAGATTCTTACATGTATTTTTTTGAAAAATAATAGATGGCACTACTACATAACCTCAAATATGACGGAAAACAATGTTTTTTGCACTTTTAGGTTAGGATATCTGTTTTGTGGTATTTATTTTGTTTAAGAATAGTTTTTATCTCTTTCACCTATTTTTATTACATCTTTTTTAGTTTGTAACCTTATCCTGTAACTGGGCATTGCCCGTTGGATATTGTAATTAAAAAAAAATTAAAAAAATAAATAAAATAAAAACTTGACAGCGCACCAAAATCCTTCGGGAATGCATATTAGTGTGTCTGCTTCTTGACCCTTGTTGACCTGTGTATTAGTCCGCTAGAAAGCCATTAAATTTAGAAACATGTTTGTCTCTTCATACTTTTTTTGTAAAATGTAATGTTTTCAAGAAAAATGTCAAAATGTGATCGAATGCATATCGTGATTCGCCATTTCTCTCAAAAACATTGCGTTTTACGAATAAAACATCAAGCGATAAAAAAGTTGCTAGATTCAATGGCCTTCTAGCGAACTAATAATTTTTAAGAAATTCAAATATGGGACCAAATTTTTTGGTTCCAAAGACAAGGGGGCCAACGAAAAAGTATCTTAAGGGGGTTCCCCACCAAAAAGCGTAGCACTATCAGATTCCACATGTCATAAAACCCCTGTGAACCAAATTTAGTGATTCTCCTGCAACAGGTTCTCAGATATACCTAAAGAAGACTATTTTAGGGGCAGACTTCAGGGGGCTGTAACTCCGAAAGTGGGGGCCACTTGGCAAAAATAAAAAACACGGGTCCCCTAAATTTGTCTTAAGAATCTGTAGCCAAATTTTGTTGCATTAATTTCGGGACACCCTGTATTATAAGACAGATAAGACAGATATTAGACTTTTCTTCTAAGAGCCTATAAAAACAGCAACTAATAAAGTTACTTTGTTTTTTTGATGTTTAATATTTTTAACTTAAAAAACTGAAAAAAGTTAGAATGAAAAATGTTATTGTACTGCCATTTTAATACATAGATACAAATTATTTGTAGTAACTCATGAAAATGTTGAATTCATAACAACTGCAGTAAATATAAATTACATAGTTATTTACGAAGAAAAATTAAATCCTGTACAAAATATGTAAATTTTCCATGTTCATGTAATCAATTTTTTGATTAATGATACTTTTAACGAAATTTAAAGTAATTTTCCAATTTAATATGAAATTATATTACAATGTACATATTATTTCATTTGATAATATCTCTTTATTTGATAACATTTATACAGCAACTGATTACAAATGCATAATTAAAAATGCTGCAGTTAAATTTTAAAAGAATTGAGTGGGATAAAACGAAAAAAGTTTCTTAACGTCTTAAATTGTCATTGCTACCCAATACGACCAAACTGGCAAAGAGGGACTTGCTAATCTGTAGGTATTATAAAAGTAAGGCCAATGTCATTCTAGGGGAATCAAAGTTTTTACATATGAATATAGAGAATCCAATTTAATAGGTACTACTCGAGATAGAGTAATAGTTTCCCAAAATATAATTGATTAAAGAACGCATTGATGTTCATTAGTAAATAATACTTTTTATTGAATTGTTTCCATCTTAAATTGATCAGACGGTGTATCAATGAATTGTATTTTAGAAATAAGTTAATCTGTAATGAAGAAATAATCTAATTGTTACTAAAATAATTAGTTCTTTCTCCGATCAAATTTGGTATGTATTATAATTTAACAAACAATATTGTAACATCAAAAAATATATACAAATACCAAATAACGCTTGTTAAATGGAGTTACAAATTTAATTTGACTCAAGATGTGTTATTTTTTCAGGGTTATCTTTGTTTTTTCTCCTTTATACTCTGTGTGATATATTAATTTTGAGAGGTTCCTGATACTGAAGTGTAACTTTTGATTGATATGCTGAGATAAAACAAGTTTTGAGAGAAAGTTGGACAGAGTAATCAATATCGGATACTATTTAGGTGTAGTAATTGAAAGTAACCACTAAAGCGAATTCAGTCATGCGATTCAAACATTGGGTAACACAGTAAGTTTGCTATTGATTAAAGTTGTACATGTACCTTTATAAACCTTCACGTGAAGACGGTGATGAAACAAGTTAATCATTATCAATGTTTTGAATCGAATCCAATTAATTCTTGTTCTAAGAGCGACTAAAAAGTCTGTGAACAAATATTACCAAAGGCATGGACTAACTGGGGACCTAAATAAGAAAGATTGAATTGTTCACGTGTCAAAATATTCTAATAAGAGCTTAATATTTATAAAACGAAGAATTACAGTCAATTATTTATTTATTTATTTATTTATTTATGACATACACTACAGAATACCCAATTATAGGGCAGGGAAGTACATATAAATTTATATACAATTTACATTTGAGATTAAAAAACGCTATATTCAAAACATCGATACAGCACAATAAATAGTAAATGTAAAATAATACAAAAAAGTGTTTCACTGCCAAAAATCAGTCATTCAAATTGACAAAATGTCACGAAGCTTACAATTAAAGTCATCTAATTTCAGTGAACTCAAATCAGAATACAATTATTTAATATAAGTAAATTTGTTTGTGGAGTATTAAGATAAATTAAATTAGTAGTAGAGCAGTTAATTTTATTATTACAGTTTGTATAAAAACACACAGGAATTATATTTTCTTTTATTTTCAAGATTTGATACATAAAACTATTTAAGATCTTGAAGAAAATCTCTAGAATATCCTCAATATAATTTATATGCACAGTATATACAGGGTGTCTCATAATTAGCTGCCAACCCTGAATAGGCCGATTCTATGATCAAAGTTCATATGAACATGGGTCCCGAAATGCTTCCTAAGGGCACAGGGACCCATTGAAGAGGGAGGAATGGAAATCATTTTTTTGCAATATCTCTCAATCGCGTTGTGATAAATGAATGAAATTTGGTATACACAGCTAAATTTTGATGAGCAATTTGATAGACTAATCCATTTATTTCCACAAGGTCCATTGGGGTGGGTACGGGGGGGCCCTTGGTACTTTGCGTGTGTAACTTTTCATCTTTGACTTTTTAACAAATTGGACAGCAAATTCCGTTTTCCCGAACTGTTTTACGTTAAAAAGGTACTCTTGTTTCAAATCGTTATCTTTAACGGTTTCTGAGAAAATCGCTCTTGAATTAATCCCACTTTGGTCAATTTCATAGTAATTTAAACAAAAAATAATAATAATAATTTAATACGTAATCAGTAATACACATTATTGATGTAGAACAATTATGATATGATGATTTGTTTATGGCTTTTGCGATGGTAATGCTGCGCGGCAGAACGCGAGTACGGCAGAAGGTTTCCAAACAGAAGGCTGACATCAAGGAGGACATTCCTCACTGTATTCCGCAATTTAGCTGCAACCGT
>NW_019416261.1:1217039-1250438 GCF_000390285.2 Anoplophora glabripennis | reverse complement strand
TCTGCGCTGGTTCTCCTAGTTTTATTACAATTCAAGTATTCACACTTATTTCCTCCCTGCCTAGCCATCACTAATAATAATTATAATAATATCTAATACTATAACTACTATATATACACTAATGTTCAAGTCTTTATAAAATAATAATAAGAGAAATATTCCAAATAAATAACACACTACCACACTATTCACAAGAATATCTCACTCGCATAACATTTAGTAGATAGACTACTGATTATTGATTATTATTTTAGGATTAAGGGTTGTAAATTCCTTTCTTAAACTATAATTAATATATAATATACAAGAACCAATCATCTTTAATGGGTGGAGCTTAGATCCTATATCAAATTTGGCTATGCAAATTGAACACTATCGGCACTTAAAATTGCGCCATCTATTACCGAATGGTCCAAGCGCACATGTCCTTTTTGAGTTCGTTTCCCATCGGGCGAGAGTTGGTTTCCCAAACCGGGCAACAAGTTCTCCTATTAGCTTGATACGTCTGAGTGTATATAGTCAAGGCTACAAGTCATGCGCTGGAACGCCATGGATTAGCAAACTGATACAAAACAAGCCTAAAAAGTCGAAAATCTTAGAACAAATAAGATTTAAACGTTTGCTATAGAAAAGAGTATCGCAATGCCTTAATTTGAAATAAAATTATTGAGAATTGAATTAGTAAACAGGAAAATAATTAACAATTTCTAGTAACATAAGATATTTAATTGGAGTTCAACTTCAACTCATTTACGAGTTTTACTCGATATTTTTCGTTTAATTGAGTTTTAGAAAAGCGAGGGAATATTATGCGAAATATGATTAAGAAGGAAGTACTCGGCAGTCCATGTAACCTACTTCAAAGTTATTCCATTCATTTTCGAGTAAAGTCCCCGAAGCCAGACGCTCATCCATAATTTGTGCTGTATACGTTCAAAAAGTCGATCGTCTGTTGACGAAAAGCTAAACATGCAAATCCTAAGACTCCCGCAGTTACGGAGTTATTGAAAATGAACTTCTTATGCAAATTGTGCTTTGTCTGGTTTCGGGACGAGTTGAGTTTGCATTTCGTAGGCGGAAATTTAAGGCTCTCCATTATTAAAATAAGTGGAACGGAATAATAGGAATCAGATAATGCCCCGTTTTGTGTTGAACTTAGATGCTGTTTGCTGGTATTTACGAAATGGCGGTATAAATTGCACACTTTAGCACTTTCGAATGGAAAAATAGAACAAAACACATGTTTCTATTTATTTCGTTTATACTCGTATTTCAGTTGGATTTGTATGTTAAGAATACAATTCGGAAACCTCCGAGTTTGAGCATTTGAAAGAATATATCTGTTAATTCAGGACACAATAAAGCTTGATGAATTTTTTTATAAAGACCCATAAATATTTAGTTAAAATAAAGAAACCAATATAAAATTACAATGATAACAAAGAGAAATTCTGAAATAAGAGTCCCTTTTTGTAGAGGAAATGACGGTCTATCATATGTCTGAATTTGAAAATTTCGACAAGCAAAAAAAATTGAGGTAAATTTTAGTGCTCAATTGAGACGCCCCTGACTAAAATTTTTGAAAAATTTTATGATTATCTATTTCGACTTTTAATGAACGTTCATAGTGTCAAAATTCATAATTTTCCTTCAACACGTTTTAAGAAATAGGTATTTAAAAAAAATATTTTTTGGAGGACCTATGGAGGAGGAGGATTCATGTTTATATGAAAAAATATTCTTATTTTTGGCAATAGAATCAAGTGGTAAATTTTTGGACACCACTATTTATGAGACATAATTATATATACAGGGTGTTTGTAAATAATTCCGAAATATTTTAGGGGATGATTGCGGAAGTTATTTTGTGAAAAAAGTTCATATAAACGTAGGTCGAACTATGCTTCGTTTCCGAGATACAGAGTGCTTAAATTTAAATTTTTTATTTATTTTTATTGCATTTTATTTAGAAATATTGACAGCAACCTACTAGATAATGTATCAATAGAAATTAAAAATATACAACTTGCAATAAAATATGATTTCTTTTTTCCTCAAAAAACGGTGCATCTTACGAAAAAAATTGGAGTGACCAATTTCATTCAGAAGTGATGGCGGATTTCTAAAAAAATTTCAAAACTGGATAAAGTCAGTGGCGTACCATTTATTTTTTATTTAAATAGTTTGTGGCAATCTCGCACGAACGCTACTGGTGCAAGTAGAAATATTCGGATAACCCCAAAAAATGCACATTTATCCCTCCAAAGCATTTTGCAAATTTCCAGTCAATATCTTTAAAACTCTTTGAAATAATTAATAAAAATAAATAAAAAAATAAAATTTAAACACTCGGAAACGAAGCATATTTCGGCCTACGTTTACCTGTATATGAACTTTGTTTCACAAAATAACCCCCTAAAATATTTCGCACTTATTTACAAACACCCTGTATAATCGTAACACACTTCACATTAAAAATTATACGGCAAAGTATAAAGTAGCTAAATTAAATAAAATAGAAAACAATTAGTAGGTACACATTGAAAATGAATCAACGTGTAAGCAATAATAGATTCCTAGAGATGAGACTAGCCAGAAAATGAGAGGGGGAAAAAGTAAAAAAGTTGAAGCCCTGCTAAGTTTAATGATTCTTTTTGACATTGATAATAAAATAAAATATGTAAAATTCAGCTAATCTAAACATACTTCATTTATAATAATTTAATGTTACTAACCACAAGACTCAAGTTAGATAAGAAATTCTAAGACCATGAAAGTCCACAAGAGACCTATGGTCGGCCGCATTGGAAAATGATGGTTATCTGCTCTGTACATTTACAATCAGCACTTTGATCATTCAGGAAATGATATAGTTTTTTGTTTAATTCGAAAACAGCAACTACTTTTAGTTTGTCAAAATGTCCCTGTTATATCTTACACAAATGTTCTGATATATTTTGATACATTTTTTAATTTCAATAGATATTTCTGATCCAGTTAGAGAAAATCAACAGAAAACTGTTTCGTTTTTTAAATATTCGAAACAAAAACTGTAATTACCCACTTGTACAGTAATTTCACAAAGGCATTGTGCATTAACAGCTCAAAAAACCAATTGACCCAGATGTTCTACTCCGTAAGTAAATAAAGACAGCAAACGTTCAGTACATGCACAGATGCCTCCTTTGATGTAATTTAAAATTGGTTAGCGATTTATTTGCCCTCCTTTTTTTTTTTGTAAAACCGAAGCCGCACAATCAGCCTCAACCCCGGCCATTTTGATTGCCTGGACGTAAGCTCCTGAGTGGATTTTCTAACACGCTTTGTTTAAGGATTCCAAATTAATTGAATTAGAGGCTATATCGAAGTGTTGAAAATTGAGATGTGCACCGCTTGAAATGACACTTTGCGAAGGGCTGTGTGTCTACGACAAGCCGATTCTGGTTAATTGACCGTGAAATATGCGGGCTCCCACATTTTTAGTTATCAAATTATTGACATGGCTATCAGCGATTTTTTATTCTAGCACTGACAAGTTGCAACGGAAGGGATCTGTTAACGAAGTTTTATCTTCTTTTGGAAAGTTATTCCTCTACAATATTTTTAATAATATAAAATAATAGTATTAATATTTATTATATAATATCTGTAAAAAGGTGATACAAAAAATGGGCCTTCATAACTAGTTTTTATACAAGCTTTAGCATAAAGTTATCCTTGTGATGTGATTTTTAAACCTTAAAAAATAATTATTAATTATTATACTCTCCAGCTTATGGATTAATAACTCAAAAAGTAATTATATAGGGTGATTCACAACTTATCCAAAAAAAATTGGAAAAGATGCAGCATGAGAAATGGAGTCAATATTGCAAAAAAAAAAATTTGTAAAATCCTTATAGTTTCTGAGAAAAAAATTAATGAAGTTATAGCACATTAAACCACTACATAGCTGGACAACTGTAGTCTCTAGCGTCATTCGCAATACGCGTGGAGAGCCATGTGACTCCTAATACTGAAATCCGTCGTTGCGGTAGTTTTTACCTGTTATCTGTGGTATTTACATCAGTTTTTTAGTAGTTAGTGTCAAAAATGGCTTGCGTGTATAGCAACTCAGAGTTGATGGATATCGTTTTAATTTATGGTGAAGCAAGACAACATTTGTATTATGGTGAAGTATTTGTGTTATGGTGAAGCAAGACATCATTTGTGTTAGTTCGTAGAAAGTGAGTAAGACGGACCCAAATGTGTTTACACGTGAGTGGATAAAATTTTGAACAATTGCTGTTGCAGCATCGGGTATGTCAAATGATTTTATTATTTAAAAACACAAATTAATTTTATTAATAATTAATAAAGGCAAAAGCATTTGAATTTGCCGATATAAAATAGGTGCGATAAAATTCTATTTACATATTTCTTTCCTTGCGAAAGTTTTTGTCCGTTTTTATCATGCCGCCATACCGGTCGCATTGTGCGAGGTCAGGTTTTACAGTGGACCAGTTTCCAGTGCCGTGCAGAAGTGCATTTTTAAATCAATTTCGAACTGACCTTTTTGATTTTTTCTTTACAAAATTGTATTTGTAAGGATCCCCTGTACATCCAGAATTTTTTTTGATAAGTTCTGAATCACCCTGTATTTTAAATTTCACAAATGGATTATACACGTCAAAATAATAAGGAAAAACTCAAATATGTGCAAAACCATACTTATCGTATCAACTTTGACGTCACTTGTTACATGGGTGTTCTATAATAATGAAAACGTAATATTGACAGTTGGTAGAAGGAAGCACAAAAACAAGCGCTTAGGTGGGGAATTCTGGAAGGAAGCCTAAACAGTTGAAGTTAGAACAGCGCAGAGTGAAAAGAAAGACGATCAGTGCACGGTGAAAATATATAAGTAGTGAAAAATTAAAAGTGTTTAACCGGTATTAGTTAACAGGTAATTATTCTCTAAGTACTTTGTTGTTAATTGTTCTATGAAATCTTATGATTGTGATGATTATAGACGTTTCATGATAATAATTCTTTATATGTTTAGCCTTCATTGTTTTATGATCAGGGGCGTATATTTTTCTGACGTAAAATTGTTACAATGCTTTTGTTTTATAAAATTAAACCATACTTCCCCTCTTTAAAGTTAGTAGCCAGCGCCTTTCGGTCAAGTAAAAATAGATGTATACAACGTGTATTCCTCATGACGATCACATATTTCTGGCCACAACTACGTTTATTTTTCTTTTTTTCGATCGAACCGGGGGTTGTTATATTACAAATGTTGTTATTCGATTTTCATTTGTTATCAAGTTATAGCATAATTACAAATTTCAAAAATTTTAAAACAGCTTATGTCATGTTCCAAGTTTAAATGGAGGATATTTTTCTGTGACATTCTATGTTGCACCATTTGATCACACATTTGTGTGATGTTATAAAAAATGTAATAAATGTTATAAAATGCCAAATATGATGTTTGGTTATGGTTTTTGTAATGAGAATGTTAATGCTGCTGTTGAAGAATATCGTCAACGATTTCCACATCACAGATGTTCCGATAAAAATGTATTTATCAGATTTCGAGAAACTGTGCGAAACCAGAAAGCTTCCCATTGCTAGTATAGCATCTTTTTATGGATGAAGCAGTATTCACTCGTGACAGCATAACTAATACTCGGAACTCTCATGTATGGTCAGACGAAAATCCTCATGCAATACTCGAAAGTAATTTTAAGCATAGGTTTTCGGTAAACATCTGGTGATGGTTATTTAATTGGCCCATTCATAGGAGACCACTATTTTACATTTTTTACATAATGAATAACGAGTAATACTAGCGGATATTCTTATAAACATGAGAATGCGAATGTACTAGCAGTACAATGGAGTTCCTGCACATTTCGTTTGTTCAGTCATGCTCCATTTGAACGAGAGGTTTTCAGGGCATTGGATTCGATGCGGTCGTCTTATTGGTTGGTGTCTAAAATCTCCAGACCTCACAGCACTAGATTACTGTTTATAAGGCTAGTTCATAAACGAAGTGTACAAAGTTAAAGTGAATACTCGGGAGGCACTAACTAATTCGACGTATCATCAATACTGCAGCTCTTATTAAAGAAAGACCTGCAGCAATCAGCAAAGCTACAGATGCTCTTCGTAGATGAACCAGAAAGTATTTAGAGGGAGTGTATTTGATTATTTAATCAAATAACGCAGTGATTGATAGAATATCAGTAAATTATTTATTTATTGAAATGTACATAATAGCTTGAAAACAAATGAAAATCAGATAACATTTGAGTTTTTTCTTATTATTTTGATATGTAGAATCCATTCCTGGATTTTAGTGCGATTCTCCCTACTCACCCTGTATATAAATATACAGGGTGATTCAGAACTTATCCAAAAAAAATTCTGGATCTACAGGGGACCCTTACAAATACAATTTTGTAAAGAAAAAATCAAAAAGGGCAGTTCGAAAATGATTTAAAAATACACTTCTGCACGGCACTGGAAACTGGTCCACTGTAAAACTTGACCTCGCACAATGCGACCGGCATGGCGGTGTGATAAAAACGGACAAAAACTTTCGCAAGGAAAGAAATATGTAAATAGGATTTTATCGCACCTATTTTATATCGGCAAATTCAACTGCTTTTGCCTTTATTAATTAATAAAATTAATTTGTGTTTGTAAATAATAAAATCATTTGACATACCCGATGTTACAACAATTGTTCAAAATTTTATCCACCAATGTGTAAACATATCCGTTGTACTCAGTTTCTACGAACTAACACAAAATAATGTTGTCTTGTTTCACCATAACACAAATGCTTCACCATAAATTAAAACGATATCCATCAACTCCGAGTACACGCAAACCATTTTTGACACTAACTACCCATATTTGACACTAACTACTAAGAACCTATTGTAAACACCACAGATAACAGGTAAATATCGCAACGACGATTGCAAAATCCGAATTCAGTATTCGGAGTCGAATGATGCTAGAGACTACAGTTGTCCAGCTATGTAGTGGTTGAATATACTATAACTTCAATATTTTTTTTCTCGGAAACTACAAGGATTTTACAAAATTTTTTTTACCATATTGACTCCGCATCTATTCCCAAATTTTTTTGGATAAGTTGTGAATCACCCTGTATATCTTATATCTATATAAATCTTTGGTTAATGAATTTGTGAAAAGCATCTCTACTCAGTATTTAATCCAGGGGCGTCGCCAAGGGAGGGCAGGCGGGTCAGCTGCGCCCCTCTAGGAATTCGAAAAAGTACACAAATTTTCCTAAGCTAAGAAAATATTAGATTGGAAATTTTTGATAAAATATTTTATTTACTTAAACATTAATTTTGAAAAGTAATACACTGCTTTATTTTTTTTAAACAATTGTAATAAATTAGTATAAATATTTGTTGACAAAAAAATTGAAAAATATAAAATTAAAGTTAAAAAGTATTACATTTCCATATTTTGAAAATTTAGCTCTGGAATGAAAAACGTTTTTAATTTTTAGCTTATTATTGTTGACGACCATGAAGATTTTATTAATAAAGTGGTTGACAAATCTTCAAAAAATCCGAAAACATTACGTTTTAGCTAATTTTCGTTGATTTCTTTATTTTTTTTAGTTATTTATATTTTTTTAATCTTTTTCTTGTATTTTATTAAAAATCTTTCTAAAAAAAATTAATTCACTGTACCTATTTCTATCTATAATTTATATTTCTCCCATCTTCTCTCTTATCTTGCACCCCCCTGAGCCCATTGGCTGGCGACGCCCTTGATTTAATCCTACTGTTGTGCGTGGCGTTAATGTTCCTAATATTTTCAGGTATTGTCGTTGTTTTAAACCCGAATTCTGTTCTTCAATAAAGGGTCTAGCAGGATAAGATAAGGTCTGCGGCCCAGAAAGGTATTTTGAAAATGACGTGTGTGGTAACATTGGAGGTATAAATCTATCATTAACACAAATTCAGCCTCGCATCTCGCTGCGTTCTGGTGATAATTGATCAAATAGACGCTAGAGGGGGTATTTTTCAAAATTGTTTTTTTCGAAAACTATTGCATATGCCCTAATGAAACAAAAACTGTTCGTTAGACAAAACATTAGTCTACATTATATATTTTTTATAGAATTTTTCTCTTATTTACTCTTAAAAAGAATAAAAATATTTTTTTTCATGATTTTATTCTTAGTTCACGCAGAGGTACAACCACAGAAAAAATGTATAATGTAGCTTACTATGTCTAGTATTATTACCAAAAAGTGCATAAATATAAAATGGGTGCAACACTATCAAAAAAAATTAAAACTTCTTATGATCATCTTAGGTACTAATGACTTCCCATTTGTGACACCATTATCATCTGTTTGTTACTCTACTAAAGACTTTGTTTTTGATATAAACACATGAAAATTGTTTATGCAATTACAACGTTTTTAGAGAACAAGACGAAACCCGTCGCTTTACAGCTAGTCACGTGTGTGCATTGTGTTTTGTTTACCTATCATTTTTATGCCACCACCACTATAGTAGCTCGACTTCAATAATTATCGTGTGCGGATTGTCTCGGATTATTAATTTTTTTATAGTTAAACTGTTTTATTTGAACGCGCCTCAGGGTTTCGGTTTGATTTACCTATTTTATTTTATTTTTATTTATTTTGTTTGGTTTTATTTTTGTTTTGCTTTACTTTATTTCTTTTATTTTGTTTTGTTTACTTTATTTTATTTTGTTTTATTTTATTTTGTTCGTTTTTATTTTAGTTTGTGTTACTTATTTTTTCAGAAGACAATTTTTTTATCGTTGTTATTGCAGTGGAACGACCTCCGCTTCTTTCTTCGTCGGCGAAACCCCTATGGGCGGCTACCATGTAGTAGTTGATTTTGGGTTTTGTTAAAATAAAACGCAAAATGTTTGTTGCTTGTAACGTGTGAGCTGATTGTTTGCAACGTGGAATTTTTCGTTGTAATATTGAATCGTAGACGGTGCCGGTGATTTGACTGCATAGTTGCGAATTCTTTTTATAAAGCTTGATCTAGCGCGAGGTTGCTTGAATCGAGTGTTGATAATGATCGGAGCGCAGCCGGCTAGGTTGCAAACAACAAGCTCACACGTTACAAGCAACAAAAATTTTGCGTTTTATTTTAGCAAAACCCAAAATCAACCACTACACGGTAGCCGTCCAGAGGGATTTCGCCGACGAAGAAAGAAGCAGAGGTCGTTCCGCTGCAACAACAACGATAAAAAAATTGTCTTCTGAACAAAATAGTAACAAAAAATGAAATAAAAACAAAAAAAGCAATAAAATAAAATAAAAAAAAACAAAATAAAACAAATAAAATAAAGCAAATCAAAACTAAATAAAAATAAAACAAAACAACAATAAATAAAAATAAAATAGTTAAATCAAACCGAAACTCTGAGGCAAGTGCAAATAAAACAGTTTAACTATAAAAAATTAATAATCCGAAACAATCCGCACACGATAATTGAAGTCGAGCTACTATAGTGGTGGTGGCATAAAAATGATAGGTAAACAACGCTGGAAAGCGACAGGTTTCGTCTTATTCTCTAAAAACGTTGTAGTTCCATAAACAATTTTCATCTGTTTATGTCAAAATCAAAGTCTTCCTTACATTTTTAACTACTACCTAATATATTTTTGAGTAACAAACAGATGATAATGGTGTCACAAATGGGAAGTCATTAGTACCTAAGATAAGAAGTTTTAATTTTTTTTGATAGTGTTGCACCCATTTTATATTTATGCACTTTTTGGTAGTAATACTAGACATAGTAAGCTACATTATATATTTTTTCTGTGCTTGTACCTCTGCGTGAACTGAGAATAAAATCTCGAAAAAAATATTTTTATTATTATTTTTTAATAGTAAATAACAGAAAAATTCTATAAAAATATATAATGTAGACTAATGTTTTGTTTAACGAACATTTTTTGTTTCATTAGGGCAGCTGCAATAGTTTTCGAAAAAAACAATTTTGAAAAATACCCCCTCTAGCGTCTATTTGATCAATTATCACCAGAACGCAGCGAGATGCGAGGCTGAATTTGTGTCAATAGTAGATTTATATCTCGCCAATGTTACCATACAAGTCATTTTCAAAATACCTTTCTGGGGTAGCTGACCTTATCTTATCCTGCTAGAACCTTTACGTCTTTTACAGAGTAAAGTAAAGTAAAATTCAGATAATAATATATCGTAACCGAAGTTGGTTTCAGGATAGAAATGTTTTTTGCCCGCTCAGGTAATACCTTCACTGAATTTGTTGAGACATTTGTAAGTGACGTTTACAAATTAGCGATCTGAAGGCGGTTAGTAATCTAATAAATGCAGAATTTTAAAAATCATTTATTGTTAAAGACAAAATTAAAATTACAATTTGAATAATTATTACTGAAGTTGACAGTTTCCGTTATAACTTAAATACATTTAGATCTTTCATGTCAAATTTGCTTGCTAATTAGATTAATTGTTATTCCACTACATCTATAGGTTACTGTAACTATAACAGTTAAATAATTATGTGTAAGCCATTTTGATGGCCTAAGTATTGTTGTATTTTGTGTATTGTATATATTTATGATATATTTTCATTAAATAAATAAATAAATAAACAGATGAACTAACTATTTTAAAAAAATTCCCTGGATCGTTATTGAATTTATCACTTTACGGATGCACTATATAAAAGCAACATTTGAAATAATTCAGAATATTTCAGGTGCCCAACTAAAAGGGAATGAAATAGGTATAAAACTTCATTCCGTTACACTTAAGAACGAAACATGTTTCGTTTTCACTATTTTGAATAGAAAAATAGCAGACGGTAGTAAATCCACAAAATAAACTTAATAAACTGCTTTTTGTGAATGTATATAAATATGAGATTTCAATATTACGATTGCTTATATTCAACAGACAGTTGGCATCTCTTTGTGCCCTTAGAAGAGAAATTCTTTCATGTTATAACATATTCCATATCTTTTCATTTTATTTATTTGCGTTGTCCCTTTATATTTTATGCAGTTACGATGATCAGTTTTTTGAGATATGAATTTGATCCTCTTTTATGTAAGTAAGCATTTAAAATTTCAGGGTAGCGGAAAAATTTCAGATCAAATTATAATAGCAAGTCTGCAATTTTTTGTTAATTTTAAAAATCTACTGTTTGATATAACACTGTAAATATTGTTTTCTGTATTTTCCTCTACACTGAATCTAACAACGATGAAAATGATAAGACAATCTCTAGGTAAATGATAGTAGTTATAAATAGTTATTTATGGTACTAGTGTGTTACGGTATACACAGGGTGTCCCGGAAATGGTGGGCAATCTTTCGGATATGGATAAAATAAAATTTTTTCCTCTGGGCTCACCCTGTAGAGTTATTAGCTCTTGAAGTTGAGAATTAAAAATGTTTTTTTTTGCTGTAACTTTTGTATTTTTCAATAAATTTTGAAAATTTTTTGGCTGGATCTATAATTTTTGAAGCTGCTTTGGATGATAATATGAANTTGTCGTTGTTTTAAACCCGAATTCTATTCTTCAATAAAGGGTCTAGCAGGATAAGATAAGGTCTGCGGCCCAGAAAGGTATTTTGAAAATGACGTGTGTGGTAACATTGGAGGTATAAATCTATCATTAACACAAATTCAGCCTCGCATCTCGCTGCGTTCTGGTGATAATTGATCAAATAGACGCTAGAGGGGGTATTTTTCAAAATTGTTTTTTTCGAAAACTATTGCATATGCCCTAATGAAACAAAAACTGTTCGTTAGACAAAACATTAGTCTACATTATATATTTTTTATAGAATTTTTCTCTTATTTACTCTTAAAAAGAATAAAAATATTTTTTTTCATGATTTTATTCTTAGTTCACGCAGAGGTACAACCACAGAAAAAATGTATAATGTAGCTTACTATGTCTAGTATTATTACCAAAAAGTGCATAAATATAAAATGGGTGCAACACTATCAAAAAAAATTAAAACTTCTTATGATCATCTTAGGTACTAATGACTTCCCATTTGTGACACCATTATCATCTGTTTGTTACTCTACTAAAGACTTTGTTTTTGATATAAACACATGAAAATTGTTTATGCAATTACAACGTTTTTAGAGAACAAGACGAAACCCGTCGCTTTACAGCTAGTCACGTGTGTGCATTGTGTTTTGTTTACCTATCATTTTTATGCCACCACCACTATAGTAGCTCGACTTCAATAATTATCGTGTGCGGATTGTCTCGGATTATTAATTTTTTTATAGTTAAACTGTTTTATTTGAACGCGCCTCAGGGTTTCGGTTTGATTTACCTATTTTATTTTATTTTTATTTATTTTGTTTGGTTTTATTTTTGTTTTGCTTTACTTTATTTCTTTTATTTTGTTTTGTTTACTTTATTTTATTTTGTTTTATTTTATTTTGTTCGTTTTTATTTTAGTTTGTGTTACTTATTTTTTCAGAAGACAATTTTTTTATCGTTGTTATTGCAGTGGAACGACCTCCGCTTCTTTCTTCGTCGGCGAAACCCCTATGGGCGGCTACCATGTAGTAGTTGATTTTGGGTTTTGTTAAATTAAAACGCAAAATGTTTGTTGCTTGTAACGTGTGAGCTGATTGTTTGCAACGTGGAATTTTTCGTTGTAATATTGAATCGTAGACGGTGCCGGTGATTTGACTGCATAGTTGCGAATTCTTTTTATAAAGCTTGATCTAGCGCGAGGTTGCTTGAATCGAGTGTTGATAATGATCGGAGCGCAGCCGGCTAGGTTGCAAACAACAAGCTCACACGTTACAAGCAACAAAAATTTTGCGTTTTATTTTAGCAAAACCCAAATTCAACCACTACACGGTAGCCGTCCAGAGGGATTTCGCCGACGAAGAAAGAAGCAGAGGTCGTTCCGCTGCAACAACAACGATAAAAAAATTGTCTTCTGAACAAAATAGTAACAAAAAATGAAATAAAAACAAAAAAAGCAATAAAATAAAATAAAAAAAAACAAAATAAAACAAATAAAATAAAGCAAATCAAAACTAAATAAAAATAAAACAAAACAACAATAAATAAAAATAAAATAGTTAAATCAAACCGAAACTCTGAGGCAAGTGCAAATAAAACAGTTTAACTATAAAAAATTAATAATCCGAAACAATCCGCACACGATAATTGAAGTCGAGCTACTATAGTGGTGGTGGCATAAAAATGATAGGTAAACAACGCTGGAAAGCGACAGGTTTCGTCTTGTTCTCTAAAAACGTTGTAGTTCCATAAACAATTTTCATCTGTTTATGTCAAAATCAAAGTCTTCCTTACATTTTTAACTACTACCTAATATATTTTTGAGTAACAAACAGATGATAATGGTGTCACAAATGGGAAGTCATTAGTACCTAAGATAAGAAGTTTTAATTTTTTTTGATAGTGTTGCACCCATTTTATATTTATGCACTTTTTGGTAGTAATACTAGACATAGTAAGCTACATTATATATTTTTTCTGTGCTTGTACCTCTGCGTGAACTGAGAATAAAATCTCGAAAAAAATATTTTTATTATTATTTTTTAATAGTAAATAACAGAAAAATTCTATAAAAATATATAATGTAGACTAATGTTTTGTTTAACGAACATTTTTTGTTTCATTAGGGCAGCTGCAATAGTTTTCGAAAAAAACAATTTTGAAAAATACCCCCTCTAGCGTCTATTTGATCAATTATCACCAGAACGCAGCGAGATGCGAGGCTGAATTTGTGTCAATAGTAGATTTATATCTCGCCAATGTTACCATACAAGTCATTTTCAAAATACCTTTCTGGGGTAGCTGACCTTATCTTATCCTGCTAGACCCTTTACGTCTTTTACAGAGTAAAGTAAAGTAAAATTCAGATAATAATATATCGTAACCGAAGTTGGTTTCAGGATAGAAATGTTTTTTGCCCGCTCAGGTAATACCTTCACTGAATTTGTTGAGACATTTGTAAGTGACGTTTACAAATTAGCGATCTGAAGGCGGTAAGTAATCTAATAAATGCAGAATTTTAAAAATAATTTATTGTTAAAGACAAAATTAAAATTACAATTTGAATAATTATTACTGAAGTTGACAGTTTACGTTATAACTTAAATACATTTAGATCTTTCATGTCAAATTTGCTTGCTAATTAGATTAATTGTTATTCCACTACATCTATAGGTTACTGTAACTATAACAGTTAAATAATTATGTGTAAGCCATTTTGATGGCCTAAGTATTGTTGTATTTTGTGTATTGTATATATTTATGATATATTTTCATTAAATAAATAAATAAATAAACAGATGAACTAACTATTTTAAAAAAATTCCCTGGATCGTTATTGAATTTATCACTTTACGGATGCACTATATAAAAGCAACATTTGAAATAATTCAGAATATTTCAGGTGCCCAACTAAAAGGGAATGAAATAGGTATAAAACTTCATTCCGTTACACTTAAGAACGAAACATGTTTCGTTTTCACTATTTTGAATAGAAAAATAGCAGACGGTAGTAAATCCACAAAATAAACTTAATAAACTGCTTTTTGTGAATGTATATAAATATGAGATTTCAATATTACGATTGCTTATATTCAACAGACAGTTGGCATCTCTTTGTGCCCTTAGAAGAGAAATTCTTTGATGTTATAACATATTCCATATCTTTTCATTTTATTTATTTGCGTTGTCCCTTTATATTTTATGCAGTTACGATGATCAGTTTTTTGAGATATGAATTTGATCCTCTTTTATGTAAGTAAGCATTTAAAATTTCAGGGTAGCGGAAAAATTTCAGATCAAATTATAATAGCAAGTCTGCAATTTTTGGTTAATTTTAAAAATCTACTGTTTGATATAACACTGTAAATATTGTTTTCTGTATTTTCCTCTACACTGAATCTAACAACGATGAAAATGATAAGACAATCTCTAGGTAAATGATAGTAGTTATAAATAGTTATTTATGGTACTAGTGTGTTACGGTATATACAGGGTGTCCCGGAAATGGTGGGCAATCTTTCGGATATGGATAGATAATGAGAAAATAATGTCACAAGTTCATATAAAATTTTTCACCCTGTAGAGTTATTAGCTCTTGAAGTTGAGAATTAAAAATGTTTTTTTTGCTGTAACTTTTGTATTTTTCAATAAATTTTGAAAATTTTTTGGCTGGATCTATAATTTTTGAAGCTGCTTTGGATGATAATATGAAATCCTCGATAATAATTATGGGGGCCCGGGGGCAAAGCACCCCCCACCAAAATTTCTAGAAAAAAAATTTTTGTTCCACTATACCCCAAATTTTCCATCATTTTATAAAAATTTATGGTATTTTACGTAAAAAAGGTATACTTGTTGAATATCCATAAAATAGATATTTTTTGAGATAAACCCGTTTAAAGAGGAAGGTACCATTTAATTTGAGACATTTTATTTAATTGAAACACAGATTTAATCGTGGTTGGCTTTGACATGTCAGAGTATGCCAAAGGCAATTAAATTGTCAAACTTGTCAAATACGTAGTTTTAAATCTAAGACTCATCTCATAACTCATAATTTGTTATAAAATATGGAGTATTCCAATGAAGAATATGCTGATATGCATTTAATGTACGGGCGGGCTCTTTGTAATGCTTCGGCAGCAAGAAGATTTTATCAGCATTCTTATCCTAATAGAAGGATTCCGGATCGCAAAACTTTCGAACGTATTGATCAAAGATTAAGAGAAACTGGTAAAATACGATTACTATTATTAAACAAAATGGATATTAAATAAATTTTAATGTCTTTAGGTCAGTTTGCTCCTGTTACTGCAAACAGGGGTGCCCCGCGAACAGCACGTACAGTTGAAGTAGAGGAAAATATACTGGACGAAGTTGCTGCTCATCCAACAGTTAGCATTAGGTCATTATCTTCTTTTACCAATGTTCCAAAGACCACTGTTGCAAGAATCCTTAGAGAACAGCTTCTTCACCCTTACCATATCCAAAAAGTGCATGCTCTTAATCCTGATGATTTTCGTGCAAGAGTACAGTTTTCTCAATGGTTTCTTCAGAGACATGAGCAAAATCCTATGTTTACGAGATTAATTCTGTATACTGACGAAGCAAGTTTTGGGAGGAATGGAGTTATTAACTCCCATAATTTACATTATTGGTCTGATGAGAACCCACACGCTATTATTGAAACTAGGCACCAAAGACAATTTTATGTTAATGTTTGGAGTGGAATTATTGGTCCTTACTTATTGGGTCCATTTGTGTTACCCCCTAGACTGAATGGTCAACGTTACCTAGATTTCCTTGTGCATCAATTACCACAACTGTTAGAAGATGTTGATCTTGAAACCAGAAATGCACTGATATTCATGCACGATGGGGCGCCGCCTCACTTTAGTGCTGCAGTAAGGGACCATTTAAACGAGGTATATCCTAATCGCTGGATAGGTCGCGGTGGACCTATTCATTGGCCTGCCCGAACTCCAGATATGAACCCACTTGACTTTTTCTTTTGGGGGCACTTGAAAAATCTTGTTTATTCCACACCTGTAACCACTAGAGAAGAATTAGAAGAAAGGATTTTTTATTGTGCAAATGAAATACGACAAAATCCTGAAATGTTATGGAGAGTGCAACAGTCTTCTGTTAAACGAGCTCGTATTTGTATAAGAGAAGGTGGAACTAATATTGAGAATTTATTATGAATTATATTAGTTACAAAATTTTGATTGTCATGCACTTTTCGTTTAGTTAGTTTAGTTAAGTCCAAATTCTCATAATTTGGAACACTGCTATTGCAAATTATTTGTCCTTTATTCTGATATGTAAAAGCCAACTACGATTAAACCTGTGTTTCTGTTAAATAAAATGTCTCAAATTAAACAGTACCGTTGTCTCTAAACTTGTTTTTCTACAAACGTCATTAAGGTATAATTTTAACGCATGCTGTCAGTCAATTTCATTTTATGATACTAGTGTTAAAAGTGAATTATTTTTAGCACTAGTGTTAAAAGTAAGTCATGTGATTTACCTTTAAGACCACTGTTATAAAATCACACTTTAGAAACTGTCAGTACACGTTAAAAATTATACAAAATTATATTTTATGGATATTCAACAAGTATACCTTTTTTACGTAAAATACCATAAATTTTTATAAAATGATGGAAAATTTGGGGTATAGTGGAACAAAAATTTTTTTTCTAGAAATTTTGGTGGGGGGTGCTTTGCCCCCGGGCCCCCATAATTATTATCGAGGATTTCATATTATCATCCAAAGCAGCTTCAAAAATTATAGATCCAGCCAAAAAATTTTCAAAATTTATTGAAAAATACAAAAGTTACAGCAAAAAACCCATTTTTAATTCTCAACTTCAAGAGCTAATAACTCTACAGGGTGAGCCCGGAGGAAAAAATTTTATATGAATTTGTGACATTATTTTCTCATTATCTATCCATATCCGAGAGATTGCCCACCATTTCCGGGACACCCTGTATAAGTCACGCTGGGAAATGTTTAGCTAATTTTCCCAAGTGACTTATATGACGTAACACACGAGTGCCATACAACATTTTATCCAACAATTTCATAGAATTTCGTTTTAATAATAAATAAAAGTAACTTAAAATTTCAAGTTGTCAATGTCAGAAAAAGTAATTTAACGAAATCAATGTATTTTTAAATATTACAAATGATGCGAGTGATAACCTAAATTGTGTCTGTAACCAAGGGTTGTCAGTAAACAAACAATATGTTTTGAGTTGAAATCACGTTGAAATCCTAAAATCAAGACTGAAAAAAGGAAAATGTGAAAATCCCATCTGAAATTTTAGAAAAAAGCTAATGCGGCTACTGCAGGCATCATCCGGACAAATCAAAATCTATATACATACAACAAAGAATTGAAGGAATTTCAAGATTGGAAAATCAAAGAAGGGGTGAAAGGCGTAAATGAAGATGTCTTGCTGGCTTATTTTTTCAATATAAGTGAGAAATTAGCTCCATCCAATTGTGGACTAAATATTCCAAGTTGAAGTCAACTTTGAGAGTTTACAAGAACAATGAAAATTCTAAATTCGGAAGACTAGTGGCATTTCTAAAATATAAGCACAAACATTTGCAACCAAAGAAATTCAAGGTCTTAGAAAGAAAACAAATCGAACAATTTTTCGAAAAGCCCTAGACGAAGATCATCTTATGAATAAGGTAGGTTCTACTGATTAGTTTAACTGAGTTATATTTATTAAATTTGTTGTTTTTAGGTGGCGTTGATATTAGGAGGATGACAATATAGAGGACAAAGGGCAGTATATCCGTATCATGATTTCAAATACTAAAACGAACAAACCAAGAAGCTTCGCTGTGTTAAATGAAGGATTTTGTGTTAATCAAATTGAATTAATTAGAAAATATTCTAAAATGTGCAGCATAAAAGGATCTATTGCAATTTTCAAAAGGGAAAATGCACACGTCAATGTTTTGGTAATAAGCTATCAAAAATCCCTAATGTTGTTGCGCGATTTTTGGGCTTGACAGATTCTAATTTATGTACAGGGCATGGCTTGCGTCACGCACCTGCAACTCCCTTGGCCAATGCTGGAGGGGATATTACAACACTCAAACGCCACGGTGAATGGAAGGCATCTACTGTGGCAGAAGGTTATATGGAAGAGTCAATTTCCAGCAAAATTGATATTGCTAAAGAGGTACAAGGGGTGCAGACTCCTGAAGCAAGCACAAGCAAAGGGGCAACCTGTTCTATAAATTTACCACAATTACAAAATGGTTCCAATAATCCTTTGGCATCAAATTACGGCTTTACCATAAATGTTTATGTTAATATTAAGTAGGTAGATGGTAAGTTTGTAGCATTTTAGGTTATTTGTTGACCTATTACTCTTTCAAATTAGTTTTCTAATAAAAACTAGAAAAATAAACCAAACATTTGTCTTTTTATGATTTCTATAAGTCACTAGTGGGTTATAAGTCATAACTTACTTAGTGACTTATGACTTATAATTCATTAGTGACTTATAGGCCACATTGTTCCTATAAAACCAAAGAAATTATAGTATCATTATATTCAAGTGTTGGATAAAATAACTAATTATCTGTTTCCGAAATAAATGATTTTCCTTTTCGCTTTCCATGAACTTGTAAAACATGAAAATATTTTTTATAATAGACTAAGAAATTATCTCATATTCATGTTCCTAATAGTTATAACTAATTACTCTGAAGAAATATTAACTTTTTAAGTATATTTACCTTATTCTTAGTGTTCTGATTCCAAAAATAACATTAAAAACAGTATATTACCCATCATTCGTTCACATTTTAACATCTTTGATACATAATAATACAAATTCAGCCAAATTTCCTCTTTCGGTTCATGTGAGCGTTTTCACCAAGACAAAAAGTTATGGAAAAACGCTATCAAGGACGCTGGAACACCAATATGATGGGCGATTACTGTTGGTCACTTCACCGAGAGAGTCAGCAAACAGCTCATAAGAGAAAAAGTCACATCAGGAGCTTTTAAGAAAAGAGGGAAAGAAAACATAAACCAATGGACACATAAATCCTTTGTAGAAACTAAAATTAAGAATATAAAATATACTTCTATGTTCAAACAAAGTTTTCTGTGCACGTTAAAAGTTGTTTACTTTTAATTTTTATTGCATATTTAGATTACTTTGTCATATCTAATTAGATTGAATTGTGACTAAACTGAGGGTGATACAAATTAACAAATTCGGATGTACCACCCCAAAAACTATCAAAATCAGCTATAAAGATTTAAAAAGCTTTTTTTAAGTGTTTTTTTTGTAGGCCTGTGTTATTTTCTATGGCAATTAGCAAAAAACGCAAACGAAATTAATATGCAAATACCTGGAGCAACATCCACTGCATTTTGCAATGATAATGCGTAATTCTCGAAAACTAATTTTTCCGCATTCGACCTTCATTTTATAGTTAACAAATAGATGAACAATGATTTTAGGTATTTTAAATTCTAGGTAATTTAATTACCTACAACACAAAATAACTAATTTTCCGATAGGTCGTCTAGAATTTCATGGCCTGTAAAAAAAGTGAAAAAACATAATTTTGCCACCTTAGCATCACTTCTTTCGAGTTACTTTTTTGGTATTATCATTTTACACACCCTTCTCCGTGATAAAGTGCAAGTTCAGGTTTTATGATCTAAATCGACTGGAGTAGTAGTTATAAAGCGTTACAATGTTGTGTACTGAAAATATATTCTACAAGTCGGTTAGCCAGAGAGTGTGGACATATAGCATATACGCACTTAAACGATTGCCCCTCGGATTTTATGGAGGCAGATGGTACCCAGTGTGGTCACCATATGGCAGTTATCCTGTTTAGCGGGATTGGATCCCTGCGAACCTTTTGCGAAGCTCCGGCATGTCAGAATTTTAAATCGAGTTTGGTCGTAAATGCTAATTTAGGAAGGGTGGACGTTTCCGATATACAAAAAACTGAATTAGTCGCAGTTTATGAAAAGCCCGATTTAGTTGAATTACGCAAAAACCTCGCGCAGGACGAAAAAGGGGGGAAAACACAATTTGGTATCCTATTTATGTTCGAATATTGTGTTACACGGAGATAATACCGGGATAATATTCATTTTAAATTATATTTAGATCCTCTCATCAAACTTATTTGTATTAGGATTACTTTTTTGTAAGGTTATTTACTTTCCTGAATTGAAAACAGCGTTAATGAAAATATGTTCCTTCGATTAAAGACTTAGTCTCTAAATTCACAGAAGTTAGCATCCATTGAGAATGATATGTTAAACTTATATCAATCTGTAATGAATAAAATAGAAAAAAAACTTTTTAATTATTAATTAATCATCAGCTTTTACTTTTTCTTATTTGAATTCAGTATGAAAATACCAATATTTTATTTCCTTATTTTAGCCCGTCAATGCACAAATTTAAAATGTAAACGTCTTTTTTTTCCTAAAAGTGTCGTAGCGCAGTATCTGTTACCTGCTACACATGAGCATTATGCTTTAAACATGAGTTGGTTAAAGGCTGAACAATTTTTTGGCTGGTTGCCACGTCGTCGATTCGACCGAACCCATAGAGAAACAATAGGAGAGAGATCAGTTAGTAGAATAACGATGAATGCTGTCAGAAGCCTATTTCAAATAACGACGAAGTAGTAAGAAAAGATAACAAATGCATTCAGAATCAACCAAGTGCAATGAAGTGTCCTGAGCTCACATGCAACAGAAAGCAACAAAGATGATTGATAGAAAATTAGAACAAATAAATTTAAATGAATGCTGATGACCTGCTGCTATTCTCCAATGGCTAGAACCGGGTTGCAAAACCGAGATAGAATGTGATGACAAGATATATTGCATCTTTAATATCAATACAAAGAAAACTGAGATAATGGTAATAGCACAATACAAGAAAGAGAAATCAAGATATATATAGAAGGCGAAATATTCCTGAAATGAACCACATCAGTACCTTGATTCAGTCATCGATGAGAAAGATAGCATAGAAACCTAATTAAAGAATCAAACAAAACTACTAATTTGTAGAGATGTATGCAATACGTTTTACAATAATAAGGAAGTTACATACTAAGCAAACAAAAGTTAGGGTATATCAAACACTTTTCGCCCCTATTCTCATATATGGACATGAAAAACATGGGTATTGTCAGAGGAATTAAAAAGCAGAGTAGAACAATGCAAAATGAAGATGACAAGTAAATAATTGAAAAACAAACTAAAAATTGGAGGAAATTTAGGAAAAATAAAAACTCAACAAAGGATGATTTGGACATGTCAGATGAAGAAGGATGGGAATGTTAAGATAATGTGAGAAATTAAGCTGGGGGTAAAGAGGAGAAAAGGCAGACCCGGTAGACACCTGGAACAAGAACATCACCATGATTCTGAATTCGAAGAAGAACTCGACTGAAACCAGGGAAAAGGATTATACCTATGGTAGAAGAGATTCAGGATAGGTAATTTCTCTAATAGATCGCTAAACCACTGTAGGTGCTACAAAAATAAAGTATTGAATTGAGGATGATAAATCACAAATAAATACAATATTTTTTAAACGACTGCAATCATGTTTGGTATAAAAATAATATAATTTTCAATTTTTACACATTCCTATAGTCATGTCAAAAGAATATTTAGAAAATTATATTTAGCGTGCTAAATTATTCAGAAATACTTGTAATTAAGATTATTTTCAATAAAATTCCTTGTCTTTGTTTTTCAGTACTTAAATTGTTGTTTTCTAGGTTTTACAGAAGAAACTTATTAGCATTAGTATTTATTACAATTTTTGAAGACGGAATATACGACTTCTGTTCAGAAAATAACCCCCCTTTTCGAATTGTGTGCTAATGGAGACATTTAATAAAAAGCGGTTGGCAGCATTGCGTTCTCAGTAACCACATGTTCTTGGATTGTTGATATCTCATTTAGTTTTCCTGGTATTGTTATTTGAATGCAGCGTATTTAAGTGTTAAAGCGATTTTCTGGAACAACGATGCAACGTAAAATTTAGCGTGAAACTTTTACGGAAACGTTAAAACTTTTGAAACAAACTTACGGAGATGATGCTCTGGGTCGTTGCGTACATCATATTTGAGAGTGAATCAATTTTTTACTCTTTTTGACCGTTTTGTGGACCCTACCACTTCCAGGTCGGTATTTGGAGCTTCGTGACTATGAAGACTTTTAATCAGTGATAAAAATGGGACAACATATCAATTTTTCAGGAAATTTCACCGACAGACTAATTTCCATAAGGTGTGTGTGTGGGGTCCTTTATAATTTTTTTAGTAACACTAAACTAACTAAATTTTAATGAATTTTCATTAAGTTAATTTCATTTTAACGGAATATTTTTTTTTGTGTATACCTAAAATTATAAAAACGAAAATAACATACTTTACATGACAAATATAATGTTCTAAAAAAAGATATGCTTTTTCAAAAGAATGCATGTGTTACTATGTAAGCCATTAACAAATAATTAATGATTTGTCGTGTACAGGGTGATTCACTATATTTTGACCCCCCTTTAACTTTTTTGTTTTGATTGAAAGTTATAAAAAAATGTGAAATATAAAAGTAGCAGGAGTTTTTATGAATTTTGAAAATGATAGTAGAAAAACAAATGAAGTCCAAACAAAATGGCCGTGGATGTTAACTTTGTTAAGTTAAATGGAACACCCTGCATATTTTTACATATTTGGATAAAACGTTCCCTGTCGAGCACAGTCATGTAGGGTTTGTTGGGTCCATCGCTAACAATAAGCGAGATACTATTAAAAAACGAAAAAAAGTTTTTTTTATTAAGAAAATAAGACATCTTGTAATTGTTAAACCTTTTTCAGGCATTTCTGCCTTTTTCTAATTACGTAAGGATTTACAGATTTAGTTATAATATATTTTGACAGATCGGAATATATGGTCCAAAATGCGTATAGGTATTTTAACTAAATCACACTAATTAGGCTGTGAGATGCCTAATTACTCATGGACAATGTTATATGGTAGGCCGTGACAGTGTCAGGTAATGTCATGACAACATTGTTATTGTTTGACAGTTTGTATTATTATTTAATTAAAATGGATTACACAGAAGTAGAAAATTGAAATATGTATTATAGGAATTCAAATAGAGCAAAGTTCTTCTCCATACACCATTTTAATTCTAAATAATTTTCTACTTCTGTGTAACCTATTTTAATTAAATAATAATACATACTGTCAATCAATAACAATGTTGTCAAGACATTACTACCTGTCACTGTCACGACCTACCATATAATGTCCATGAGTAATTAGACCTCTCACGGCCTAATTAGTGAGATTTCGTTACATTACCTATACGCATTTTGGACCGTATCAATGTGCGATATATCAAAATATATTATAACTAAATCTGTAAATCCTTATGTAATTGGAAAAAATGCAGAAATGCCTGAAAGAGGTCTAACAATTACAAGATGTATTATTTTCTTAACAAAAAAACTTCTTTTCGTTTTTTTAAAGTATCTTGCTTATTGTTAGAGATGGACCTAACAAACCCTATATGGCTATGCTCGACAGGGAACGTTCTATCCAAAGTTGTAAAAATATAACAAGGTGTTCCATTTAACTTAACAAAGTTAACATCCGTGGCCATTTAGTTTGGACTTCATTTGTTTTTTTACTATCATTTTCGAAAAATTCATAAAAAATAGTGCAACTTTTATTTTTCACATTTTTTTTATAACTCTTAAAACAAAAAAGTTAAAGGGGGAGTCAAAATATAGTGAATCACCCTGTACAAGTTCATTTTGTATTAACCTGAACATTAAATATGAGTAGAAAAAAAATGTGATTGGAGCAATTATTTACGAGATTCTGTTCAAACAATCACCGATTACATTATCTCGAGCATAGACGTAACGATTTGTCATTGTTCATTGTAATCGAACCATTAATATTGATGACGCTAAGATGTAGGGATATTTAGTTTGACAGATCCCACCATGCAATATTGGTTGCCTGTGGCTTGTAAACATTTATGAAGGCTCTGTATTAAAGGGCAATAACTAAGTAGTAAGTTTAAGCGGAAGTGAATTAAGTTATGTGATTTTAAATATAATGTTCTAGAAATTATTGCCTTATCAAATGCAAATAATTCACAAAATTTTTAACCAGGGGAAAATAAATCATAGATAACTTTTTCAGTGCTGCTACTTGGTTTTTCTGTTTAATGCACCAAATCTCGTCCCAATATCAACTTGAATTGTCATGATTTATTTTAAATGCTACGCATTACTGTTATTATTTTGTACCATTTATTATAACAGATGGACCGTAAACAACGATTTATTGTGAGTTATTGTTTATTGTAATAATTAATATGTCGAAATGAAAATGGAGTTTTTCATGGACACATTTGGACTGGAACATGTTGGTTTATTGTTAGTTAAAAACATAATTATGTATTTAATTGGGTATTGATATATATAGCGCATTTGGTAATATGCAAAATGGGAAAACAATAACTGAATACGGGGTGTCTGCAATATAAGCAGTGTATGTACAATAATGTAATAGGTGATCGTATAGATAAAAATAAACAAAGTTTACTATGATATGAGTTCTAAACTTAACCACATTTGAAAAAATCTGTTTATATGGAAATTTCTTTAACTTCAAAATCAAAATTTACAGAATTAAAAAAACTACAATAGCGGCTAAAACTACTTGCTTTTAAGCGTAGCGCAGTAATTCTACAAACATCACTTTATTTTGTGCAAAATGTTAATAAGATATCATTTGTGATATATTTAATTTTGTGCCACAACCCCTAAACCCACAAATCCCAATCCCATAAAACCCGAACCTACAAACTCCAAGCTTACAAACCCCAAGCCCACCAACTCCAAACCCACAAACCGTATTGGTATGAAGTTTCTGAATTGCAATCGACTGCTTGATGTCTAAGGGATCCTTAGTAGATTTTCGCATATTAAGAAACTGAGAAACTTAAAAATGTCAACATGTGATATCTCAACGAAAAAAAAAGATATTTGAGCAAACTCAACGGCATTCGAAGGAGGGAGCCTTGTACTTTTAGATTCAATGTATTAGTTTTTTGAAAAAGAATAGATGGCATTACTACATAACCTCAAATATGACAAAAAAAGTGTTTTTTGCACTTTTAGGTTAGGATATATCAAAAACCTGACGTGATAGAGCAATTCTGCTGCCAGATTCGGATTCAGCGCACATAATCCTTCGGAAATATATATTCAAGTTTCTGCTTCCAAAAAAAGTTAAATTTTGTTGGTGTGTAATTTTAAAGAAATTTAAATATGCGACCAAATTTTTTTGGCTCTAAAGACAATTGGGCTCACCAAAAATTGTCAAAGGGATTCCACGCCAAAAACATAGTATTATTAGATTCCACATGTCATAAAATCCCTGTTACACTAAAAAAAAGGATTTATTTGGACTAAATAAATATCGTTTGCCATGAACTAATCCTTCGGAAATATAAATTCAAGTTTCTGTTTCCAAAAAAAAGTTAAATTTTTTTGGTCTGTGTAATTTATAGTCTAAGAAAATTTAACGAAAAAAGGAAAAAACCTCAGCAAAATTCCCTCCAAGCTGAATTTGTTTGAGGTGTATCAAACCCATCCGCAAAAATCACAAAAATCACAACATGGCTGCCCCAGATATTGAAGGTCAAAGTTTTTTGCAAATATCTCGTGTCCTATATATCGGACGTCTATAAGGTCAATGAATGAAAGTTGTAGATAAAAGACATATGAAGACAGGTAAGTTCCAGTGAAATTGATCAAGAACAGTAACTTGTGAGATAATTTTTGCATCTGCTCACACATACTTGTATTAAACGTATGGCATTTATATCGCTGATGCCCTGTATGCAGCAGACAAGATAGCTTTTTTAATAATAGTGGCATTAAATAAAAAAAGACATGAGCTGTCAAACACGTCAAGGATAATGAATGCAGAGAGACGTAGCGACTTAGGAAACCTGTCTAAATTATAAATGTTAGGTGGTACATATGTTAGGATTACCGTAGACGTGTTTTATAAAGTAAATTGTGCCATTTCATGGTACATTTGGTGTGAAAGTGATATCCCAAGGGCTTTAAGCACGTCGTAAAAAAACACCGTATCGCTCCTACGGTTAAGATATAAATATTTTTTCCCTAAATTTAAGGGTTGCAATATAACCATTAATTTAAGTTTGAATGGGAATATTCAGAGCAGAAATAAGCCAGTAAATTTTAATAAAACGTTGGACTTGTAACACATTTACAAACAATTCGATTAATTCAATAGCTGGAAGTTAGATGAAAAAAGAACAAAAAATTAGTCTTAAATACACTGAAATAACACTCACAGTGGTTCATACAATTTGTCTATACGAGTTTAATCTTTAATCGGGATTAAAAACTGATGAAAATTAATTAAAAAAATGAGTTATTTATGTATACAGGCCGATTTAATTTTAAATACAGAAACAGCAGGAATAGATTAGTTTCCAAGAAATAGAGTCTGCTCTATAAACTTTTTTCCTAGAGGACGTGGTATTCGAGATACAGGGTGTCCAAGTTTCCAAAAAAAAAATATATTTTCTGTCATATCTTCATAATGCGCTGAACGATTTGAATGAAATTTACTACAGCGTATTCACTTATTAGACCTTTTATTGAATCTAATATTAACCTCGTGGCATTAACCAGTGGCGTGTTACCTACTGAATGTGCCGCTCCGTTTTCCCAAGAAAAAAATAATGTTAAATTCAGGTACCTACTGTTACGTTAAACAAATGAAAAGTGTTTCTTGGTGTTTTTTAATTGTATCATCCCTTTAGGAGATATTTATTTGATGAAAACCTCCTGGTTTCAACCAATACCGTGCTACCAAAGCGTACGGCAACTTTTCCATTATAATTTCTACAAAAAAAACCTCGAGTGGCGTATTTTTTTCTTGGGAAAATGAGACGGCACCTCCAGAGCACGCCACTGGTCAAAGCCACAATGTTAATATTATATTCAATGAAAGGTCTAATTAATAGATATTACCTTACCAAATTTAGTGGTTATTACTACACGTTCTTGAAATACTAAATAAATGTTTGAAGGTACCTATTTTAAAAATGATGCGCTTCCAGACGGTTTATATCCTAAACTTTCTTGGTTATTTTTATCTGAGAAATATTTCCTGTATTTTAATTATCTTATTAGCTGCCTACCAGTTATATTTTAATATAGTTATACAGGGTGTCCCAGAATAACGTGTACAACGGAAGACCACAGATTCGTGGACTCAAAATAGGCAGATTTAGGCTAATTCACCTACATCCGAAATCGCTTCGTTTGGCTGCTAGATGGCCTAAAAGTTTATGAAAATTTTTTAAATTTTGTAAATAACTCGAATATGTATTAATCGATTTTGATTATTTTTGGGATGTGAAATTTTTGTTTCAATCTACAAATTTTAATGTTATACGGAGTGTTTTGTAAAACTCAGAACTCCTACAAAATTGATGTATGGTGATAATATCCGTTCATAACTTTTTCCTCTTTCGAGCGATAATGACAACTATTTTTTATTTGATAGGTCCATTTGGAAGTTTTTGGGCCTCTTATAGAATTTTGATTTAATGAGTGGTTTGAGTACAAAAAATATTTTTTAAATGTCTACATTATCTTACCGCCCATATTACAATACTTAACAAAATGCTAGTAGTAACTAATTTTGTAGTTTGACTGTAATTTCAGTTTGATCTTTAAGTCATTGTATCTGCCAATTCTTAATGAGTGTTTACTACAAAAAAATATACCACATGTTACTTCATTTTTCGATATGAATACACACATGTGGCGACTTAAAATTATTTACAACATGCCTAATTTTATTGAAGAAATTCGTAAAAACAATCAAATACAATAAAAAATGCCGGAGATAAAAGTAACAAAGTTGAGATTATTAAATTTATTTAGGACAACTTATTATAAAAACTGTTCAAAATGACCACCGTTGTTTCTATAACAAAAGTTAAAGGACACCCTTTGCAGTTCTTAAGGGCTATTTTTAAAATATTTATGGCATTTTGGATATGCCTGTACAACCCAGTTCAGTTTTAGATATGGAATCATGCACTGCTGTTTTCAGGGTGCCCCAAAGATAATAGTCGCAAGGTCGCAAGTCTGGTGAACGTACAGGCCAGTTAACAGGAAACTATCCCCTCTACCGATCCATCGACGAGGGAATCTTTGATTCAGATACTGCCGGACATTTACAATGAAATGTAGTGGAGCGCCATCATGCATAAATCACATGTTAGCTCTGAATAATAACGGCACATCTTCCAATAACTCGGGTTTTGCAAAAATTCTAAATAAAATTCCCCATTCAGTCTATTGGATGGAATAACAGGGCCAATAATAATACTACCCCAAACAAGATCAAACTGAAATTACAGCCAATCTACAAAATCAGTGCCTACTAGCACTTTGTTAAGTATTGAAATATGGGTGGCAAGATAATGTATACATTTAAAAAATATTTTTTTGTACCTAAATCGCTCATTTAATCAAAATTCAACAAGAGGTCCAAAAACTTCCAAATAGTATCACCTATCAAATGAAAAATATTTGTCATTATTGCCAGAAAGGGGAAAAAGTTTTGAACTGATATTATCACCATACATCAATTTTGAAGGAATTGTAAGTTTTGAAAAACTCTCTGTATAACACCAAAATGTGTAGATTGAAAGCAAAAGTCCACACCCCAAAAATAATCAAAATCGAATAATACGTATTCGAGTTATTTACAAAATTCAAAAAATTTTCACGAACTTTGAAGCCATCTAGCGGCCAAACGAAGCGATTTCGGATATAGGTGAACTAGCCTAAATCTGCCTATTTTGAGTCCACGAATCTGTGGTCTAGCGTTGTACACGTTATTCTGGGACACCCTGTATGTATACGTTATAAATGTTTTATGTAGTTAGGTATATATTCAATGTCCTTTACTATTAACGCAATCAAGTTTCAAGGACTACGAGTATGAATCTAATACAATAGATACAACGTATGCCCTAGTTTAAAATAGATCAATTGTAAATAATGTATGCACAATTAATGATGTAGTGTTAACCTTTCACAATTTAAGGATATTAAAAACCTTATATCAACTTTGCAAAATGAGTTTACCGCGCGCTTAGATAGTTTAAAGGCTGATTTTGAGGCACAGTTAAATACGTTAAGGAGTACCATGGCTACTAATCAAGAGTTAAGTGCCCCATATGATTTTGAAGAGGCTGTAAATGAAGTTATGGAACGTCAAAAAAGAAAACAAAATTTAATTATCTTTGGTGTGGCTGAGTCTCGTTTAGAGGATAATCGGGAAGAAATTGAACATGATTCTTCACTTGCTTTAAAAGTATTACAAGCTGTTGTGCCTGGTTATGTGGGCGATTCATTAAAGTTTCAACGTCTAGGCCGTCGTACCCAGGATCGCAACAGACCTATTAAAGTATCACTTCGTGACGAAAAGGAAGTATTGGATTTTATTAAGAAGTCTAGGAATCTGCGTACTTCGGTAAATTATAGAAATATCTTCATTTCGGCAGACAGAACTCCTCGTCAAGTGGAACACTACAAGCAACTTAAAAACGAATTAGAAATTCGTAGGAACAACGGCGAACCAAATATAATGATTCGTTATTTTAATGGTACCCCTAAAATAGTTTCTCGTAATTTAAACTGATTTCGCTACCTAATTACAGACCTACGTTGTTTTACCAAAATGTGCGTGGCTTGCGATCTAAGGTTATTGACTTTTATAATGGTTTAGCTGAGAGCGACTTTGACTTTGTGGCTATAACGGAAACATGGTTAAATTTGGACATTAATAGCAGCGAACTTTCACCTGATAATTACATTGTCTTTCGCAAAGACCGATCTAGGGAGTCTACAGGTTTATCAAGAGGAGGTGGTGTCCTAATCGCTATTAAAGATAGCTTTAATTGTACCGAAATTGATTTATCCCACGTTGCTAATATTGTTCCTGATATTGATGTCGTTGGTGTGAAGATTGGAAACTGCAATAATCGCAAATTATTAGTGTTTGTTTTGTATATACCACCACATACCTCCACGCAAGACTTTGATTTATTTTTCGAGGCTCTTGACTCTTTACCATGTCTAAGAGACGATATCAATTTATTATTCGTAGGCGACTTTAATTCACCAAATTATTCCTTAGATCGGTATGATAGAAATTGTGTGAGAATTAATAATTTTAAAGAATTCCACGGTTTATTGCAGTATAACAAAATCAACAATAATCATAATCATATATTGGATCTTGTTTTTTCTAACTTTAATTGCACTATAGATAGATCTGAATGTCCATTGCTTGATGAAGACAATCACCATCCATCGCTTTCAGTTACGTTAGATATAACCTCTAGACTGTTGCATCCACATAATCAATTTCCCATGAACTTTTCCAGCACTTCGTATAATTTTAAAAAAGCAAACTTTCCTCTTTTGTATGACCTTATTTACAATACGAATTGGTCATTTATATTGAATGTGGATAATGTTGAAAATATATGTGCATTATTTTATGACAAGTTATACAGTCTCTTTGATATTGCTGTGCCAAGGTTTACGTCCTCAACCCATTATCACCGATATCATTATCCTCCTTGGTTCACAGGGGAAGTTATTAGATCCATTCGAGCAAAAGCAGCTGCATATACTAGATACAAAAAACGCAAAACAATCGATCTTCTCAATTTATTTAAATTTCTTCGCTCCAAATCTAAGCGTTTAATTAACGAAGCGTATAGAAATTTCATAAATGAATCAGAGAGAGCATTATCTAGCAATCCCAAAAAATTTTGGAACTTCGTTCAAAGGAGAAAAGGATCTTCACGCATACCTTCCATAATGTTTTACAACGAGAAAGAGTTGTCCAATCCTACAGATATCGTCAATGCTTTTGGAGATTACTTCAACAATGTCTTCATTCAATCGCAACCGGTTAATGCAGCTCAGTTTTCATTTCAAAATAATTTAGGATCGCATTTAGTGATTCAAAATTTAACTTATGAAGATGTTTTACAAAATCTCAGAAGATTTAAAGATACTTTTACGATGGGCGTGGATGGAGTTCCTAGTTTTATTCTCAGAGATTGTGCATATGCTCTCGCTGAGCCATTGCTGATTTTATTCAATTGTATCTTACGTCATTCCACTTTCCCATCTTGTTGGAAAAAAACTTACATTTGTCCTATACCGAAAAAGGGAAATCACAGTGACGTATCCAATTATAGAGGCATTTCTTTATTGAGCAATTTCTCTAAGGTATTTGAAACTTTACTATATGGTAAACTGTACTCTTTCGCTAGGCAGCTTATTTCGCCACGGCAACATGGTTTTATGCAAAGGAAGTCTACAACATCTAATTTAGCTGTTTTCACTCAATACGTTTCTGAGGTTTTGGATAATAGAGGGCAGGTGGACGTTGTCTACACTGACTTCCAAAAAGCTTTTGATCAGATAGACCACAATATACTCCTCGTCAAACTGGAAAGTTTTGGATTCTCCGAGGCTCTGATTAAACTGTTTACTTCTTACTTAAGTGATAGATATTTTATGGTCAGGTATCAAAATTTCACATCAGAATCATTCTCTCCAACATCAGGCGTTCCTCAAGGCTCAAATTTGGGTCCCATATTATTTTTATTTTTTATTAACGATCTTCCAGATGTTATCACTTGTGAACATTTGCTATTTGCGGACGATTTTAAACTATATTCTGAAATCAAATCTCCTTCAGATTATATTCGCCTTCAAGAATGTATCAATCAAATGACTTCATGGTGTGAAAAAAATCGTCTGAAACTTAATATATCTAAATGCCATGTAATGACTTACACTCGCAAGACTAGCTTTCCCATTTATAACTACTCCATTGGTGATAGTGTTGTTGGTAGAATAGAAGTATTCAAGGATTTGGGTATATACTTTGACAGTAAGCTTACTTTTATTGATCATATCAATAGCATTGTTTCTGGTGCCTTTAAATCGTATGGCTTTATTTATCGTAACTGCCGGGATTTTTCCAGTACAAGCACTTTCAAAACCCTGTTTTGTGCTCTTGTGAGATCTAAACTGGAATATGGCTCGATTATATGGTATCCAATTTATCAAGTTCATTGTCAGCGGTTGGAATCAGTTCAGAGACAGTTTTTAAAATTTTTATCTTATTTGAAAGATGGGTCTTATCCTCCCAGAGGTTTTCCCCAGAATCAACTGCTTAACAGATTTAATTTGGATTCACTGGAAACCAGACGTAATATTATGTTGATTCGATTTCTGTACAACATCTTAAATAACAATATTGATTGTCCTGAACTTTTAGAAAAAATAAATTTTTTGATACCTCGTGTGAATTCTAGACAGCAAGCTCTGTTTTACTGTGCTGCTTCTCGTACAAATATTTTAACAAAGTCTCCCATATCATTGATGTGTGGGCTTTATAATAAAATCGCTTCTAACTGTGATATACATAGTGATGCATTAAAGAGTATATGTAGTTGGGTGGCTCGCTTAACGTGATTTTGTGTTGTCTTGTATTTTTTGTAAATTACATTTTGTTTGTATCATGATGCTGCGTTACTATTTTCTTTTTTGTAAATTTTTTTATCTATTAGTAGTATATTTAATTATGTATGTGTGTATGTAT
>NW_019416261.1:1169286-1215856 GCF_000390285.2 Anoplophora glabripennis | reverse complement strand
TAACGAGCGTTCAAATAAAAACGTGGTCAAGTTGGTTCTGAAAATTTGGACGTAGGGCGTAGCGTATAGCAAATGAACTTAAACGTCATCTGTCAAAGCGCTATATCGCCGCTATCAATTTGAATATTTTCGTTTTAAAAAGCGTTTAAAACGAAAATATTCAAATTGATAGCGGCGATATAGCGCTTTGACAGATGACGTTTAAGTTCATTTGTTATACGCTACGCCCTACGTCCAAATTTTCAGAACCAACTTGACCACGTTTTTATTTGAACGCTCGTTATAACACAGAGTTCAATTAAATAAATTAAGTTTGGTCACATTCTTTTTTTAATGTTCTGTATAAATTTCAATAATTTTATAAAGATATATTTTTTTTATTATTTCAGGAGTTTCCATTTCGTAGAGTTCTCCAAAGTAAGGCATTCCAATAACGATTATAAAAAAAATCAATGTTTATTGAATACAGAAATATTTCTATTCTCTTTGGTGGAGCAACCTGACACAGGAAACATGATTAATGTTTATGCTGACTGTTTAGTTCTCGATGAATTAGGTACACGGTTTATGGTTATTTGCAAATAATGGGCCAATAATTTATCATACACTACTGATAGCCTCTCTATTTAAAGTGTGCATGAAATGAAACGAAGGATAATGTTCCATGTCGATGAATACAATGAGTTTGTGTGACCCAATATTTCACATTCTGATCGATGGTAACGTAATTTAAAATAAATGAGAATGTATCAAATAAATATACATTTCCAAAAGAAATATTCTGCACCTTTTAGAGTGCGTGAATTGTACTTTCCAATTGACCATTTTTTTTATTTCGGCTCTTCTTGATTGGATTTGTTTTAATTGTTTGTTTTAATTGTAGTTTTTAACAATCAGGAATACATTATAAAATATCTATCTTTTTCAAAAACGTCTTTCAGTAATGTCTTTTGCATAGAAGATTCAACAACATGTGGTACGATGTTTATAATGAGAAATTAAGTCATGTATGTAGTTTTCTTTGATTTAGTAGTAGTTGTTTTAAATAGTGTTAATATCTATCAGACGTCACACTTTTGCGATCACACATCGTACATAACTCCCAGAAGACAGAAAGTAGACGTTACCCATATAAAAATGGTATGAGATGAAGGAATGGATAAAGGATAAAACTCAAAATAATGGCAAGAAAGTCTTGGATAGAGGCAAAACAAAAAGTTCTCAAAATGATCATAAGAGGAGTTAACCGTGAATTTACTGGATCAAAGTCATTAACAATAACTAACAGCCTATGTAGGTTTTGCACGGAGGAAGAGGAGACCACAGTCTATGAATTATGTAAGTGTGAAGGCATAGCCAGATTAGGCTGATTTACAGTCTTAAGCTTTGATTTGTTAGAACCGTGCTCGCAGACGACATACGCTGTTAGCAGAATCTGTAGCGTTCAACTTTATCGGTTTTGAAGGGAGAGTGTTTTGTTAGATTTAGTCCTTCTGATTGTATTCTGGTAAATGCAGACGAAAATATTTATTATTACTGTGACAAAATTTATTTTTATCATGTCAATGGCTGAACATTTTTTGGTGACAATACTTATTGAGGAAGAAGAACATGAAAAAGATCTTTTGAATTTAATTAGTTCTCGCCATCAAAATAAAAGTGAAGATCAATGTTTTCTAACAGACGTTTGGAAGGAACGGTATACAATGGGGATGTTCTCGTACGAGATCGATTAATTTCTCATCTTCCTCTGGTGAAAACTTGGTTACCATTTTAAAATTCGTTAAAAATAAATGCCTTTTTAGCACTGTACGCTGTCAGCTCAACTGAACGGCTGCGTTGAAATCAAATCAAATTTGATTTCGACTGAACTGACGACGAACAACATTTTCTGCCTACCATAGGTCCACCTGAGCAGAATCTAACAAACCGGCTACGTATCTTCTTGTGTTCTAGATTTCAGCGTAAGTCCGACGCACACAACTGACTCTGCTTTGTGTCGCCTACAGCTCTAACAAACCATAGCTGTTGGCTAGGGTTTGCAATTCCGCAGTCTTTTTTTTTCAGCTGGAAATTTGCGGTAAATTCGCCTTTACAGCGGGATCCCGCTGTAATTCCCGCGAGAGATTTAAAAATATATTTATATATGAAAATAATAATGCTATTATTGTGGAATGTTTATATTTAATCAAATGAAATATAAATAATTCTTGGTATTTAAAAATCAACAGATAAGTATTATATACATTAAAAACTATGTTTATTAACTAAGAATCAACAGAAATCAACACATCAATAATATATTACTTTTGTTATTTTTACATAGATATTATTATGTCTCTAGTTACTTAACGTACTTGTTGCTGTTAAATTACTAAATTTATAAACATCTAGGTTAGGTTAGTAATTTAATCGTAGTAACAATTTCTAAAAAAATATTTGCTACATCGATAATATAGTATAATAAAACTAATATACAAGAAGACAAAACTATTATCTACATATAAAATTTCACTTTGTAAACACTTTTTTTCTCGAAAATAAACAAACGAATCAAGGAATTTGTTTGAATGATGCAAAGATCTGCCGATTTTAATCCTTTCCTTCGCTCGATTGATCGATGCTATCACAGGGGAACGGGATGCGCACGCAAACCAAACGGGGCGCTCGCGCGCGCCACGCGCAATGTCGCTAAACGGACGTGTTCTATTCAAAAATTTCCCGCGCGGGAATTACCGCACAAATGCGGGAATTCCGCAGGTCTCATTGACATGCGGGAAATTGCTGAAATGCTGTAACGCGGAATGCGGGATTGCAAACCCTACTGTAGGCAGAAAATTATGTACGTCGTCGGTTCAGTCGAAATCAAATTCGATTTGATTTCAACGCAGTCGTTCAGTTGAGCTCACAGAGTACAGTGCTAAAAAAGCGTTTATTTTTAACGAATTTTAAAATGGCAACCAAGTTTTCACCAGAGGAAGATGAGAAATTAATTGATCTCGTACGAGAACATCCCCCCATTGAATTCAAAATAAAATCTTCTTCACGTTCTTCTTTCTCAATAAATATTGTCAGTAAAAAAATGTTCAGCCATTGTCATGATAAAAATAAATTTTGCCAAAATAATAATAAATATTTTCCTCTGCATTTACCAGCATACAATCACAAGCACTAAATCTAACAAAAATCTCCCTTCAAAACCGAAAAGAAGTGGATCTTATTTGTGGAAGGGCGAAATGGGCGGTGACTATTAGACGCCTTCATTATAGCCATCTTTCTCTATTGCACGGATTTCTATGACTTTCTTTATCGCTCTCACGTAACGGCCGATGAACCATGGGGACTTTCCTACCCTGTATATACCTACCTGAATAAAAAAAACTGGTTCTAGTCAATATCAAGTAGCCACCGTTAAAGACTTAAAACTTAACTAGATGGGTTAAAGAAGATGATGAACCCTAAGATCCAGATATAACTATTCCACGATTCGCAGTGTAAAAGGAAGGATTGTAATCTACATAGGTTTGTCTCTAGAATCCGATACTCAAAACGTGAAACTATCAAAGAACGTAAATATCAAAATTAGGTTTAGGAAACATTCAAAGAAAACGTTCTAAAAATGAATAACTCATTCAAAATTCGACTCTCTATGAATGGAATCTGTGTTTAGGAGCAATACGTGTACCAAATAATATATTAGAATTAAAAGTAATTACTGAATTTAGTCTTTATTAGTTTCTATATTTTAGATCGAAAAGCACTGCAGATATTTTCTGTAATACGTCAAAACTTTGACGTGCTTTGTATGATTTTTCATATTCTTTTATTTTTTGTTGTTCCCTGAGCTATTTCTTATTTTATAGATTTACGTTGTTGTTTCCTACTTCCAGAAAAATTATAATAGTAACAATAATCAATTCATTAAAGATATAAATTAATTAAAAATGAAAATAATAAATTGCTTGTGAAAAACTGATCATCCATTTCTTCACTATGTGACTAGTTGTTCCTTATGTCTTTTGTTTACAGTTTGATTCATTAAGAGACGGTTTTAGATGAGTTACATAAAGAAACACAAATTAAGTTTGTTCCTACATTTGGAGACGTTACAATAGTCAGTTTACCGTAAGAAACCTTGTCATTAAGAGTTATAAGAGAACAAGCGAAACTAAACTACTAAGAAAGTGATAAATCTGACTATTAAACTTGTATGTAAGTTACGTATCAGTCCCGACGACATAAATAATGCACAAGAAAGGCACCCGCAGCCTAACTCTCGAAACTTCACCAGAAACTCGAACAAGAAAGATAAAAACTTTCGGTTTTGATAATGTGAGACATGCACTAAACACCCCCATATTAACAGAGGGCTTTTACAAGTTAAATGAGGGTCGTTTCTGGGGATTATTTTTATGTTGGAATCTTAATTTTATGTTAGTGTTGTACTAACGATACAATTTTAAGGAAATTATTGCATGTAATAACAATTTACTGTTTTAATATGTTAATACTTTTAGTAAGGTGTGAAACGGTTTTATACAAAATGTTACTTGAAAATATGGCTTTATTTTTAACTGATATTTGTAAAAAAAACTGTCCACACCCGATTGAGTGAAATTTTCACTCTATTAGTATGAGTACAACTAAAATTTTATGAGTGAAACGATTGCATCAGAAGTGAGTGAATTTTACTCAAATCCGAATAAATTTAACTATTATTGAGTAATTTTGTACTATGAAAAATTCCAAGGAGGGTGGCGGCGGCCCAGAGACCCCCTCACCAGCCGCCACTGCTTCCATTTAATTAATATGTGGAGTGGTTTTGCATCACTTCATGCATATTCTCTTTAAAGTTTAATTTAAATATCGTTGTATTAAAATCATAAACTACTAAGCTGCCACAGTGGTTTCTACACAGATATGTGGACAATACTTTAGGTTTCGATTAATGGAATTGGTTAACTGATCGGATGAATAGATTGACATAATCTATATTGTACGTTCCAGATACGTAAGTAACTATAGGTAAGAATCTAACTATCCGTTAATTTAACCTAATATTAATCGAGAGTCAATATGTTATTGTTTTTAATTATTATAATTATTTAAACATCATTTTCACCAAAATAACCGGATTAACGGACACTTGTCCGACAACGCACGACAACCATAGAGTGGGGTAGGTTCACTCAATAATAGGACATTTACTCGCATTTAGCTACAAGGGCACCAAATACGAGTTTATCTGCAGAATTTATTTAACGGGTACCTACATATATTTGAGTGAAAGTATTCAATTTTAGTTCAAATATTATTACTAAGAAAAAAATTCATATTCTCCAAATTTTTCTATTAATTAACTGAAAAAATGTCTTTGCTTGCAAACTTATCGATTTAAATGGATAATTCGTGGTTGGTGTAATATTAATATGAGTATTTACAGAAATATGGTAAACATTATTTAATTTTATTTATTTTCATTGCATTTTAGGAGTAGTGAATATTTAGAAATAAAATTCGATTTTTTTTTCAATATTGGCAATAATTTTAGGTTTAATTTTCCTCCATAAGAGATATGCCATCATAAATTCGCTATATTGGATCATTTTTTCTTGTTTGCTCATTCCATTTTTTTTGCATAATTAGTTGTACTTTGCATAACGTAAGTAAACTTCCCTCTAAACTGTTTAAATGTGATATAAGGAAACATATCTAGATATTCTACCTCATACATATTACTTGTTAATAATAATAACCTTTCTATAAATATATCAATATAGAACTTTATTTTTCAGCCATTAAATTAATTATTTCTAACAACTTACAAGTTAGTACAATATAAAATAAATTTCAAGTTAGTTTCTGTAGCGCTAGGAATTATAAAGCGCTAATTTTATGCCTTGCCAAGATGAGTTCAACTAAGCGAAGCCTTATCACATTTCTTTCATCAAATTTAATTTCATTTCGGTAATTATTACCTAGTTAAAGAAAAAAATGTCATTTCTCAGAAGTCCAAGTTCTTTGAACCATTAAAAAGAATATCTGTTTCAAGAAAAAAAGTTGAACTTTATTAAAAACAATGAGCAAGTTACTTAAAAGCATTTTTTTACGGTATTTTAGTTTATTATGTAGTGTCTGAATGACAAGTAGTCACTCCATAATAATAAATAATTTTTGTATCTTCTGAGTTCTTCCCTTCGACTAAAAAAATTCTTGCCTGTTTTGTTATACATATATTATTTTGTGCAGAATCACTTTCAGGGTTTATTCTCTCTGTATGTTAATCTATTCTTTTAGCATTTTTTTAAATATAGAATACTGGGTTTAATAACTTTTTAAGGACCTTCATAGAGAGGAATTAATTTTGGTTTAATGTTAGACAACTGCAAAAATCTAATCTGTTAATAAAACTCTTACGATTCAACTGACAATAAAATTTCTTCGTCTGGGTCACCAATATAGTGAGTAGTCCAATTAAATAAGCCTTTAAATCGCAATTTTGATCAACTTGCCTGAATTTTTGATATAAGTTAGTTTAGGGTATATAATAACAATAAGTGACAATAATTTTTCTTTCAACTCCCGACCAGGGATGAAAAAAGATAAAATAAAGGGGTTTTTCAAGATAACTCAAAAGGGGTATAAGCTAGAAAAAAAGTTTCTCATAAAAGTTGTAGAGCAAAAAATTCTACATAAAAATGGTATATTGACTTTTTCTTATACCATTCAAATTAACAGAGTTAGGGAGACTGAAAGTTATGGGATGATTTCAGAAATTTAAAAAATCATAACAAGCAGAATAGATATATTTTTTAATTTTTAATAAAAAAGATAAAACAATTAAAATTTTTTAATCGTTAATTTTTATTGTTTAACACTAATACAATTTTTTTCTATGCCATTCGATCGATTATTTAAAATAAAAAAAGTTGCTTTCGAAATTTTGCTATATGACAAAGATAAAAAATCACGTTCGCTTTGTGAAATTGTTATAACTTTTTTTATTAAAAATTAAAAATTATATCTATTTCTCTGAAAAGANGCCGGATATCCTGAATACTTTGTATATACAAATAAGTGTGTACATGCACTAACTTATTTGTAACAAAAAGGATTGCCGGTGCGCTGATCGTTATGTTCGCTTGATAATGTACTAATAAATTTTAATATTTTTATACTAAAGTAGTCGTTAAGAAAATTAACAACTACAGGAGTCAAATTCTTCAAAGTGGCGCTTGGAACACTGGCGGGAATATTTAATGGAATAATACAGAAAATAAAATCTGTCTAGTGTTCTAGAAATTAATTTTTTTATTTCGTCGTTAACCTATCTATAGGTATACATATAAATGTTTTTACTAAATACAAATGGTCAAAAATATAACAAGTATTATGGCACTTTTTATTACTGAAAAGGAAAAAAATCGGAATGTTTAATAATAATTTAGATATTTAATAGTGACAGTATTAGTAGAAGTAGTTTTTCAAATATGGTATTTTTAGCAATTTGTCATCGCAATTTCTTTTAACTTGAAAAAAAAAAATATAGAATAAAAAAGATCTTACTCTAGAACCTTTCTTATAAATTTGCATATTGAAAGACGATTTTTGTGAGAATTTTTCGAAGAAAAAAAATAACGCCACTCTTTTTCAAAAAGCACTTTTTTGGTTTAAAAATTAAAAAACTCAAAAATGTATTATTTTTATTTTTTTATAAAACTACATCTCAAAACGAACAAAATGAAAAAAAGTTTATATCTTAGTTTTCGCCAAGTTGCAGATTTTGAAAATTTTTTACTCAAAATATTCAAATGCTTATAACTTCTTGAGGGGGTTGAAATATTTATAGGATGTTACAAATTAGTAGACCAACCATATATTCTTTGGACTAAAATAATGTAACTTTTCTTATGTCTGTATGAAAGATTTGATCTTATTTATTTCAATTTACTGAATATAATGGAAGTGATCATCATCATGATCAGCGATATTTAATTTGAGCTAAATCTGACATATCTAAAAAAGTTGCAAAACTCGTACAGCAAGCCCAAATCAAAATTGTGGTTTCAGTATAAAGTGCTCTCTATCTCGTACAATTCGTTTCTTTAACTGTTGTTTAGTTAGTATTGGTATAATATAAAAGACATTCTTCATAAAATCCCAAAAATGTATGTCTAACGTCGACTAAATTGATGTCGTAAACAAGGCTCCAAATAAAAATCTTACAGGACTGAAAAAAATAGAATAAAAGGCCGCTTTACTAAAAAAAATTTTTGGAAAACATAGGAGTACTTAAAAAAATAGTGTGTCCATGGGTACCTACTGCAAACCCCCTCGTCTCTATGTTCGCGTCTTGATATTTTAAACCAAAATTACACAGAAAGTGTACCGACTTAAGATCAAAATATTGCTAAGTTTCAAATAAATATCTCTACAATCATTTTTTAACACCCTGTATTTTGAAAATGGGGCTCCGAAATGAAAAGTGGCATAAGAAAAGTCCCCTTATTTTAGTCCAAAGAGTATGCGGTTAACTACTTGACCTACTAATTTGTAACACCTTATATACATACAGGGTGTAACTAAATAAGTGTAAAACATTTAAGGGGGTGATTCCTCATCGAAAAAAAGATAGGATCTTTCATATAAAGAAACTTCATTGGAGCATCCCTTGTTAAGATACAGCCCCTTAAAGGGGGTACATAAAATTTGTTTAACAATTTTTTTCACAAGCACTAAACAAGTTACAATATTGAAATTAACCTGACATTTTCTACTACCAAAAAGACACTTAGCCAGTAATTTATTTGGTTTACCCCATGGTTNCTCGATAAAACCTCTAAAAATAATAGATGTTATGTTTTATTATATTTTTTCCATATTTTCTACATCTTGTTGCCTTTTACGTATACACGTATGAAGCCTGTTCAGAAAATAACCGGAGTTTTTTAATTATGCCCTAATGGAAACATTTAGTGATATGCGGTTGACAGCACTGAGTTACTATTGATGACATCAAGGCAAATTGGCACAGACTTTAAAGACCATTTCAAATGAAGTTATCCAGGACTGCCTCGGAAACACCTCTGGGAAAAGTGTCTGAACAGGGGAGGGGTGTATTTTGAAGGAGACAAGGATCAATAATGTATAGAATTAATAATAACGGCTAAAAAATTAAGTTCGGTTAAATTAAATCGCAAAATATATTCTTTATGTTTGCATCGTATTTCAGTAGTATGAATGCCTTTAAGCCTATAACTAACCTTATAAAATGAATTAGAACTTTTGTATTTAACATTTTTTTATACTTCTTGGTAAAAAGAGTGGGTAACATTTATGGTGACCCAATCTGTACATAAAATTGCGTACTTACTTCATATCCGTTTGAAAATTTATTAGAAAATGTATATAGTTCATATATTTTCCTTGCGTACTTAACACTTAATTGGTTTTAATCCGCTTGGACATTAAGACGCCCTTTTAGAGCCATTATTACTTTGTAATTATTTAAAATTAGATTATATTCCATTTGCAAGGACCCTCCGGCAGAATTTAAGAGGGTTTTATGATTTTTTGCGTTGTCGCGAATAATAACGCAAAAATGTAGATTTTAATTTTTATGCGTAAATTATTAAAAGTCGTTAAGACATTTCCTCGAAATTAAAACATCCCCAGACTGTATTGTCTTTTCTTAAAACAAAACTCATTTTTTATTCAAGGCGGGCGGATTAATTCTAAGATTTCGTCATTAATTATCTGGTAGACAGGACATTTAATGGATAAAACAAGCTCCTTAATTGCCTTAAGAAACTTTTTATGCAGACATTAGGCTCACAAAAATTCATTGACGAGTCGGAAAATGCATGTAACAGGCCGGATATCCTGAATACTTTGTATATACAAATAAGTGTGTAAATGCACTAACTTATTTGTAACAAAAAGGATTGTCGGTGCACTGATCGTTATGTTCGCTTGATAATGTACTTAGTAATAAATTTTAATATTTTTATACTAAAGTAGTCGTTAAGAGAATTAACAACTATAGGAGTCAAATTCTTCAAAGTGGCGCTTGGAACACTGGCGGGAATATTTAATGGAGTAATACAGAAAATAAAATCTGTCAAGTGTTCTAGAAATTAATTTTTTTATTTCGTCGTTAACCTATATACATATAAATGTTTCTACTAAATACAAATGGTCAAAAATATTACAAGTATTATGGCACTTAATATTGAAAAGGAAAAAAATCGGAATGTTTAATTAATAATAATTTAGATATTTAATAGTGACAATATTAGCAAAAGTAGTTTTTCAAATAAGGTATTTTTAGCAATTAGTCATCGCAATTTTTTTTAACTTGAAAAAAAAATAGGATGAAAAAGATACTACTCTAGAACCTTTCTTATAAATTTACATATTGAAAGACGATATTTGTGAGAATTTTTCGAAGAAAAAAAATAACGCCACTCTTTTTCAAAAAGCACTTTTTTGGTTTAAAAATTAAAAAACTCTAAAATCTAAAAATGTATTATTTTTATTTTTTTTATAAAACTACATCTCAAAACGAACGAAATGAAAAAAAGTTTATACCTTTTAGTTTTCGACAAGTTACAGATTTTGAAAATTTTTTTACTCAAAATATTCAAATGCTTATAACTGCTTGAGGGATTGAAATATATACAGGGTGTTACAAATGAGTAGACCAACCCGTTAACCACATATTCTTTGGACTAAAATAATGAGACTTTTCTTATGACTGTATGAAAGATTTGATCTTATTTATTTTAATTTACTGAATATAATGGAAGTGATCATCATCATGATCAGCGATATTTAATTTGAGCTAAATCTGACATATCTAAAAAAGTTGCAAAACTCGTACAGCAAGCCCCAAATCAAAATATGTGGTTTCAGTATAAAGTGCTCTTTATCTCGTACAATTCGTTTTTTTTTAACTGTTGTTCCCCCAAAAATTAAAGTCTAAAGTCGACTAAATTGATGTCGTGTATTCAAAAAAAGCTACAATATCTCGTAAACGAGGCTCCAAATATAAATCTTAGAAGAGTGAAAAAAAAAGCATAGGCGTACTCAAAAAAATAAGGGGTCCATGGGTCCAAGATCAAAATATGTGGTTTTCAAATAAAAATCATTTATTAAATTTTCACTTTAACAGCCTGTATTTTGAAAAAGAGGCTCCGGCATGAAATGTGGCATAAGAAAAGTCCCATTATTTTAGTCCAAAGAATATGTGGTTAATTGCTTGACCTACTAATTTATAACACCCGGTATATACTTATATAGGTATATTTTTTCGCACAAAAGCAATTGAAAATAAAAAAATAATGAAATACGTGTTAAATATTTGACACAAATTTCTTGTAAGAAAAAACAAATAAGAAACGACCTGAATTAAAGATATGTAGGAGAAGTATGATTAACTTTAAATAATAAATATTATCAAATTATTAAATTAGTGATAGTAAATACCTTATATCCTGCACTTGGTACAGAAGAATTCCAAATTTTAACTTACCTGAAAAAAAAGAATTACATTGTATTATTTTAGCAAATACTCATTTTGACCAACAAGAAAATGGAATACGAGTTTTCAGTTTTCAGTTTTCTCCTCAAATTTATTTATATTCTTTATTAATTTTNCTTGTGAAAAAAATTGTTAAACAAATTTTATGTACCCCCTTTAAGGGGCTGTATCTTAACAAGGGATGCTCCAATGAAGTTTCTTTATATGAGAGATCCTATCTTTTTTTCGATGAGGAATCACCCCCTTAAATGTTTTACACTTATTTAGTTACACCCTGTATACTGATTGTATATTGTGTGGAACAGCCAAATGGAATAAATTCAATAACTCAATTATTGTGCATATTTATAAAAAAATCCCTAGACACGTCGATTATAGTTTCTGAAATGACATCCTGCAACGTAAAAATTTCATCCCTAAATTCAACCCCTTTTGAGTGGCAGTTGCAACCCCTAAACTTTTAAATTGGAGGTAGGGGCTTACGATACCTCATTTGAAAGGTTTTTTCGTTCCGTATTCAAAAATGCTATGGTTTTAATATTTATTGCAAAAATTAACGACTTGCTTGACGAAATTTGTTGCAACAAATAAAAACATAAAAACTAACAATGTTTTGTTCTTGCAGGCTAGCAAAAACAATTTCAGTGTTCCTTTTCAACATTCTCAACTAAACGGAAGATATAAAAACATTAAAATTCTTGCTACTTGCTATTTTAATTAATTGACAGCAATAAATAGTTGTCAGTGTTTTGCGGAGATAAAATCACATTTCCAAATCGGTGAGGCGAGGATCGCTAGAATGGCCAGCACGTTCTCCTGATTTCTTTTTATTTCGGTAAGTGAAAAGTTGTATAAAAAAGACTAAGCCACGCGATATAGCTGACTTGAGAAGAAAAATAATGATTGCGGTTAGGTCGGTCACGCCTCAGATGTTGGAGAACGTTAGAAGACATTTTTTATTTACGATTAGGATCCGGCCAAGACGTTCAAGGAACTCATTTTAAACATCTCTTACGTTGATATTAAATTTTTTTTTAGTTTGCTCTAGCGAATTTCGTCAAGTTGATGAATTATTTTTTTACTGCTAATTTTTTCAACACATATTAAAACCATTGAATAGAGAATGAAAATACCTTTCTAATGAGGTATCACAAGCCCTTACTCCTCATTAAAAAATTTAGGGATTGTAACTGTCATTCGAAGGGGGTTGAATTTAGGGATGAAATTTTTACGTTGCAGGATGTCATTTCAGAATCTAAAATCGATGTGTCTCGGGATTTTTTATAAATATGCACAAAAATTGAAATACTGAATTTATTCCATTTGGCTGTTCCACACTGTATAATATTTTTCCGGACAAAAGCAATTGCAAATAAACAAATAATGAAATACGTGTTAAATATTTGAAACAAATTTATTGAAAGAAAAAGTAAATAAGAAACGACCTAAATTAAAAATGTGCACGAGAGGTATGATGAACTTTAAATAATAAATATTATCAAATACCTTATGTCCTGCACTTGATAAAGAAGAATTCCACATTTTAACTTACCTGAAAAAAAAAAAGAATTACATTTATTATTTAGTAAATACTTATTTTGACCAACAAGAAAATGGAAGGTGTAATTAATTAATTTCTCCTAAAATTTATTTATATTCTTTATTAATTTTATTAAAGCTTTGTCATACCCGTAGCATTTTTAAACGTAATTTTTCTTGTTGGTCTATATCTGTAATCAAATTCAGAAAATAGCATTTACAACTATATTTCGTGAATTGGATCATGGAGAAGAAATAGATAAAGATGGAGTATTAGAGAAAGGTAAAGAATTTGAAAATTTATGTAATATATGATATTTGTTCACGTAGGCATAAGTTCGAATCCATAATTCTCCATAAATTTGAATATGACAAGTATTACTTATTCCTAATTCCTCATTTACGTAAGTTGGTTACGATGTTAGTTGGTTAGATTGGTATCCCAAAAGTGACTGCAGCCATAAGAGTCGCCATTAAGCAGTTGAACGCGGTGTTAACAGCAATCTTAAAATTACCTTTTAAAATTTTGGGATCTTTTCCTGCAGCTACCTCAGAAAGTTAAATAATCTATGCAAAGTTGGTTTTCAAGTTTTCTCTCAATAGTACAATGTTTTTGTTAAATTATTAAAAGGAAGCATATTTAGGCAATCAAAAGCTGCCTCTTCCGATTTGTTTGAACGTGCCCTATGTACAAAAAATACAGAAATGACTAAATATAGATTACGCAGGGTGCTTGCAAAGATGGAAATAATGTTTTAATGGTAGGTCGAATACAATAAAAATAATTATTTTCAATAGACAGTCAGTGCGTAAAATTGTAATAATTAAAATCGTTAAATTTTATTTAAAACCACTAGAGTTATTAGTTTCTTCTTTGAGGAATTGAATACGAGTTTAAAATCCATCCCCTTCTCACCACATTGTAAAAAAGTTTCACTCAATTTCAGTCAAATTTACTCAATAATGTATCAAATTCTGTCCACATCCGATTGAGTGAAATATTCACTCTATTAGTATGAGTAAATACAATTAAAATTTTATGAGTGAAGCTATTGCAACAAAAATGAGTGAATTTTACTCAGTGAGTGACTTTTATTTCTATTTTGAGTATGTAAAACCAATTTATAGTTGACTTTTTCTTTAAATTTAACAATTATTGAGTAATTTTCTACTCAGACTTGGTGTATATTCTCTAAATTTAAATATCATTATATGAAAATCATAAACTACCCAGAATTGCCACAGTGGTTTCTACACAGATCTGTTTTAGAGACAATATTTTAGGTATCTATTAAAAGAATTAGTTAACTGATCGGACGAATAGATTGCCATACTATACGTTACAGATGCGTAAGTAAGTATAAGTAACAATATAACTATCCGTTTATTTAACCAAATATTAATCGAGACTCAATATATTATTGTTTTTGCAAACCGCTGCATTTAAATACAATTATCAAGAAAATAACCAGATAAACAAATATTTGTCTACACGCCATACACAATGCCACGACATGAATGACCTAATGGCGATGATAGTCAAAGACAACGCACGACAACCATAGAATGGGGTGGGGTCACTCAATAATGAAGAAATTTATTCCGATTTAGGTACAATTGTATCAAATACGAGTTTATCTGGAGAACTTATTTAATATTTGAGTGAAAATACTCAATTTTAGTTCAAATAAATAAACTGAATGAATAAAGTGATCAAAATGCTCAATATTGATTCACTTTTTTATTGCTTTCACTAACACCGATTTATTTACTGTGTATGCTAATTTATGCGAAGCAATTTGGAAAAATTTGCGCTGTAAACCATTTGAGATATCTTCACCAGTTGATGAGGCGTTGGCTTTTTTATTTAATATATCGCTCTCTAATTTTCTTTGCAAGCATCTTGGAAAATGGATTGAACCTAATTTTATATTTTTCATAAAACATTTCTTGTAATTGTTTCGCTATGATGTTCTATATTGTTGTAATTACACTTTCCTTATAATCTGCACAATTTCTTATCTTCATATTGAAAGCATAATCTTCCAAAATGTTTGCTTATTGTTCGACAATCAATCGCTTATTTTATAAGTGTTTTCACTGTAGAACTAGATAAATTGTTTCCAAACGCTTGTTATACACTTATTGGTACTTATAGGTATTCAATTTCCTGATTACTGAGTTTATTAAAAACGCATTTGACAATTTGCTACGCATTCGTTGTTTCTATTAAAAATGTATAGACACTTTCGTACAAACTGTGAACACGGAATTGAATTTAAACACCAAAAATTTCCCAATATCTTCGCTACAAAGGTCACTAATACTACAAAATGCCAGAAATATTGCTTTTGTTTCCAAAGTCAATTGGATCGCGATGGATGTCTGTAGAGCAAGCCTCATATTTCCTTCGACGGCAGTCGCACAAATCCTGTTTAAGGGATTTTATCCAGACAATAAAAACAGAATAACCCGACAGGAGCGGAGCAATCCAATAGACAACCTAATGCATCGAATGATGTTCTTTTAAAAGGACACGCTGTGATTCGCCCATTGTTGCCTGTCGTATTTGATAACATTTAGAGGCAACAACAGAGATGCATGCACCGCTCGCAGCCGAGGTAAATGTGATGCCATTGAAGAAAGATATCCTTTCAAATACAAAAGGATTTGCTGTTTCAGCGCTACCCTGACGTGCCATATAATGGCAGCATTAAAGAATACGGTCGGGGATGGTTGGTTTGCACAGTATCAGTGTAAATATAAAGTAAATAATGATGTGGTAGATAAATACGTTTCACTCGAATTGCACACACAGCCAAATGTTTGCGCTGTAACCGCTAATAGGAACTGAAATATAAATTTTCATGGAGGTTTTCAGAATAATTCTGGGAATGAGAGAAATTTTTAGAGTTTGTGCTTATCATCTACCTGGATGGAACTACCTAAAATTATTATTTAATATTAAACTACCCTCTAAATACAGGTATTAAGTTAATTCGAACGGATTTTGAAACATTTGAAAAGATATTTTTAAAAATGTTGCATATGATAGATTGTTTTTTAACCACCCAATATTTCCACCTTTCAGTAAATTTCTTTTTAAAAATCGTATATTCTGTTATTAGATCTCGTATTCTTTTATTATAGAGGGTAGCTGACATGTATGGAACCGGTCGATTATCTCCTAAACTAAGATAGCTATCGAAAAATCATAAAACACAAACGTTTTAGGGTTTTTTAAAATGTATTACAATGAAAAAATTAGGTATATATGATCAGTCAAAAAATCATGACGAAACAAAGTTGCTTTTTCCTTAATTTACCACCCTATATATTATTCCATATTTCAGTTCTTCTCGAAATTCTAAGCAAAATTCATATAGCACATCTTGTGCCAAAACCGTTTTCGAGATATCGAACTTTGAAAAACGTCTTATAAATTATACAAAAATATTTTATTCCATTAAGTTTATAGTCCATCAAGTTAGCTTTGAAAGTATCTAGCTCGATAACAACGCCGCGTCGTTCTTTTGTCTAATAGTGATTATCTTGACAACACATGTCAAAAATACATGTAGTGTGAATCATTTCCTGACAAAAATGGTCCGTTTAAGTGAAACCGATCGTATTGAAGTTTTAATAATCATAGGATATGGTGATAGAAGAGGAAGTTGTGAAGAAGTATATTCTTCATGAATTGCACCCCGATCGGGGATGGGGGGTATTTCTAAATCAACCGTTTCAAAGACATTGCAGCGTTTTCATGAAACTGGAGGCGAGATAGACCGACGAAAAAGTGGAAAACCAGTAAACGTTACAAATAAAGAAAATACTTTGAATGTCATGTTAGATATGGTAGGAAATCCAATAAATTCGACACAACAGAGGGCGGCTTTAAATCATGACATTAGTCGATATTCCATTAAAAAAAAATTGTAAACGTGAAAAATTACATGCATATAAAATTCATTTGTATTCATTTCAATAAAATAATTTTTCTCGATTTAGTACAGAGTCTTATGAGAATGCAGATTTTTTTGGTCTTTCCACTTAGAATGCGCAACAATTAACGAACAGTTTCCATAGCAACTTGTATAAATAGGAAACCGATATTTAAGGAATCCTATGACAGCTCGTAGAAATCGATTAGGTACTTGAAAGATACATAATTTATAATAATTCTTCTTCAAACTTCTGTCGTTGACTAACTCCATATGCGTAATAGCGGCAACGCCGCGGTTCTCGAAGTAGCGTATTACTTGAAATTCGCAGGTGTGACATATGATGTATATTTCAAGCTTAGGCATCCAGAAACTCTCGTTAGACTTTAGACGTACCTCCGTACCGGATAAACCTCCTTAAACGGTCCCGTAGGTAAACCAAAACAACTGTAGGTATTGCTCAGATCAAAATCCACAATGAATAGAGGAAGTTCACACCCAACGACCACTGAAAGTAAATGTTTTGTGTGGCATTATTGGCGGACACGTCATAGGAGCCTATTTTATATGCAAATTTGACCTCTGAACGATATTTATTACTTTTGCCATAACATGTTATTCCAGAGCTCAGATGATTATTCTCGAACAATAACAATCCCAATTTACCGGTAGAACAAATATGGTTTCATGATGAGGCTCCTCCACATTATGGACGTGTGGTACGGGCATATCTAGATGAAACTTTTCCTGATAAATGGATTGGACGCACAGGATCAATTAAATGGCCAGCTAGGTATCCCAATAAAATCCCTGTTGACTTTTTTCTGTGGGCTCACATAAAAAATGTAGTCTACAAAAATAGGCCCCAAAATATCGAAGAGTTGCAGGAATGGATAAGGCATGAACTTTCCACTATTTTTCCCAACACCCTTTTATATTCACTACATAATTTTGTTCAGCGAATTCATTAATATCAGGAGGTAAATGGTCAACACTGTGAGCACTTTATAAAATAGAATTTCAAAGAAAATATTTGTTATTTATTAAAATTTGTTTTCTCTCTTTTTTTTATTCTGGCATAACTATTGCTTTCAAAATTTAAAATATCCAGGACATTAATTAAAAAATACATTTTTTCGTTTCATGCATTTTTATCAATCTTGAACTATTATTCTTGTTTATTTTCTGTAAAAAAACTAATAATAAAATTAAATCATATCCATATCGTCCACCTTGCGTTATTTTCAAAATAAATATCAGTAATTTGGAACCCTTTTTATAAATTTGAGAGTAGTAAAAAGTTACTTTCAAAGTTCGATATCTCGAAAGCGGTTAATTTAGCTACATGTTAAGCTATATGAAATTTGTTTAGAATTTCGAGAATAACTAAAATATAGAATAATATACAGGGTGTTCCATTAAAGAAAAAGCCATGACTTTTTGACTGATCCTGACTGATCTTTATTATAAAAGATTTTAAAAAAAACCTAAAACGTTTGTGTCTTATGATTTTTCGATAGCTATCCTTCTTTAAGAGATAATCGACCGTTTCCACACATATCAATGACCTTGTATACAGGGTGAGTTTAGTGTAGGGATCTGGGAAGGTAGCAGAGATACAAAAAAGCTTAAATGAGGAAAGATGTGCAGTTTTATGATCCTTTTTATGTGTTACTTTTATTTTTTGAAGAAACGTCAGATAGATAGATAGATATTTGGAAAAATCCGAATTCGGTCAATTCTTTCAGATGCGTGTAGCTTTGTTGCTATATATTTTACGAAAAAAATTTCAATTACAAAATTTCAGGTTTTTGTAGTGTTAATAAGACATTGTGATCAAATTGTTCGTGTACACCTTCATTTTCAAGTTATAACATAAACTTCAAGATTTTTAAATGTAAACCATAGTTAGCTATGAGCTAGAAAATAATGTCTTTTTTATGTTTTCCAACGATATAGTAAGTATTTGGTATTGTTATTTTGAAAAATAGGAAAACTACAGCCGTTTAATAGTTTTCAATTGCTCGTTGGCGTAGATGGCTGTGAAAACAATCGAAATGTTTATTTTGAATAATTATTTATTACTGGGTATTGCTGGTGTAATTTAATGCTAGTTGGCCACGTAACCCCAGAGTAGCTGTTTTCTGCAATATATATGTTAAGAGTTTTGGCTGAGGTTTTTTGCATACTTAGATTTCTGATATTGAAGAACTTCGTTTGACTCCATTTGATAAGATTAAAAAAAATTAATTTGTTTGAATTAGCTTAATACATTTACGATAGGATACAACTACGAAAACAAATAATACAACAGTTGTTTTAAAAGCTCTGCACCATGTTGTAATATAGTGCAGAAACTTTTATCATCATTTACATTTACAGATATTTATTACTAGAAAATATTTAATATGTACATTTTATCAAAGTACCTATAAATATAATTACCTATGAAAGTTGCTATTAAATTTGTTGCAGCTGAACTTTTTATTAACATTAACATTAAGTTAATTACATTCGAATGGAATTTGTTTATCGACGCGCTGCACTGTGGGCGATTTTAAAAGTTCCCTGCACTACTTAATCATTATTATAATGGAACTGGAACTGTATATGGGCAACTCCTATTTGTTATATTTACCAGGGAAAGGAGCGGCAAAATTGGACACCGAAGAAAAAGCGGATATCGTTTTAAGTAAGTATACAAAATTTCGTGTCATCTTTCAGCCAGAAATAGCATTATATTTTCTATATTAGCCTCCATATAAACTTAAAAAAGTAATAATAGTAGTAATAGATAGAAATTTAGGTTTTACAGTGGACCAGTTTCCAGTGCCTACAGAAGTGTATTTTTAAATCATTTTCAAACTGCCCTCTTTGATTTTTTTTTACAAAATTATATTTGTAAGAGTCCAATACATTAAAACTTTTTTTTTCGAATAAATTCTGAATCACCCTGTGTACTAATATGTTATCCAGGGGCGGCGATACTAGGAGTGACTTTAGTAACACCATATTTACACCAGTGAGTGTTTTGAAAATTCGTTTGGAGCATTTGAATCCTAATTTTATTGCAAATAAGAAAGATATTGTCCATTTTATTTGAAAAAAAAAGAATCACATATAGCCAAATAAATTAAAAATACTGTTCACTTCACAAAAAAACATGTACTCACATATAGCAATCCTTTGTTCAAAATGCTACTATTTTTAACACAACGTAACCAAAATTAATTACTTAATTAATTAATTAATATTAAAATTCCAAAAAAATTATTAAAATACACATTTTATTGTATTATATTTGTATTTTTATTTGTATTTTATTGGTAACGTGCATCATCGCTATTCCTCAGTCAATTTAAGTAATAATTCGAAAAGGACTTCTAATACAATTGCGAAACATTCGTTTAAAGAATTTGGTGACATAGATATATATTATGGGTTTTTTCAATGGTCATGCCACTCAGTATCTCCGCCATTAATGGATACAGTTGTTTATCAATTCATTTTTTTTATTTGCTAAACCACTAAAAAAGATATTTCAAAATGTGTGATATTTTTTAAATTTCAAAACTTCGTGTCTCGGAAATCAATGGTTTCATCATCATGCTTCATTAAAACTTTTTGACTGAAGGTTGGAAAAGAAATCGCACACAAAGACAATGATAGAATTAGTAGATCTATCAAGAAACTGACGAAACGTAACGCTAAACTAGAGCAAGCTCCTTTAAATTTTCGCATTAACAGATCGCGGAGAACATGTAAACATCATAAAATGTACCTGTGATTTATAATACCATACTCGATTTTCTGTACGTTCAATAGGCGTGCAAAATTTAGGAAACGGAAGATAAACATGTGAGGTAAAAATATGTTTCTTTTTTCCTTATTTTGAATGTATTATCAGTTGTCTTATACCCTGAAGAAAACTTATATAATTGGTACAGTGAACAGACATTGTTTCTAACTTGCTTATATTTTTTTAAATGCTGGACAAAAAATTGCGCATATAATCGCCTCCCCTAAAATGATCCAAGGAAAACAAAATGTGTTTACGGAAATTCTCTGCTATTTATATCTTTTTTTCCTTAATTGGACGGTTTTGTTATGTATATTTATAAAGTCTCCACGTAAAATACAGCAATTGATAACGGTTACAGCATATGATTTTATTGCAAGTACAAATCTGTGTCGACTTCTCGTCAGGGGGTAAGAAGAGCAACATTATTTTGGCAAGAATTTGATAAAAAGTATATAGCAGATGTAGAGCTTATCAGTAAAGTGTTCCTTTAGATGAATTTCAATTATTTTTATCTTAAAATAACACTAAATTATTAAAATTATTATCAACTATTGGTTAAGAATAATTTGTGTAAACCCAGTAATTGTCACGGTATATCAAATACTGGTTTTAACGCTGTGTATTATTACTTAAAACTACATATTATGTGTTCATAAAACATGTAGTTGATACTTAAAAGCGAAATATCAACCATTTTAAATCATGTCCAGTATTTGACATGGGATGTCATAGTTAGGATTAAGCAACCAGTTCATGGTGCATATTTTTTAAATTTTTAATTACAGAAATACGATAAATAATTAATAAAGGAGGTACAGGTAATATACTGTACAATACTTTATTAATTAATAATGTATTTTTCTAAAAGAAAAACGCATTAAAATTTATCCCCATGCATAAAAGCAATTATTTGAGGTTGGTAATTATACGCCTATCATAGGCGTACCGACAGATCGGCGTACAGGCATTATTTAATCTAATTTTTTTAACAAGTCGTATTTTATAAATTATTTTTTAATATTCTGATTTAGTGACATACATAACACACAAAAAACACTCCAAATGAAGTTATAGAATTGAAAATTAGTCTTTAATTCTAAAACCAGAATGCGCTGTGTTCCAGAAATAACCATCATTTCTAGTTTGTACTTTTGTTGCCAAATTATTTATCATTGACAACACTCGAGATCATGACAGTTTTTTGACCTTGAAAATTTTAAAAGTTTTCGCCTGCGGCGCCGTTTAGAGACTTCGGGCACTTAAAATCCCGGAAATCAATTCAACAAATGTAACAACTCTAAGCAGAACACATTCAATGTGGTTTTAACATAAAATGGTAAATTGAATATAAATACTTGAATCGTTGGAGATTATATAGACATCTGACAAGATCTATTATAAATACAATTTTTTTTATGAAACCGGCAAATCCATTTTTACGGAATTGGAAATAAACATCATAAATTTTATAACAATGTAAATAGTTCAGATATAATTTTCACTCGTTTAATATTTGCAGCTAACAGGAGACAAGGAGATCTAATGAAGCCTATGTAAAAGTCAAACAAATGCAGAAAGATGTTTCCTTGAATACAGACTTCAAATTGAATCAGTACCTATTCACGAGTAAGTACGTCAAAAGGACTAAAAGTTCTTTAATATCCTCAAGAAATATGTCTTTCATCAGATACTTCGATACGTGTTCTAAAGGTCTATATCCGTACCATCGGACATTGAGAGCTAGTTCAGTAATGTCGCATTTTTCACATTTAGAAATTTAATTCTGTTAGACTAGTTTCTAATATTTTAAAATGCAGTAAGAATGTAGGGAATATAGTAAGTGAAGCACAATTTAAAAAATAGTATTCAGCTTCTTGCAGATAGTTGAAAAATAGTTTTCGTACCCACTTACTTGGTTCACCTTGATGACCTTGAATATTTTTTTCTTTTGAGATACAGGGTATCAAAATGACGATTAACAAAAGATAATGTTATTAATTTACTTATTAATTTAATTTTTCTAATACATGTTTTCAATTTCAGGGGTGGCATCCGTCTGCACGCATGAATTTATAGATGTCAAAATGTAGCAAAAACAAACAAAAGGTGTTGTTCGATTCAATTTTAGTATTAACGTTTTTGTCATAGTGTTTACATTAGTTTTTTCAAGTGCCAAAAATGGCTTACGGAGCAACTCGGTGTTGTTAGATATCGTTTTAATTTATAGTGAAGCAAGACAACATTTGTGTTAAAACCACAAACTAATTTTATTAATTAATAATAACAATAGAGACAATAGGAGTTGAATTTGCTGATAGGTGTTATAAATTTTTTTAAATTTTTTGTCCGTCCGTTTTTTATTACACATTGCCGCCGTGCCGGTCGCCGGCTGTATGCTTTACCTTGGTAAGGTTAGGTTTTTCAGCGGACCAGTTTCCAGTGCCGTGCAGAAGTCTAATTTTAAATCATTTTGTAACTGCCCTTTTTATTTTTTTTACAAAATTGTATTTGTAAGAGCTTTCTGTGGATCCAAAATTTTTTATTTTTTTTGGCTAAGTTCTGAATTACCCTGCATATCTACAGTTTCAGGATACATATTTTTAGGCACCACAGGCGCAATGTTAGAAGAGCTGTAACTAAATACTAAGTCCAATAGCTTACCATTGCTATTAAAACGCCATTGCCTTGGAAAACCCTAACGAGTTGTATGAGTCAACAAGGTATTTTCCAAAACCGTTGGCAGTATCGATCATATAATACTAGGAATACTGTAATAACCTTTAATAAACTCGTCATTTCTATGTCTGTGTTCAATTTCACCTATGCGAAATTTAAATTACCAGTATTATGTCTGAAAGAACTTCACAGGAAAACAATTTCAAGGCGTGCTCATTAAAAATAATTCTCGTACTAAATCACCTAGAAAGAGGATCGTTCGCAATGATAATAAAATTAAGACACTGCTCGATAGTTCTCTATGGGACTATCTATGAATCTACAAAGTAGCAGCATTTCATATCGTTATCGCGGTTCATTAATTTTGAGAGCCACTTTACACTTAGTATGGCAATTGTTAAACGTTGCGGAAAAGCATTCCTAGGATTACTAACTGCCGTGGGTATCGCTTTCGATTTCGAGGCCCGGTGGATTTACGAGAGGCGGAGGTAATGGAAGTGATATAAAACAAAAACCTTGTTAATTACTCCGGTCGAAACGGCGAACGAAATGCGCTTCGTAGTGTGGGCTAAACTGAGATTTGCGGCATAGATTGCAACGAAAATTAAAAGGATAACTTTTCGTTAACGGTCTATTAATACTGACGTCTCACTCTAACCCTCACTGCAAAGTACTTTGATAATTCGTGAAATACAAAGATATTATTTTTTATTCAGTGTCTCAAAAGTCATGAGCATTTCGGAAACTGGCAATAGTTGAAAAAATCGATCGGACAGGTCAATTTTCTTTTTTTGAGGAAGAAACTTCGGTGAAATTAAATTTTTAGAAATGTAACCAGTGGCGGCATGAGGGGGATGTTTTTTTTAAATGGCAACAACTCTTTTTTATTTGACCGTATGAAAGCCTAGGTTTTTCTTATTTGGTATGCTACATGTAATTTTTTCAACGGGATAGCTGAGTCCAGGCGCCTGAACACAATTAATTTTTATTAAAGTGTCAAAAGTCAAAGTGAAGCATTACCATAATTTCGGTAATCACTTTCGTTTTTCTATAGGAAAATCAGTCATTTTAAAGGGGAACTTTTCGAATGGAGTCATTAATAGAGACACAAAGGATTGAGATCCCATGATGATCGGGTTATGGCGACCTGAAATGAACTGAAATTGAGGTTCGTGATATTTCTAATGCTAATAATCCTGGTCACCGCATACACAGTAGGAAGATTCTTACAAAAAATTCTCGGGTCAATTAAAAAATTTGCCAAGAACAGGTCGACCCACAGCACAGGAAAATACTCAATCAGATGTTCTTCTTGTCATTGGTGATAATCCTCACGCACAACACGACGCGTAGGACGAACTCTTGATATTCTTAAGAGACAAAAATTCTATCCCTGCAAACTTCGATTGACTCATGAATTAACAGAGGACGATTTTGATCGTCGTATGGAATTTAGCCAATTAGTGCAAAATCGCTGTAACGATCATGAGAACTTTATGACCAACGTCATCTTCTCCCACGAGGCTACGTTTTATTTGAATGACGCAGTCCACAGACAAAATTGTCGATATTGGGTCATCAAAAGTCCATATTGGATGCAAGAGGTGCATACTCAGTAGCCTCAAAATGTAAATGTATGGGTAGGTATAGTAAGGAACCGAATACTTGGGCCTTATTTCATCGACGGGAATTTGAATGGTCCAGTGTACCTTGAATCATTAGAGAAACTGTTTGCTATTCTCGTAGAACTTTATCCAGGAGGAGAACCTGACGAAATAAGTCCTGAAATATGGTTTCAACATGACGGCGCTCCACCACATTGCGCAGCAATCGCAAGAAACTATTTCCACATCGTTGGATTAGCAGAAGAGGGAAAATTGAGTGGCCGGCAAGGTTTTCCGATTTAATCCCACTTGACTTTTTCTTGTAGGCATGTTTGAAAAGCCGTGAGATTAGGCAAATATCACCTGAAACGATTAGGTCGGTAGTTTGAACATTTGATTCATTAAAATTTAATAAAAAGAGCTATATCAACAGACAAATACCACCCGAAACGATCAGGAATGTGCAGAGATAGTTTGTCCACAGGCTGGATCATTGTCGAGCTGCTGGCGGTCGTCAGTTTCAACATTTGATTAATTAAAATTTAATAAAAAGAGCTATATCAACAAAATGTGTTTATACCTTCAAAAAAGAATAAATAAGAGTTTACGTTTTTTCGATTTTTTACATAATTTTCTAGACATGTAGCACATCAAATTAATCAGAAAGATATAAGCTTTCATGCGGCCCAATAAAAATTCCCCTCTGGTTACATTTCTGAGAATTGAATTTCACCGAAGTTCATGCCCCACAAAAAACAAAATTGACCTATCTGAGCGATTACTCCAAAAACTGCAAGTTTACGAAATTCACATGATTTTTGAGACACACTGTATATCAGTCTATTAGGAATTGATTTACAAAATTGAACAGAGAAACTCCTGGATAGAAGTCATTTTTTCAATGTTAGATGTTTGGTTAGGCAAAACTATTTTCATAAAAATAATCCTTGACTGACCCTTTTGGCGCAAGAATTTGTTTCATTAATTTTTTTAAATTTATGCACAGATGACAAACTATCCAAAAAATAAAGAAAATATATTACACCGAAGTTATGATAAAATTTCAGTATGTATTAGCTTTCTCGTCAAAATGAAAAAATAAAAATGAATAAAATATATTTTTAAAACAATTTCTAAAACCGATACCGACAAGAACTTGAATATATGGGTAGATATTCCGTACATATATCAAATGTAAATAAATGCCGTATCGTGTGGGTGGTGCACATCATACAGTCGAAAGTATGTCTTCACTTGCCATATATTGTGATTACTATTCGATATGTGATAGTTCCCTCAGGAGACCTTAAATAAGAACCAGTAAAGAAAACAAATATGCCCAAATGTACGGACGCGGACGCCACTATTAGCATATTGCAAATTCTTGCAAGCGGATGGTTAGGCACTTATTTAACTCATCAAAAGCAATGGCTTTTGTCTAGTATGTATCTTTTTAATCCTATACGTTGTCCAATATTTCATGAGGTCCTATGGATTTTTTAACTCATCAAAAACAGCTTTAATAATTTTTTGGAAACCTTAAATATTTATTTTTACTCATTAAAGTGATACTAACGGAGTGCCCTTAGATTAAAGAAATATCTAACTAACATATGTGTGTTAAGTGTAAGAAGCGAAGAAGTTAAGTGTATTATCAGTTGTGATTTTGCATCATACTAGGTTTTAAAAATAGTGAATATACATGATGTCAGCTTAGACTTCGTTGGATTTATATGAATAATAATTTCCCGAATAGTCTAATATCAAATAGGGACTTTATTCATGTTGTTCAGGAATCAAGGATTTTAACGATGAACTTCATAATCGCGGTTGGCAATGGCTTAATCGGACTGCAAAGATTGAAGAATATTGCAAATAATCGTATAATTAGCACAATTAGACTGACTTTACAGCAAAATGTATAAAAATTTCAGTTTGGGAGATTTTAAAGTTACAGCAGTTACACCCGTATTATGTATTAAAATCCAGTTTTTATAACTTCAGGATTATCACCAAAGACAACACTTCTGTAACTGGGTATTGCAAAGATTTTCTGTAAATTTTAGTAAATTAAGAGGACCTTATGTTATACCAGATCGGTTAGGTGGTTAAAAGTATTTATACTCTTTAAGTAACTTCATGAGTTGGTAAAAATTTTCCAGACGGGTGGCCTGCTCGATCGCCAGATTTGATTCCGTGTATGACTTTTGTTATGAGGTCGTTCGAAACATTGAAGTTAATACAGTTAATACAGTACTTGCTCTGAAAGAAATGGGCATATTAAACTGTTTATCTAGAATATTGTGTATAGCGCATATTAAAACTTTTATAACCAATATACAACTTTTATTAAAAAAAAGCAATCATCTCCATACTCATTATTCAATCAGTTTAACTGGAAGATGCTTAATACACCTTATGCATCTATGAAATAAAGGTTATAATGAATTACTTATACATTATTAGGTGTTATAGACTTTATGTTCCAATTGTATAGTAGGGAAGATTTGTTGTATAAAGACCAGTATCCGAATTTGTATATAACAATTGTATTAACAGAATTATTCTTTCTTATACTGAATATGTTTCCGTTTTTAACGTGTAAAACGCGTCTTATAATGGTTAAGTGATCGTCACCTCTCGGTGCATAATCGGTTATGATCGTTGTTAAGTTATATTCATAGTCTTGTAATAATAATCATATGTCAGACCCGAGAGCGAAGTGCGCCGACTCAATAAGAAACCTGGCTATTCCAGCCGCTGATTTAGGGTTCGCCGCACGAGCTCATCCCTTCTAAGATTTCAGTAGCATGCTATGCATGAAGCAGAACGGTACTCAACTATCTTATACAGTCCACTTTTATTGTCCATACATGTTCAATCATTGTCAAAATAAACACACAAAACCACAACGTCTTTATTATCTTTACTCAAGAAGAGAAAATACAACAATCGTAAAATTTCCGACAGTCCGCTGTGCATCGACTTACACACGTCTAGTTTGATGAAAATGGACAGTATATGCACATGTTTTGTGGGATACATGATCATATCGCGTTGTGTGAAATGGAAAATTATTATGTAAGTATCTAACTGTTTTATGGCTTGTAATTGTTTTGTTTTTTCAAATGTAAATCTTGTCTAAATCTTAAAAATTATTATTTTGTAGGTCCTATTAGAAATCGCTGATGTTAAGTTTTACATAAGATGGAGGAACAGAAGGTTAACGGTGACAAAGAAGAGCATGGGTATAAAGTCAATCAACCAGAGGAAATAAAATTATATGGAAAGAAGCTCAACCTTTCTGGGGATGCTTCATTCTTAAGGTGGAAGAGTTATAGTGCAAATTCTCATGTAATACAAGAAAATACGGGTGCATCGTTGCTAAGAAAATAAACTGGACAGTTTTGGGAGCGATTTGTCATCATTTTTAATGCTTAAAAGTATGTTTTATGTATGTTTACATTAGAACCTTAGCTTGTAATTACAGTTATCCAATAAAATTTCTGAAAACTTAATGACATATGTTTTTAACTCATACAGAGTATACAACAGTTTAATACATTTATTATTATAAAACTTATAACCAGTACTAGATGTTCTAATAACGATATGGAACACTTTAATAACAGTTATTGCTATTATTTCGTAAAGGGTATAAAAAACGTTGTATACTAGTTATACAATAATTTAATAAAGAATAAGGTTTATAGTCACTATACAACTGTGCTAGCAATACGCGTTTTATATCCAATATTCACCTGTTTAACTGTCACATATAGTATACAATGGTCTTATAATGGTATATAGAATTCTAATAAAGAATAAAACGCATTTCTTTCAGTTTGGTAAAAGTGGAAGAAAATTTTCAACACTATGTATTTACATAGTGCCTTGAGATGCCTTGAGAATAACGGAGAACATTTTGAACATTTGCTGTGCCTTAACTTAGTAAAGTAAATGTGAACTTGCCGACATAACAGCGTTGATTTCTTTTTGGAGAGTAAAAAGTTTGTAAGAAATTTTATTATTCTCCGATGGTACCGAAACTAACTCTTTTAATTTATGCTCTATGATTCAAAAATTTAAAATTTAAAAACGTGTATTATCTAAAAACTGAGAGGTTTTCGAAAAAAAAACTATTAGACACAAGTTGTCGATAAACTTTATCTATTTGAAAATAAAAGTTAATCATTCCTTCTTATTCCTCGGAAAATTTATTCCTGCATTCCAACTTCGATTCTTCAAACAATCTGCCACAACCTTGTTCCACTTTTTCCTTGATCATAATTTCGATCTTTTTATTTTCTTTTCGCTTGCCATACTTTTTTCCTCTGTCTTCTGCTGTTCACTTATACTATATGACCCAAAAATTTTACAAATTTTATCTTTTCTATTATCGTATAATTTCTCATTTGAGTTCTTTAATAAAGTCTTTTACTGTTCTGAAATGTTTCATTTAAATAGCTTATATTTTAATTTTCACGTGTTGTACGATCCAGCTTTATCTCCCATATATAAAATTAGACTTAAAAATAGAGTAGGTAATCAATTAAAAACGTTTATTTTTAGTATATTTTGTATAATCAGTCCTGAAAGCCCGTCGGATCGTCGCTGTTACATCCCGTGTAGCTATTTCCAATGGAATTGTCCCGTCTCAAATGAAACCGGATATTTTTGTTTACTCGTTGGCTATCAATTTTTAAAAGATTCTAAGTTTCTAAACTGGATAAGATATAAGAAGTTTCATTAACCAAGAAAGTTATGAACTCGAAGTTAAACTAGACGGACAATGTTTTGCAAAATTTATAGTTTGTTTCTTGCAACTTCTAAACTAATAGAAGCTAAGCAAAAAGACACTTCAAATTCCAATGGAGTTTGGCCGGTGTAGTCAAATATTCATGGAGTTTGGAAACAGGAGTAATAGTAAAGTTGATAAAGTAGTTTTTTGTTCGATGTAAGTTTGCCGTATGAGGTGAACCTGAATTCGTCAAAATTATATCAATATTATTCCTTCAACCCTAGATGTTTCAATATAAAATAGAATAAATTCTAATGTTTCACATTAATTTAAATAAGCAATGATGATTATAATCTACTCACAATTCATGATTATAATTTTTTTCGTACTATGGCGCACAATTGCAAATTGCAAATACTACTACGAGTATGTCAATTATTATTGATAAATTGTATTAACAATTTTTTTAATTTGAAATCTAATAACAGCACACCATTCTGGAAATTGTGAATGGACTTACACATTTATTTTTTACATTATTATTTATTGTATTATTAACGATTAAATTTGCAAACTGTAAATTATTCATGTAACAGTACAAACTGTCTTTTTTCGATATTACTTCAGAAACATTGAAATGAATAAAAAATTGAATAATTAAATATGTATTAGAAACAATATACAGGGTGTCATCTAACGAATGCAACATACTTCAAGGGTATAATCTAGAACCCAAATGGTGTCAATTTAACCAAACTTGCTGAAATGGAAAATGTCGCAAAAAGTTACAACAGAGTGTTAAATTTTCTTTTTTTTATTTCTTGTTTTCTCCTTAACTCAGAACCCAGCTAACCGATTTTAACAAAATTTGTTATTGTTTAGTTTCTCTTCATGAAGAATGCAGTGTTTATGTTCTTATTTGAACTTCATTTGTTTCTTAATTTATAATGCATTTTAGAGGACAAATTCATAAGTGATTTTTCACTTATTCTAAGGAGTTGTAATACTCGTCAAAATAGGTTTTTATATATTTTTTTGATAGTATACAGATGTTTTAAATTAAGTAAATTTTCGTCTATCAAAATATTATTTATTTAAGGAATGAAACTTTGTCTCAAATTAAGTTAATTTGCTTCTATCAAGGTATTATTTATATAAGGGATCACATTTTGCTGGGTTCAAGAGTCAAGCGATTTTTTTTAGTATACGTCACAATTTTGTTATTCCTTCAAGTTTGACCAAAAAGCCTTAATGAATCAAGAGTTTTAAGTAACAGGTTCTGAAGATACAGGATGTTTAAGATTAAATAAAGATACATTCACTGAATGACGTAAAAATACAGGGTATCCCGTTCATGTTTCAAAAAAACTTGTGTGCAAGTTCCTCATGGAAACTTCATTTTTCTTCAAAATGGTATATGTTACCGAATTTCGACAAGTATACCTTTTTTTTGTAATATCCTTTGGAGTTTACAGAACCGTTTAGAAATATAATAAATTTTGACTTTTAACATTTTCTTTTTCGATCGTACCCCTCCTATTACCTGTGTCGGCGACACTACTTTTCAGAAAGAAACCGTCTGCACATTATTCTCAACGCACAGTTGATGTTTACTCGTGTACAAATTTTGATATTTTTATCTTTAGCGGATTTAAAGATAATTAATGAAAACCATTTGGAAAGTAACAACTTCAATACACTGTATCTCGAAAACAGGGCTTCTAAGAAAAAAACTTTATATGAACTACTTACCCCTATTATTTTCCCATGAGGAACTTGCACACGTTTTTTTTGAAATATGAACGGGACACCCTGTATATCAACCAGTAGCGAAAATATTGTTGAGTAGCATAGCTCCGAGAATCTTAGAATTTTGACGTCACTGAATATTTTGAAGATTAGATACATGTGTTTAAATCCTAGTGTTATATTTCTTTTAATTTTAAAATAAGGTAAATAAATTCAAAATATCTTCAAATAATTCAAGATGTATTTAAAATTATATCATTTTTGATGTGAAGTGAACAGGTTTTGAAAGATTTTATATTTATTTAAGTGTATAAGATTGCTTTATATGACAATAAAATACCTCGAAAATATAAGTTTTTTCTTAGTCAAATCGGCAGGACTCAGTGGCGTCGAAATGGGTTATTAGTTACGTTTGAATAAATGAACGAATATATTTTTTTGTGAATCTGGGACAAAATGAGATAATTACTTCTTTAGATCAAGATTTAATAGGCAAGTGGAAAGTTCTTGGGATTTTGTATTTATTAAAGAATTATTACAAATATTTGCTAAAGGCAGAAAGAGCAAAAAAATAACAAGTTCATATTCAAACATTTTGAATACAGAGGCGTAGCAACTTTTTTACAAATAAAACCGAAGATCTTTTGTTATTTTATTTGCCATAATTTGAGAATTAAATTTTGATTCTTTAAACCAAAATACAGATTTTTTACATTTCATTATTAAAATTGGTCAAAACGAATCAATAATAAATATAACAAAGACATTCTTAATGAACTGAAACTTTTGCTGAAACACAAACTTACCTTATTAAGTACCTAACACGAATAGTAGGAAACAGATAACGATTTCCGAATGTCATTATTTACAACACATATGGTTAGAAGTTAGTTGAGGTTTCTATACAAAGATACTTGATGTTGTAAAGTACGTCGTAGCAACCGACCAAGTAAGCATATTATCATTTTGTATTAGTTATTTGACTTGCCCCAAAACAACTCAAAATATATGTATACCGGAAGAGCAGCTGGAACTAAGTTCCGAACTTCAATGAAATTCTCTATATAATATCAACTTGGGGAATATACATGGTCAAAGTCTGGGGTATATTATAATTTACGAAGTCATTACCTTGTAATAAACAACTTATGTGAAAGCGTTATGAAACAGCTATACCATCCATGCACCCCATCCAAGGGTGAACGCCTGCTAAAGTTTGATGAAAGGTGAACTGAAAATTTTGATACCTACATAAATCGGGCAAATTTAGCTTTTTCTCATGGAAATTGATTTTTCTACACTATAATACGTTTTATAATGTGATAAACACAGAGCCTTCTTAATCATTACAAGCACGTGACCAGTAATTTTATTTGAAAGAATAATTTTATTTCCTTCGCATTGGCAATTAAATTCTGGTAAAATTAAAAATTAATAAAATAACTCTCTCTCTCTCAATAACAAGATCAAGACTACGTCAAAATGCAGCATTTACATTTACCGGCTCATGATTGGTGTAATTTTTCACCACATTTCATTCAATCAAACAGCGATTGGATTATCTCGAGTGTAGACACAAAAGTTTCTTATTGTTTATTGTAAATTAATCAATATGACCGATGGCGTTAATTTGACATTTGTAAATTTTTCTGTGGCGTCCGTCGTCCGTGTCTATATTCGTTTGAGTTCATTTGCTGTAGAGAGTTCTGATCACTTCCTTCAAATAAATAATTGACTTATTTTTAAATACGTAAAAAGACCTTCTCGTCAAAATATCGAAAGCATAATGGAATTACAAAAGAAAACGTGAAAAGTCAATAAAAATGTATTTTTTGGGGCCTGACGATGACTTTCACAGACTTTCGCTTACACCATTCCAAAGAGCAGAAAAAATAAGTTAGTTTAAAAAAGAGCATCCCGGTAGCTGCTTTTTCTAAGTGCCACAATCCATTTTTTCAGCAAGAATTTTGAGAAGTCGAGCACAGCATGGGCACTATGACGTCACAGCGCTCCCCTCTCCTGGCTACCGTTCAGCCACGCGGATCACGCTGTCTTTAACGAACGTTTACTTGGTCACTTCTTGGTCGAATCTATAAAAAAATCAGCGTATAAAGGAAGTCTTCAACTTTACAAAGAGCACAAGTTTATTACAAAATATTAAATAGAACTGCCAAAATAGGTACCGTTAAAAAATTATCTCGGCTCTTATTGGTCGGATAGCGACGCTTTTTCTTCTTTATGTTTTTTTAAGCACTATTTGATGCAGTTGGTTTGAAATATGTATATGAAAAAATCGCCGAGATAAGGAGTCTAGTTACATACCGTTCTTTTTTTGGTTTTTTGTTAATAACTCTTTTATTTTTCAACTGAAAAATCTAAAATTTACACATACGCGAGATAATTTGATTACCTTTCGATCCTTTCTTACCGAATTTCGATATCTTGACTTGGGTAGAAGATATACGCGCTCGCGTTTTCGACTTTATAATTTTGCAATAGGCAGCCATTTTGAAATTGAGGGTTCGGATTGCGGGTATTTGTTGAGCACCCCAACAGTTATCTTTAGTTTCATCCAATTTCAGTCAAATTTATTCTTTTATTTTTTTATTCTGAAAATTTTGCACATTTTTTTCACCGCTAATTTTGCAATGTAAAAAAAATTTGCAAGCTTTCGCAAAGGCATATCCTTGTAGTAAATTTCCTTAGCAACAGAATAGATAAGTATACCTCATGTCGATTAGACGGAGATATTAATTAATTTTTTCTTTTGTTATAAACAATATGACGCTCGACTTCTACAAATACACAAATTTAGGCTTTTATTTTGTGTATATTTTACTTAATTTTAAGCCCATAAAATTTGAGTTAGGCCCAATTTTTGAAACAGGCATTGAATCTGGGCTGCAGAAAATGTTCATACATTTGCAGAAACTGGTTTACATTCCTTAAAATTAGGCGTTTGGGTAACAATGTCAAGAATATACCAGAACAACAACTGCAAAATGTGTATAAAAATATGCAAAGGGGAGTGAATGGCATGGCTAAGGACGCACACCATTTTAAACACAATATGTAATGTTTTTATCGCAAATATGTCAATATACCTTACTAATTTATTAATTTAAATTTATTTTATATTGCAGCGATGATCAATGGTTTATAAACTAATGTAACTTTTTCGTAATGCTATTTGATCTATAATAAAAAGTAAACTGTCTATGATTGTTTTACTGTGTATTTAAGTAAAAAATAATAATAAACTTACAAGTTCACATTATGTTCTTTGTGCTTTCATAGCAAAAATTTGCAATTTGTTGATTAACAAGTGAAGTTTGATAGTTTTCTCCCGTAAATAAAGTTAAAAGTATTTCAACGAAAAAAGTATGTTTAGGAAGTATCTAATACTAAATTATATGTATTAAGTTTAATATCAATAGTTCAGGTCTATCAGTTTTAAAAACAATTGTATTTAATTACATGTGACCCCTTCAACCACTCCCTTGAGGTTAAAGAATTTTCATTTGATCTTACCAACCGTGAATTGTTGCTTGACTATACTCCACGGTCACATGGGTTGTAATCATTTATGAAGGTAGACAGGTATTACTTTAATTGAAATATAATAGCACTTTGTGATATGAAAAAATAATTTTTCAAATTATAAAAGCAACCTTACGATTTCAAAAATTGTCAGATACGTCAGTTTGTGTTTTTAGGGACGACATGTAAAAAATATGATTGTGATTCAAGCATATTTTGATTAAAACCATTGAAACAATTAAAAAAATGTTACATTTATCGAGTTTAAATGGATTTTTTCAAAAATATGTGTTAAATGTGTTAAATACGTAAAAATAACTAAAAAAGTAAAAAAAAATTGGAACTTGTTTCATATTTAATTTTTGTCATGGAAGGGATTTATAGGGTGGGACATTGATACACCCTGTACATTATAAACAATTTTATATACTCATGTGTAAAGTATCAATAGCAATTATTTTCAAATTAGTACAACTACTATTTGATTTAAATAGTTATATAAATTCACATTAATGCTACTTGTACATGATAGTTAGCATTGCACCCAAGAATTTACTTTTCACATTAATGAACTAACGTTAAAAATCTGTATAAGATATACAGTATCCGAGAAAATATATGTATTTTGCGACGAATTGTATTTTGTAGCTAATGTCACATCAAATATTTTAATAGGGATAATAGGGATAATATATCCACGATAATAGCATTTAGAAAATAATAGGATTGTTTGCTTTCAGTGCATGCACGGCCAATAGTAAGCTAAACATAGAATTATGTTGCTAATATTTTATTTATATTTATGAATTATGTGCAACAGTTATATTATAATGGCGTGTTTGAATTTACTAAATATGTTAAATATTACCCTAATCATTGTAAACAATTTGATACGTAGAGATTTATTATTACAAATATTGGTGAAAACACAAATGTCTCTACATTATCTATGAAAGTTGACAACAACACAAACATGTGTAAAATGATTATCGCAAACGTATTTTCTTGAACCAAGGATACATTTATACAGCCAGCGTGGTAAAAAAGTTCTGCATAAAATTCATATTTTCGTTAAATAATTTTTTTTTCGAAAAACGGTGAGACCCGTCGATTTTTATTTGATCCAGGGCACCTTGTTATGTGGAAAAATTTTTTTTTCGATAATCCACTTACGGCAGCGATGACATAATTTTTTTTTAAATGACAACGCATATTTTTTTCGTTCGAAATTGATGACAGTGATAATTATCTAAACAACGGTGTGAAAATTTCGATGTCTTACATAACAATTTTTTTTAGAAAAATGCACCTTAAGTTCTTGAATGCAATAATTTGCTGTTTACGGATCAAATGCCTTAGAAAAAAATTTATTCGGCAGAAAGCATTTCAGATAACTTAAGTTGCAACTGGTGTTATGTAATATTTGCGGAATTATTCATCAGATATTGTCAGGATCCTGATTAAACTGCAAAATTTAGAACCAAGTTCAACCGCACAAAATCCAAATAGTATGTAGCAAATTAAGGTCGACTTTTTGTCTTCGAGTTTGCCGATAAATTCCTCAAAAAAAAAAGATCCAAAGAAATGTTTACTTGAAAGGAGTAGATTACCTGAAATATTGAAGACTAAAAATCAGTACCGATTTAACATTCTTTGGTGAAATCGTTTAATTCGAAATGGCAAAACTTAGTGAACGCGAAAGAATTGATATTTTGAGGATGATTGGTTTCGGCGATAAGTTACGAACCCATCAAGAAGCTTGCCAATTATTTAATGCAACGTACCCTGACAGACCACCAATTACGCAATCTACGGTTAGTAGGGTACTGGCAAGGTTTGAGGAAACTGGTAGTGTGAAAGATGCTCCTCGTGCGGGTCGTCCTAGAGTAGATGATGAAACTAGATTGAATATCCTGGTGGAGCTCCAGGACAACCCTCATTCTAGTACAAGGTCGATTGCATTGAACAATGATATTTCACATGTAACTGTGGTGAACTTTCTCAAAAAAGAGAAATTTCACCCCTATAAGGGTCACTTGATACATGCATTGACTGAGGACGACCCAGACCGCCGTCTCCACTTTTGTGAAGATTTAATGCATCGATGTAACGGAGACCCCGACTTCCTCAAGAACATAATTTTTTCTGACGAGGCTACTTTTTATCTTAATGGATCGGTGCATCGACATAACTGCCGGTATTGGTCTCAGGAAAACCCGCACTGGGTGCAAGAAGTAGATCATCAGCACCCCCGAAAGGTGAACGTTTGGGCGGGAATAATAGGGCGTCGTATTTTAGGCCCGTATTTTTTCGAGGAAAATTTAACTGCTGCTCGCTATTTGGATTTCCTGCGGTTCGATTTGGTCCCAAGCTTAGCAGAGTTATTCCCGAACAACGAGGATCCTGATATTCCTGAGGAAAGAATTTGGTTTCAGCAGGATGGTGCACCGCCCCATTATGGAGTGCAAGTACGGGAGTACTTGAATAACACGTTTACTGGCCGGTGGATCGGGCGACGCGGAACAATCGAGTGGCCTCCGCGTTCGCCTGATTTAACACCTCTAGACTTTTTTTTGTGGGGCTATTTGAAATCGCGTGTGTACACAAACAGACCAGGTGATTTGGAAGAACTTAAAAACCGTATTCGTTTTGAAATAAATCAAATCGACCCGGGAATGCTTGAACGAAGTGTAGACGGCGTTTACACACGCTTAGGACAATGCCAAATGGTACAGGGTGGGCAATTCGAACAATTTCGCTAGACTTACACAAACATTAGTGTAATTTTACTCGTTTGAAATGTAATTTTGTCAACTTTGTCCTTTTCGGAGCCATTAATAGTGTAAGTAGACAATTATCACTTATAAGAACTTAAGGTGCATTTTTCTAAAAAAAATTGTTATGTAAGACATCGAAATTTTCACACCGTTGTTTAGATAATTATCACTGTCATCAATTTCGAACGAAAAAAATATGCGTTGTCATTTAAAAAAAAAATTATGTCATCGCTGCCGTAGGTGGATTATCGAAAAAAAATTTTTTCCACATAACAAGGTGCCCTGGATCAAATAAAAATCGACGGGTCTCACCGTTTTCCGAAAAAAAATTGTTTAATGAAAATATGAATTTTATGCAGAACTTTTTTACCACGCTGTATATTGTATATACGCAATGAAATGTATTCGAGATGCTCATATACCATAAATATTGAACTATGCAAAAGCTCTTCCGTCAATTATTTATTCAATTGAAGAAAATTTGCCTACTTTAATGTTATGGTATTGTCAAATGTCACAACCAATTGTCCCTTTTTCACCCAAAGAAGTACGAGATATTATCGAGGCATCATACTTGGTCAAGACGTAGCAGCTTTGTTTTTCGTTTTTTTGTTTGAGTGGTTGTTTACTGTCACATTGATATCAGTATATTTTTTCGAGTCCGATCTCAATAAAAAAGGACTTACGAACTACGGCTCTTACAAGCCTGTCAAATTACTTCAGAAGTTGTTTATATCTGATTTGATAAAAATACAGTCCACAAATAAAAAGGGTCTTTCATTAACATTACAAAGTTGGTCCTTCGAGCCGGATTGGACGACGTGTGGAAAATTTGTGCACGCGCGCTGGAAAGGATACGAGTACCAGAGGTTCTACACTTGAGCGCCAGCAGAAGGATATGCAACAAGTAGTAGGTAATCAACTACAGTCAATGGCTGAGGTAACTGCACGGCGACGATTTGAGGAAAGAGGTTCCAGGGGCCAGGAAAACAAAAGGAACACGTGTTTGAAGCAGTCGTTCGGCCGAGACAGCGAAGATCAAGGAATTGGAGCTAAGTAGGTCAATCATCAGCTGATTAGGACAATGACGGACTCAAAATAGGGAACAAGTAGCATTGAAATTGGACGGAAACTAGTATTTACTATTTATCACATTGGATAGAATTAGGCTGCATAAAAGTCATTACCAATTATTTCCTTGATTTCACATTCTCGGTTGATTTTTGTATGCATTGATTTGGGTTATTGATATATAAAACTCTTCCAACTGAGTGTATTACAATGGCGGAAATACTGTTGAAACAACTATTGACAACCACTTATAATATTATGCTTAGATTAGCCCTTAATTAGGCTATTATTATCCCTTAATGTGGAGAATTGCCCACATCATTATGGTGCCAAAACCTGGTAAACCTATCAACGTAGTCAATTTTCATCCTATATTACGAAAAGACACTTCTAAATCAAATTCAATAAAGCTTGCTCACTCAATTACCCATCGAAAGCCGGTGTACCACTAGGAAATGTGCTGGGTCCACTGCTTTATCTAATCTATGCCTCAGATTTACCTATCCCAAACAATACTACTATGATAGCAAAGTTTGCTGATGATACTGCTATGGAAAATGACAATAAACCAGACAAAACCTGTCCAGACAACATTCACTACAAAGAAAACAATATGTCCAGAAGTGTTCATACAAAATACGCCAATTCTGTTCAAACCGAGGTAAAATACTTGGGATTACACTTAGACCAAAACCTAATACGGCAGAAACATATTAAAACCAAACGACAACAAATGAACATGAAACTGTGTGAAATGCATAGCAAATAAAAATTATCTTTAAAGAATAAACTACTCTTATATAAGTGCATAATAAAAAACTATATTATTTATACAAAAACTACAATCCAAAGTTTTACGCACATACACAAATACCAGGTATGTTTTCTTGTTTTCAATTTAACAGTCCACAACGACTTGCAAGTCCCATTTGTAATCGATGAGATACGAAGACTATGTATACTATACAATCAACGACTTGGATATGATAACAGAATAGTTGAGGAAATAAGAAACCCTCCCAACGTGGTTCGTAGACTAAAAAGACATTGGCCATCCGAACTTGTCCAAAATTAGACTACAAATAGTTCTTTCAAACATCCAATGGAATTTTAAGAGCATCAACAACATCATCAACATCATCGAACTTGTCCAAAATTAGACTACAAATAGTTCTTTCAAACATCCAATGGAATTTTAAGAGCATCAACAACATCATCAACAATGTTGATTTTGCTGATTTACTTAAAAAAATATGGTATACGAACATCATAAATATATTCTTGATTACATTTCCGTGCACGAATGAATGAAATATTATTTGTATGTTTTTTTCACAACTTGAGATAAACCATATGCATTTATGTCATTGATGTGAAAGGTCAAGCATCGCTGATCGCGGTTAGTACTGGGATAGGTGACCATCCGGGGAAGGCTTGCGACGCTCGTTCACCTTCTAGTGGCCTGTATGTCGGTGTATTCACAGAAGCTATACTTTAAGTGAGAGTTTTGTATAGGAAGACATATCATCCCCCGAAAAGGATGCAAAACCGTTGGGCCCTTGTCAAAACTATGTTAGGCAAGTAAAAGATCCCTACTCCACAACGAAGTGGGGGTTCGACAAAATTTCCAAGTTGAGGGTTGTTCATCTCGAGGCGTGGGTGTTTTGCCATAGTAGCAGAAATAGATTGACGTAAAGTAACCAAAAAGATTCCTGAAGAAAAAATCCCTGAGAAGGAATCATTTTCCAATAAGTGTTTTTAATTAATTTATGATGTACATTTCATCGCTAAAGTTTCGATAATAATTTTAGGTACACTCTGTACGTAGGTATATAACAAGTAATTTGATGTAACATTTATTTAGTTTTTATTTTACAATTGTATGTAAACTTTTGTAAAACTAAGAAAACGTAATAGTCTTTTAAGCGCTTATTTAATAACTGCATACTGTATCTCAGTTTTATTTGTTTCCAAACTTTTATTTATGTTTTACTTCTTCGAGCGTACCTTCTTCTTTGAAATGTAAAACCTCGCTTAAACTTGTAATACAATACTTATGTTAAAACTGAACCAAGAAATTTAAAAGATTTTTCTGTAAACTCAGTTCAACAGAAGGATCTTTTATGCATCAAATTTCATAAAATAGTGAATTTTTCTTTGTTTTGTAGACCTGCATAGCAAACTTTGTAGTACAAACATTGGAATGTGATGTTTGCTTTTCCATATTTATACCAGGTGGTCACGAATTATTGACGTTGTTATTACTAAGGATGGATATTGGAGTTTGACTGGAGAACAGTTTTAGATTTAATTGGAAGTTACCCAACTTTTTTCAATTTTTATTATCTAATAATGCTAATCCTGGAGCAACGAATTTATCTTGTGAAATTTTATGGAATTGGTAATGTTTCATATCGATATGTTTTTTTTGTAATGAAAAGTATCTAAATGTAACTGTAACTCGTACAGCAATTCGCAAATTCGATACCACTGGTAAAAATATTAAGGAAATAAAAAAAACAATGTAATGATAACGATGATGCTACTGTTGCAGTTAAGGAATCTGTACAAGACAATCCAAAAATGTCTCTCAGGAAATAGTCAGAAAATATAGATATTAGTAGATCTCATATTCAAAGAATTTTAGTATACAATAAAATCCATCCATTCAAAACAGTGTTTAATCATAAATTAATTAATGGAGATGATGGTCGTCGTTTGGCCTTTTGTTTAACAATGGGTGAGAAACTGGTTGAAAATCGATTCCAATGTGTTATTTGCTGACGCAACCAATGGCGTGGTTTCCTCTGAAAATTGTAGATACTGGGCTAAAGATGATCCAAATTTTCGATTGATAACTAATAGTCAAAAATTTTAAAAAGTAAATGTCTGGTGTTGCATAATGTATAATAAAATAATTGGTCCTTAGTTTTTGGAAGAAAATCTTAATCAAAATTCGTATTTGGAAAATCTCAATAATTTTGTTTTGGCAGAACTATATCGAAAATTTAGAGTTCAGAAGAAAACTAATATTTCAACAACATGGATGCCCCGCATATTCCACACTTCTAGTGAGAAACTGACTTGACGTTCACTTTCCGAACAAGTGGATCGGACGCTATGGACCAATACCTTGGCCTGCACGGGCACCCGACTTGTCGCTATTAGATTATTTCTTATGGGGATACCTAAAGTAAAACGTGTATTCAAACGATTTCGACGATAACATTGATTTACTTAAGCAAAAAAAATCATAAAGCTGTTGCCACCATAAACGAAGAAATGATTTCGTCTGTGTACAAGGAATTTAGAAAAAGGTTAGAAAAATGTGTATTACATGAAAGTTTACAAGTTGAATAGGACTTGCCTCGTTGTTGNGAATTTACTATAAAAACTATACTATACCTAACATTATTCAAAATTGTATACGTATATATTCACTACCCCTCATCTCCCGATCTTCCCCTACTTCTCGACCGCGTACGCGCGCTCAGCCGTTTTTGAGCAGGTTTTGAGGAATTTTTCAAATATTTTATCGGAAAATTAGAATATTATTGTAGAATAAATTTTGTAGTATTATACTTCTATTTTTAAAATCCGGCTGAAAAATTAAAATCGGACCAAATCCAACGCATCCAGAAACCAAAAAATTCAAATTGCAATTGTGCCAAAACTAATGTTCCGACAACGCCTACTTTGTGCACGCTTAAAGTATATATAATTCACTACTTTTTTTGCACAGGGTCAGTTCTACAATTTAAAAAATGGCGGAGTATTGTTTTTTTAAAAAAACGCTAAATTTTCCGATTTTTTCGAGTTTTCTTCGTTTCTAATTTTCCGATCCGATCGATAGCCCTCTCGTTTTATTCGTATTTCGATTCTCTATAAATTATCTCTGTATAACATTCAGATTGCTTCGTTAGTTTAGGTTTTATAAGCAAAAAACTATAAAAAATGTGTTTTTTTGCATAGAAATATTTATAAAAAATTAATTAATGGTAAATTGAAGTAGGAAGCATATAAGCATATATATACACTGTCTCTTATATGATGGCACACTCCGTTTGCTACTAACATTTTTGTCACAAATAAAACCTCTATTGATTGGCATAACTTTTGACAGTTTAAATTTGTTTTGAAGGAGATCTTTCCCCGTTAAATAAAATAATCGCGGTCTCTCTTCACAGTATTATTTTTCTTCTCCAATATTATATGATAGTTTTCCTAAGCGTGATCGCAAANTTGAAAACAGATTCCAATGTGTTATTTGCTGACGCAACCAATGGCGTGGTTTCCTCTGAAAATTGTAGATACTGGGCTAAAGATGATCCAAATTTTCGATTGATAACTAATAGTCAAAAATTTTAAAAAGTAAATGTCTGGTGTTGCATAATGTATAATAAAATAATTGGTCCTTAGTTTTTGGAAGAAAATCTTAATCAAAATTCGTATTTGGAAAATCTCAATAATTTTGTTTTGGCAGAACTATATCGAAAATTTAGAGTTCAGAAGAAAACTAATATTTCAACAACATGGATGCCCCGCATATTCCACACTTCTAGTGAGAAACTGACTTGACGTTCACTTTCCGAACAAGTGGATCGGACGCTATGGACCAATACCTTGGCCTGCACGGGCACCCGACTTGTCGCTATTAGATTATTTCTTATGGGGATACCTAAAGTAAAAAGTGTATTCAAACGATTTCGACGATAACATTGATTTACTTAAGCAAAAAAAATCATAAAGCTGTTGCCACCATAAACGAAGAAATGATTTCGTCTGTGTACAAGGAATTTAGAAAAAGGTTAGAAAAATGTGTATTACATGAAAGTTTACAAGTTGAATAGGACTTGCCTCGTTGTTGTTGTTAATTCCAGTTCTAATTTGTTACCCAGACACTTGTTAATGGTAGAACAATTTCCGGGCCGGTTGTCACGTCGTCGCACAGTGGTCGGAATTCCGAAAAAGCTGGACAAAAGTAGAAATTTCAAAGTCGTTGGTTTGCGTTAATACTTCAGAATATGCTAGAGGAGGAGTCATTGCATAGTTCTTTAAAGTGACAGAGAGCTGGCCCATGTGTATAGACCACAGCAACTATCGGAAGTATGCTGCGACACAGCATATTTCACTTGCCACTGACCCCTCGAAAACTGGTGAATTGAAAGTACGTGCAAATTTTTACTAGAGTACGAATCGTTGTGTGCAATAGAGAGGGTGTTCCTGGAGTTAAGTAGAATACATTTGCTCATTTAGAACCTCATTNACGATAACATTGATTTACTTAAGCAAAAAAAATCATAAAGCTGTTGCCACCATAAACGAAGAAATGATTTCGTCTGTGTACAAGGAATTTAGAAAAAGGTTAGAAAAATGTGTATTACATGAAAGTTTACAAGTTGAATAGGACTTGCCTCGTTGTTGCTGTTAATTTCAGTTCTAATTTGTTACCGTGTTAATGGTAGAACAATTTCCAGGCCGGTTGTCACGTCATCGGTTTAAGTTTCTTGACGTTTCGAGAGATATATCGCTCTTTTTAAAAACCCGAAAACTTTCAGTTACTTCTGAGGCAGAGAACGTTATGTCTCTTGAAACTTCAGGAAACCTAAACCGACAACGGCGACGTGGCAACCAACCTAGAAATTGTTCTACCAAGCTATTGTTATATTATATTAAGTTTACTTATTTTTTACAATTTCTATATGCTTTTAGTTAAAAATCGCGTCTTCTTATTTGCAAAATGTGATTATTCTTCTACAAAACCCCCTATTTAAGCATTTCTTGAGTTCTCGAACAAAAATTAAAGGCACTTTGAAATTTTTTGGACGCCACGTATGTTTTTTACATATTTGATTACTGCCCATGGCTTCTCAAGATAAGCAAAACTTTTTATCAAGAATAACTTTCTCTCGAAAAATGAACAATAAAAAAGTTTACAAGTGTATGCTACTCCATCCGGGAACACACTGTATACTTTATTACAGAAACTGTAACAATCTTCATTACTTCACTTTAAATAATTTGAATATCAAAATCAATTGAAAAATTGCTTTCTTTTCTGTTTTTGATTCTAGAAGCGATATATGGAAACTGAAAGCACAAACATTAAAATAGAATCGTATCTTATTAATCATTGTTGTGATAGTTTTATCACTAAGGCTTGGTTCTTCAACCATTAGTGAACTCCAAAGTGGAAATTAGGAGTAGGTAGTACATATATACGTTACCAAACAAAATAATTATACGTAGGTTGAGTATACCATGTATACGTAATGATATGTCCTAAGGACATATGGTCAGTGTCTTGGGATATCCCCTAAGAATAGGACGTTAACGGTATATCCTGGGGGCAGCTTGTGACATTTGGGAAGTCAAATCTATCTGATGGCTTCAGAATAATTATAGATGGCTGCTAACAATGAATATATACATCTATACATTTTAAGAAAGGACCATAGGAAGTCTTAAATAAGTATTAATTAATTTGTTGATTATTATGAACTTGTCCGAAATGCAAATAATGCGTCTCTGGCAAATACTTACAGAATATTGCTTTTAACAGACACTGTTTCTACACCATAATCCTAAAGCATAATAAAACTAATAATGTATGTTCCAACGTAAGGCAAACCTTGAAGGAATTTAATAAAACCATAATTAATGATATTCATACCAGCCGAAACGTTGCACACGAATTCCTTCCACTATTAGCTCAACCCCAAAACCGATATTAATAAAACTGGCCAGGGTGCGAAAGACTTGTAACAAACCACCCTAGCAGTTCGATTATTTACGGTGTGATACATGACAGTGCTGAACGTTCCCAAAGGGCTGGCAAATTTTAATGTAATCCCTTTAAATTCAGTGTCGTATTGATTCTGGCAAACAAGCCGGGTTGTCAACGCCGACTGTCCTGGTTTGCAGCGTCCTCGATTGTTTTAACGCCTGATTGATGCTGTCACTATCACATGTTTTTGAGTGCTTCCATTGAACGAGGATGACCTGATTTACATAGGCGATGGTTTACTGTTATTTTGAAACGTGACATTAATTTTACTCCGAAGATGAATAAACGAGTGTCGGACTGTAATCCGGCCTTGTTTTGTTTCATTTTTGTATTCGCGTTCAAATGGATTACCTATATTTAACTTTAATAATCAAATAAAGCGGCGGTTGTCGAAATTATTTGCGGTGAATTATGATGTATACGCCTTTGTTACACTTTTTCATTCGTATAAATATTCAAATGTGAATGACATGATTTATATGAAAATAACTACGTAAACTTCACTATTTGGATTAGTTACGGCGTCAATATTTTGATTTTGAAAACCAATTCTGGTTTTTTAATCATAAAAAATGAACATCTACACGGAAAATAAAAAATATTAAGTGTTTGTATTTGAATTTTAGTAACTGAAAAGCTACTATTGTATGAAGTTATTTATTTGTGGCATAGTTTTCGTTTCTTTCTTTATTTATTGTATAATTTGCCACCTCTAAAAATACTTAAAAAATTGATGAACTAAATTCTTGCGAAAAAAGGATCAGCCAATCAGTCAGGGGTTATTTTTATGAAAACAGT
>NW_019416261.1:1114817-1166582 GCF_000390285.2 Anoplophora glabripennis | reverse complement strand
TATTGACAGACTAACAGTATGGTTAAAATTGAGGTACTTTGGCATTTATTTAAATTATTCTTCTGTTCTCATGAGCATTGAAATTTATCTCACTCACTAGCGGGAACCATTGCGAATACATTGATATATAATAATATTCAATTATGTTAGTTTCTTCGATGATTTGTGTCCTCATCTGAAGCTCTGTTACACGGTAAAAATATACATACTAAATCGCCCCCTTAAGGAAATTTTATTACATTTTGTAAGTTGTTTATGAACGAATTTACAATAAAAACTATACTATAACTAACATTATTCAAAATTGTATACGTATATATCCACTACCCCTCATCTCCCGATCTTCCCCTACTTCTCGACCGCGTACGCGCGCTCAGCCGTTTTTGAGCACGTTTTGAGGAATTTTTCAAATATTTTGCATCATTTTATCGGAAAATTAGAATATTATTGTAGAATAGATTTTGTAGTATTATACTTCTATTTTTAAAATCCGGCTGAAAAATTAAAATCGGACCACCTCCAACGCATCCAGAAACCAAAAAATTCAAATTGCAATTGTGCCAAAACTAATGTTCCGACAACGCCTACTTTGTGCACACTTAAAGTATATATAATTCACTACTTTTTTGCACAGGGTCAGCTCTACAACTTAAAAAATGGCGTAGTAATGTTTTTTTTAAAAAACGCCAAATTTTCCGATTTTTTCGAGTTTTCTTCGTTTCTAATTATCCGATCCGATCGATAGCCCTCTCGTTTTATTCGTATTTCGATTATCTATAAATTATCTCTGTATAACATTCAGATTGCTTCGTTAGTTTAGGTTTTATAAGCAAAAAACTATAAAAAATGTGTTTTTTTGCATAAAAATATTTATAAAAAATTAATTAATGGTAAATTGAAGTAGGAAGCATATAAGCATATATCTACACTGTCTCTTATATGATGGCACACTCCGTTTGCTACTAACATTTTTGTCACAAATAAAACCTCTATTGATTGGCATAACTTTTGACAGTTTAAATTTGTTTTGAAGGAGATCTTTCCCCGTTAAATAAAATAATCGCGGTCTCTCTTCACAGTATTATTTTTCTTCTCCAATATTATATGATAGTTTTCCTAAGCGTGATCGCAAAACTTTGATTTCTTAAAATTTCGTTTTTTTAATGTGATCTTTGTACTTGTCTTTTCTAATTTTTGCAGGTTAAGAGGTCTCTGCAACATAATGTTTATTTCATTCGCAAGGTGTGCTAAAAAAGTAATTTTTAATATTTTCAAAATCATTATCTGGCCGCGTCTCTGACAATAAATTCCGTAAAGTAAGTCTGGAAAACTGTTCTAATATTAAAGTTACTAGTCTCCTTAATTTTTCCGGTAATTCAGGAATATATGGAATGTTCATTATAGATGTTTTTCAATTTTGTAGTCTGACAGAATTTGTTTTATTTCCAACAATATTTTGATAATATTGATTATTATTAGTACATTTTTTATTAATTTCAATTCAATATCAAAAATTTCTTCCTTTGAAAAAATCGATTTGACCCTACCGTATAAACATTTAATTACTACTATCCTTAATTTAATATGGTGGTCCTAAATTGTCTCCTGATGTTTAAAGGACGAGTATTTCATAAAAAATTGGAGTGCATTGATAAAAATAATAACGATGTAAATTTTTTTAGTTTTACACTTTTATAATTCTAATATTAATATAAAATATTGGACTTCTTGGAAACTTGGTCCGATATAAATAAAACAATAACTGTCTTTTCATCGACGTTTCGCTTTTCATCAAAAGCTTTTTCAATATTTTACTTTTTCATATTTAAATTATTTGTTTAACATCAATTCCAACAACCAAAAGCACTTCATATTGAAGTGTAATTTGGAATTTGCCTTACCGTTTATATTTTTGTTTCACGACTACAATTAAACCTTATACTATTATTATTGGTTTCATGTCATTTCTGTAGCATAAATTTGGTGGTTTGTTCTCATTGTTAGTTTGTAATTAGCATTATTATTATTAGCATAATATTACATTGCAATTAATTTTGTCATATGTTTTTGATGTTGATAAATAATAATATTTTAATTTTTTTTACATGAACAATTTTTAAAATTTCGTATTTATTTAGAAGTACTTACCCATTTAAGAGGGCGCTGAGTACAGGGGTGTATTCAGATTTTAAAAAAACTGCTATGATTTCTTGAATTTTAGCCCAAAAGAAATGTTGGTAGGCCTTGATTAGTAAAGATAAAAGATTAATTTTTGTTAAAAGTTCATGAAGAAGTCGCACTGTCATAAAGTAATACATCAATAATAATATTTTACTGTTATAATTTTTGTGATGTCTTTCAACCTTTATCTGAACATTTTTTTTATTTCGGGTAATAAAACCAATAAACTTTGCCACACTAATTGACCACCCTGTAAGATTGTAACTAAAATTTATTAACTAATTGATTATTTTCAGGAGAAAGAAAAAACGATGATAGGTATACGAGTATGTATAAACTTTTATGCGCAGACAGATAAGGAAACTTATTCTGTATGTTAATTTTGTCATTATTTCTCTCTTATTTTCAACCAGTTCATTTATTCCTTTGAGTTGCAGTGGCACACTTGAAATGTTGATTTTCTCATTAGATTTCTGTTATAGGTATTCTCGTTTAATGAGCGCAGGAGTCAGCGAAGCGGTATCGTCTCCTCTTGCAATAAAACGAACTTCGAAAACAGGAACGCACCGTAATTTATTGACTGTATAGAACCGAAAATCTTGTTAAGGTTAAGGAAGCACATACATACATATTCCAGTCTCAGTTCGCGTTTGTTTCATTACAAGTTTGATTACACTGTCATGGTGTAGAAAAAACCCGTTTTATTTACAGTTTCATTGAACTAGGATGATGAAAATTATTATAAGCAGATAATGATAACTATTAGCGACTTATTTTTTAAAGAAATTAAAATTAAAGATGTGTGAAACAGTACGTGTTTAAGTACAGGGTGTCCCACGGTGACGAGACACTAGACATATTTCAGAAACTACTTCGATTTTAATTTTGAAAATGTGGGCAATAGTGTTTTCAACTAAAATAATGGCGCTCACCTAACGCTTCCGGTTATACCGGAAGTTGGCTTCACCTTCGTTATTTTAAATGGAACACCCTGTATATTATTGCAATTTTTGGATTCTACGTCAATTTTTAGGTGAACTATAAAGGTATACTATTCTTAAAGTTAACCGTTTATCGTAAAAATTAAGGGCAAAAAATTTTACGTAATCCCAAAATCTCCGCCAATTTCACATGAACAAAAATTGAATTAGCTCAATTAGCTCTCAAAAGTAGCTAATTTTAATGATAATATGTGTACAAAATTCGAGTTTTGTATCTCAAACGGCTCTTGAGATATCGTCAAAAAACGGTGCGTTTACGGAACCATGTTTACTAAGACTTTTTTACTTATAATATCGTGTACTTACATAATTAATTATGATACACCCTATACATACATTGTATTTTTCCAAGTACAGGTACTTTATCATACTCACGCTTAAAATGATATACAACACGAGTGACGCGTTGATATTATAAGGGACATTAATGAATTTATACCTTAATGAATGTGATTATGAAAACGGTCATTACGCCCGAGATTAGAGGCTCAAGTGCGTACATTTTAGGAGTATTAAGTACCATAAGAAAATGTTTAAGTTTCGGAGCCCTGCGTTATCTTATGCAGAGTCTAAAAAAGACTGCTTTATTAGCGTTAATTAAAAAATTATTGCAATAAGCTCTGTTCATTCTTAATCTTATAATTACGTAACAAAGCAAACCTATTTAATGTTACCAACCTATTTCTATTTTATTATTTTTGTATGGTAAAGCGACTTTGATAGAAATTTTTGTATTTTATTAGTTTATGAGAGAGTTTCCTTATTCGACCTTAGACGCCATTTTTTAGGAGACCATTGTTATCGGCGTGTTTTTTTTTACAAAAATACGAAGAACATTCAATTTAATGTACATTTGATCTACATCATATCTTTCTAACATCACCATTGAAAAAGACCAACAATAGAGCAACAAGAATACAAAATATTTATTTTCTACTAATAATATTTCTGACCAATTTAAGTTGTGTAATAAGGACATCAAATTAAGATAATATATTTCAGTTACGTACGTAATACTCGAACAAAACTTTAAGAGAAGAATTTTCTACCATTGCATACAATAACATAACATTTTATTATCCTCAAAACATATTTTGATGAAACAAAATATCCAAATCACGTATTTGTTAGGACCGTGTAAGGTTTTTGAAATTGGTACATTTTAAAATATTATAAATAAGGATTATTTATAATTATTGTGTATTATTTAGTGAAAAAGCAAATCACCTGTGATGACATTTATGCACTAGATTTTCTAATTCTTCTCCCTCCTAATGGAGGTTCATATTATTATTCATGTTAATTAGACACAACAATTTTTACTTAAGTTTCTGTTATGTAAGTTGAGATATAATTAAAACTTAGCTTAATTGTTTTTAATTTCTACACAAATATGCTATGCCTTATTTCAAATGGATTGTTTGTAATTTCATTTATGACATGTATTTTTCTGTGATAGAAAGGTATTGTTTGAGGTCTGTGAGTATCTAAAGTACTGCACACACTTCTCCTACTTCTTCATCTACTGGTTGGCTCTAATCAAGTCCAATAACACCGCTGCCTTTTCAGGTCTATTGTGCGTCCCACTACTCAGTCCTATTCAGCAAGTAGTTTTGTCCTTTCTACAATATCTAGATGTTTCCTTGCCACACTCCTTTCAACTCCTTGTATTTCATATAAAGTTGGTTCCAGGAGTGTCGTTCTACTATGAGTACTACGTGCAAAACCTGGGCACTCGCCCAGGATATGCAGAGAGGTTTCAACCGTCAAATCACGTCCTCGGAAGACCATACTGTCTACAAGCTTTAGCTTGTAAAGATGTTTCCTAAAATGACAGTGTTCTGTTTACAAGTCCTGTCACTTTCCTGAGTCAATTTCTGCTTGAAATACAGTAGGAAAAATCCCCAGACTGTACAGGGTGCTTGGTTTTCGATAGTTTTATAGGGTACCTGCAGCCAAAACAAGTGATAGATACAAAAAATCTGATATCGATGTTCCGTCCTCTTCTTTTGAGTTTACTTCGCTGGTATAGTCTTTCCGATATTAATTGAAGAACCAAGACGTTGGACAGTATGTACCAGGTTCGGTCTCTGACGCAGCAACTCGGCATTGAAATATTCGAAAAACTTGTTCCCATATTTATTTAGCCATATCCATATACAGGTCTGGTCGAACTAGACGAGGAGGTGGTAGAAATGTATACGCCCAGTTGAAGAATGCGAGCGGGGGCAAACGAAATACAAACACAGCTGCATTGGGTCAATGGGCAATAAATTCAGCTGTTGACAAATGGTTGACAAATTGCCCAGCAGTGCAGTGCAGCAATGCGGAATTTGGTGTGATTCAGGTAATTTTAATTTATTATAGATACCTTCTATTAATCATTGATATTACAATTGCGAGAATGAGAAATAATATTATTACAACATGTCATTTTGGAGACCTTTTGAAACGGAACAAAACCAAATTTACCATCAGTATAATAAAATTGTTTGAGGACATAAATAATTAAAATATGTTGTTGGCCAAATGAACATATAATAGAAATTTTCTACACATTATATACAAATTGTTATAATTTTTTACCTTTAGCAGAAAACTTTTTCAGGGACGCCTATGAAAGTCATTAAATTTTATTGCTAGGCATTTTTTTACATATTCAACTGACTTCGGGAAGACTATACCAAAATATCTTGGCTAACTTGATTAGTTTTANTCAGCCATCTTGAATTTGAGATTTTTTACTGCAAATTCGGCTTTAGCGACCTGAAAAACATACAGTCCCCACTTTTGGTGATGATGCAAGTCTTTTTGGACTTTTGTCCAGCTTTTTCGGATTTCCGACCACTGTGCGTCGGTTTAAGTTTCTTGACGAAGAAGAGAACGTTATGTCTCTGGAAACTTCAAGAAACCTAAACCGACAACGGCGACGTGGCAACCAACCCAGAAATTGTTCTACCAAGCTATTGTTATATTACATTAAGTTTATACTTATGTTTTACAATTTCTATCTGGTTCGCATCTTCTTATTTGCAAAATGTGATTATTTCTTCTACTTTGACAAAAACCCCTATTTAAGCATTTCTTGAGTTCTCGAACAACTTTGTTAACCAACAAAAAAATTAAAGGCACTTTGAAATTTTTTGGACGTCCCATATGTTTTTTTACAAAATTGATTACTACCCATGGCTTCTCAAGATAAGTACAAGAATAACTTTTTCTCGAAAAATCAACAATAAAAAAGTTTACAAGAGTACCCTTCCTCATCAGGGAACACACTGTATACTTTCTTACAGAAACTGTAATAATCTTCATTACTCCACTTTAAATAATCTGAATATCAAAATCAATTGGGTCGCTCAAAAAATTGCTTTCTTTTCTGTTTTTGATTCTAGAAGAGATATATGGAAACTGAAAGCACAAACATTAAAATAGAATCGTACCTTTTTAATAATTGTAGTGATGGTTTTATCACCAAGGCTTGGTTCTTCAACCGTTAGTGAACTCCAAAGTGGAAATTAGGAGTAGGTAGTACATATATACGTTACCAAACAAAATAATTATACGTAGGTTGAGTATACCATGTATACGTAATGATATGTCCTGAGGATATATGGTCAGTGTCTTGAGATATCCCCTAGGAATAGGACGTTAACGGTATATCCTGGGGGCAACTTGTGACATTTGGCTGATGGCTTCAGAATAATACGAAATGGCTGTTAACAATGAATCTATACATCTATAAGGAACGGAACATAGGAAGTCTTAAATAAGTATTAATTAATTTGTTGATTATTATGAACTTGTCCGAAATGCAAATAATGCGTCTCTGGCAAATACTTACAGAATATTGCTTTTAACAGACACTGTTTCTACACCATAATCCTAAAGCATAATAAAACTAATAATGTATGTTCCAACGTAAGGCAAACCTTGAAGGAATTTAATAAAACCATAATTAATGATATTCATACCAGCCGAAACGTTGCACACGAATTCCTTCCACTATTAGCTCAACCCCAAAACCGATATTAATAAAACTGGCCAGGGTGCGAAAGACTTGTAACAAACCACCCTAGCAGTTCGATTATTTACGGTGTGATACATGACAGTGCTGAACGTTCCCAAAGGGCTGGCAAATTTTAATGTAATCCCTTTAAATTCAGTGTCGTATTGATTCTGGCAAACAAGCCGGGTTGTCAACGCCGACTGTCCTGGTTTGCAGCGTCCTCGATTGTTTTAACGCCTGATTGATGCTGTCACTATCACATGTTTTTGAGTGCTTCCATTGAACGAGGATGACCTGATTTACATAGGCGATGGTTTACTGTTATTTTGAAACGTGACATTAATTTTACTCCGAAGATGAATAAACGAGTGTCGGACTGTAATCCGGCCTTGTTTTGTTTCATTTTTGTATTCGCGTTCAAATGGATTACCTATATTTAACTTTAATAATCAAATAAAGCGGCGGTTGTCGAAATTATTTGCGGTGAATTATGATGTATACGCCTTTGTTACACTTTTTCATTCGTAAAAATATTCAAATGTGAATGAGATGATTTATATGAAAATAATTATGTAAACTTCACTATTTGGATTAGTTACGGCGTCAATATTTTGATTTTGAAAACCAATTCTGGTTTTTTAATCATAAAAAATGAACATCTACACGGAAAATAAAAAATATTAAGTGTTTGTATTTGAATTTTAGTAACTGAAAAGCTACTATTGTATGAAGTTATTTATTTGTGGCATAGTTTTCGTTTCTTTCTTTATTTATTGTATAATTTGCCACCTCTAAAAATACTTAAAGAATTGATGAACTAAATTCTTGCGAAAGAAGGATCAGCCAATCAGTCAGGGGTTATTTTTATGAAAACAGTTTTGTACAATCAAAAATGCAGACAAATAGAAAATACACATCACTGTACCTACATATAGTGTACACCGTGTACTTCAAAAAATTATAAATTTTTCGAAAATCTATGTCTTCGGTAATCACTTTTCGTTGTCAATTATTTAGGCCCATCAACAGAGCATTAAATCAGTGATTTTGTGATAAAAATAAATTCCTTCAAACAACCGGGGGAAGATCGGGAAATGAGGGGCGGTGGATATACAGGGTGTTAATTAAGTATGTACAATAAATTCAACAGATGATTATTTGAGTGATTTTAAGACAAAATGTTCATATAAACATTGGTCCGCNGACAGGATCGAGGGATTTTATAATACTTTTCATTATAATGTAGTTTGCACTCCAACTAGTTCTGAGTACATATATTCCTGCACCCGTCTCTCTGGCCATTTTGGAGTCATCCGTAAACCATACCAGGTTCCACCTTTCCAGGGTACAAGTTTTTCCTCTCATTTGATTTGATACCGTATTAGAGTCTCAAATGACATTAGAGTCTCAAATGACTTGGAACCATCTTGTCGGATACCATATTCAGAGTTTGACATAGATTGTTCCTGTGTCGGTATACACTACCACTATATGAAGCGGTAGTAGATTTAGCATGACTGTTAGCACAGTTGTTGCGGTCGATGACCCCATTATACCCAAACAAGCCAGTCTCTGGATTTTATTCAGTTTTTTCCTCGCTGTAGTCTGTTGTCTTTTTGCCACGATACCACAGCGCTATAAAATATCCTAGATCTTACTATCCATGTGTACATCCAGTATGACATCCTTGGCTTCTACTTCCTGGTTCTATCGATAAGGCGACGACATACACAAATCTCTGCTTCGCCTTACTTACCACTTTTCCCAGGTGTGCATTCCAGGTTAGCTTATCATCCAGTACCACACCTACATATTTAAGCTCCCTGGAAACCCTCTCCTCTAATATAGGTTCGGAGAGTGCAACCAAATTTTTCCTCCTGGTGAAGGGTACTACGACCGTCTTGTCCGGATTCACTCAGAGTGTTTGCCCCTTACATCAATCATCTATTCATCTCAGAGCCTCCTTCATAAGCTCTGAAACGATGATATTGTGTTTCCGATTATGAGAACGTACTGTACACATTTATTGCATAAAACCTAGTACATATTTTTTTAAGCTTGCAGCGTCATTACAAGACACTCGGTAGCCTTACATTTCGTCAACAGTGGATACTTTCCTTCCAATAAGCGAAAAGTTATTTTAGCCAACTTCGCGAATCTTATTTATCTGACAACAGCCTCTCGTGTTTGACAGAAAAGTAGCGTAAAGACATATTTTCAGGCTTTTATCGCATCTAAAGCACGCTCCGGAACGGCTCCCATATTCCATTACCTCGGTTCATCGTCAGAAAATTACAACTCCATTTGTGGAATTGTGGATGCAACTCTCACATCTTCGCTTTTTATTGTGGCTTTTTATGGCAGGTCTCTAATGACCTCCTCTTTACAGACTACTCCCAAGTGATATTTAAACATTGTACCGCCGCTCGATCCTCATACTTCAAATAAATAAGCTCCCAGTTGAACGGACTTTTGATCAAATAAAGGGTGCTATACCTTTTTTTCTGCAGGAGCTTGAAAAAAGAAAATGCTAATGCAAATTAGAGGGTGACGTCGAAGCGAAAAGTAAATAACAGAGTAAAAATGGAAAATTATTAATATTTTCGGTGTTCACAAAATGTACAATTATCTAGTACAAAATACAAAAAAGTTGCAGCATTGGATAATAATATATTGTTATATTAGGATTAAAAGTCTTACTTTTGTGGAGAGCAAATTTTGTATTTGTGAGGCGAAGCGTAGCGTGAGCCGAACGGATGCAAAATTGTGGGACAAAAAAGACACTGTTAATTCGAATAAAACCTGCTAGTTTTTCTCCAACCGAAATCCCCCATTTAATTATTAATTTGTTCTTTGAAATTATTCAAACCAAATTTGGATAATAAAGCAAAGTACGTAAGGAGGATATATCGATATAGTCATGGATACTTTGTCAAACATTAGTCGGTATATTTCTAATTGAGTTAACATGTGATTGTTTGTGACTCAATTTGCTGAAAACTCTGTAAAAATGGAATCTAATGAAGATTTAGGTCTGAGGAGATACTGGAGTGCACGGAAGAAGTTTCTTTGAATCTTTTCCCAAATAAATCTCGAGAAATTTATGAATGTGTCTACCAACGTTTTATGGATTGGTGCAAAGAAAAAAACATTAAGTTCTATTCAAAAGATGTATTGATGGTGTATTTCTCAAACTTAGCAAATAAAATGAAGCCGTCAACGCTTTGGTCGCATTGTTCAATGTTGCGGTCAACGTTGGATATAAAGAAGGGGATTGATATAAGCAAATATTCAAAGTTACGTGACATTCTCAAGAGACAAAATGAGGGATATGTACCGAAAAAATCGCGAGTATTTACAAAAAAGCAAGTTGATTGTTTTTTGAATAGTGTACCTAATTTATAATTGATGATAAAGGTTAACGCTTTAAAAATAAAAGAACAACATTTTTAAAAAGCTTCTTTATAGGTCGTCCTAATATTGGGGGTTGCAGGCACATGTAGTTCTGATGAATTGGTCAATTTAACAATTGATAATGAAGATGTGAAATCCGCCTTAATTATAAAAATTCCCAATACCAAAACCAAGAGACCACGTTCTTTTACTGTGCTGGGAGACAATCATTTAAGATTTTATCGAAATTAAGTTGTTTTACGTCCACCCGGATTGGTAGAACGTCGATTATTTCTCATATATGTTAGTGGAAAGTGTGATCGAATGGTGGTCGGTATTCATAAAATTAGTGCCGTCTCGCAAGAAGTAGCAAAATTTTTAGGCTATACTCTGGAAATGAAAGAGAGTAATAAAACCCCGAGATAAGAACCGGCCATGGGCGTGCTAATATTTCGTTTCAGGTAATTATCGGGTAACACTAATGCTAACAGGTAATGGGTGTACATTAGTATATTTTACTGGATACATCATAGGGCAGGAGCCAGTGTATTGTGACAGATCAATCCAGTCTTAGAGCTGAATATACGAAGACGTGCTAGTGCAGTAGAGTAAAATTCGACTTGTGTTTAGTGACTAAAGTACAATCATTTTATTTTAAAAAAGAAATACCAACGCTAAACAAAATTTTAAGTGAACTTTCAGAGGACAACGATTTGCCAAAAATCAGTAGAAGCAAATTATGGGCCGTCTTACGAGAGTTGAATTTTTTCTGGGAAAAGCAGAACAGGAAGTCAGTTCTTATCGATAAAGATGAAATTATTTGTTGGCGAAGATCCTACTTAAGATCAATTAGAATATTCCGTGACGAAGGGAGGAATATTTATTATCTAGACGAAACTTGGGTCAACGAGGGATATACTGTAACAAAAGTATGGCAAGATAAAAATGTAAAAAGTTTTCGACAAGCATTTTTGGATGGACTTTCAACAGGGTTCAAGGCACCTTCAGGTAAAGGGCGAAGATTAATAGTGACACATATAGGTAGTGCCAGTGGTTTTGTAGATGGCGGTTTACTTTTATTTGAATCTAAAAATACAGGTGACTATCACGAAGACATGAACGCAGATGTTTTCGAAGAGTATTTTACACAGATGTTGGATCTTATTCCTCCGGGGTCTGTAATTGTCATGGATAATGCCAGTTACCATTCACGGCAGACCGAGCGGACGCCTACGACTGCTTGGAGGAAAGCCGATATAATTCAATGGTTATCCGGAAAAAACATTTCTTTTGAAACAAATATGGTGAAAAAGGAACTTTTGACACTTGTCAATCTTAATAAAGATCAGAAAAAATATGTTATCGATGAAATGGCAACAAATCGCCAAATAACGGTACTACGGTTACCACCTTATCACTGTGAACTTAACCCAATCGAATTAGTCTGGGCGCAGGTAAAAGGAGATGTAGCGCGAAATAATACGACGTTTAAATTAAGTGACGTGAAAATTTTGTTAAAAAATTCCTTGGAACGAGTAACTGCAGATAACTGGCAAAGATGTATACATCATGTACAAAAAGAAGAGGAGAAAATGTGGGAACTCGATAATTTAATTGACGTTACTGTGGAACCTATCGTTATCAATCTAGGAGACGAAGATAATTCATCAGAATATTCAGAGGATGAATTTTAATATACCTACTTTTTTATTTTCTTTATTGTACATTTATACAACACTACATTTACTCACCATAATTTGAATTTTCAAAATACATATATTTTTGTGTGGAATAAAAGTCTATTCATTAAATTTAAATAAATATTTTGATAATAATATTGAATAATTTTATTTGAATTACTAAAAACCCTCTTAACCCGGTTATGATGCTTAAAGTAGCCTCATGTTTTGAAATGCTGTTTTTATATTGTTTACTTATAAGAGAAATGGACCGAGAAATTGAAGCGGCATAGACAAAGACGGATTGTCGGGGATTAAATTTTAGCTACCTGCTACAATTTAGTACAGTCCGATCGCACAAAGTTTTGTTAAAAGTAGACCTCATCTATACGGAAAATACATAATACAAAAATATTGAATATAAGCACCAGTACTACATTTATTTATGATTTGCATACATAATGAGCTTTTATTACTCTCTTTCATTTCTAAACAGACTATAGACAACTGGAAAGAGTACAGTGGACACGTATTACGACGAACGTCTGCTACCGGTGTAGCTGACGGCGGTGGTGACCTCACTTTTCTTAAAAGACATAGTGGAAATGACAAACCAAGCACCGTTGTCATTTCTGTTTTCACAACATCTGAAAATAATATAACTTTCAACGATAATGTGTTGAACTGCTTTGAGAATTGCTCAAATTGCTCAAACTGTGTATTTGATATCAACGTGGATAAACAAAAATTATCGTAAATATTGTTGAATAAACTTTTATAAATTAAAATTTGATTAATCTAAGGAGCAAAAATGGCGGAGTTATATGTAGCTTTCGATGGTATCAGAAACAAATTGTATTATTTTAAAATAAATAAGTACCACTTTTTAATCAAAATGAATCATAAATATTTCATACTTAAAAAATATCATCGAGAGTAAAGCATACCTATACACAATTATTAAATAATTGTCATTTTCACAATTTAGAAGGCCATGACATAGTATGTACAATTAATTTTTTTTGCCAGTTGGTAAAATATTTATTTTAGCCACTATTTTACGCACAATAATAGACAAGACTATTTTCTAATTATTTAATGTTTACTTTCATTTTACTATTTAGGTATAAGATAAAAATAGATTATATGCAGGTACATGAATATTACTACACCAAAAGTTTTCTATAAACATAAGTTCGAAAATGCTCACTTTTAATGATACAGGAGAAGAGGTTCCATTCGTAGAATCAACAATAAGAATCGAAATAAATATGAGGACTGATACCGAGTCTGCCTCCACAGAACCTAGTACGAGAACAACAAAGGCAAACCAAAGATTTAAGGTTATGAAAATGCAATGTACTCGTAATTTTGTACTCGGCGCAGACAAGGTACATAGGCTACGGCATTATATAATTCGAAAACCCATCGTACATAATACCGATTAAATGAAATTCGAAATGAAACCAGCAATCAATTCTTGGACATTGTTAGGACCTGTTTTATAATCTTTTTCTTTTAAAGCTCCTCTTAAGTTGAAGTCACATGGTGTTAAGTCTGAGGATCTTGGAGACCATGCTATTTAACCTTTTCTTCCAATCCACATTGGTCCATGATGTTGACCGAGGTTGCATTGGAGGTGCAGAGTGGTCGGGAGCGCCATCTTGTATACATATGAACAATATAATACAGGTATGTTGCTTCATGTTAAGCAGGGGAACATTTTGAAGTAACATGTTAAACTCATTTTGAAGCAAATTTAAATATATTCCTGCATTTAAATTACCTTTCGACAAGTAAGGACCATATCCTTTGCCGATCAATATTATGCATCCACAGTACTGCTTTTAAATTATTTGACTCGTCAAAAAATAATATGTCGAAATACAGATCTCTGTTTTCTTGCAACATATTATTGCAGAACTCATACCTGCTTCCTCGATCTTCGTCAGACAATTCCTGATTCAGGGACATTTTATAAAAATTCAGTTTCCATTTTTTACATTATAAATATTGGTTTAATTTCAACTACTCTTGCCAATACTCGCACACTTGTAGTGGGTTCCTCAATTATGTTCAATCTTACTACTAATATGTTATTTTCGTTTTCTGTTTCGAATTCTCAATAAGGATAGGGCCGGCATCTAAAAATAAATCCCCTACCCTTCTAATTTTATATTTGGTATATCCGGCAGCAGGATATCTTTGTCGAAGAACCCTAAATGTATCCACAATATTCCGATATTCACTATAAATAAATATGATCTCCCGTTTCCGCTAAAGAAATCAATAAAAAAATGTACAACTATATGTATATCTGCAAAACTTTTGAAACTACATATTTACCTTTTATGTCTTGATTCAATTCCGATCTAATGTAACTCTATAAAGCGATTAAATTGTTTTGTGACATAAAAATCAGTGCATTGAAAATATTTTCACAGTTCAATGTACAATAAACCTGTAAGTAGTTTCGTGAAAACTTGCGTGTATAATAAAATGTTATTTTCAAGGAAAATCCGAATTCCACGCCTGCATTATAATGGTGAAAAGCAATTTATCGCAACAATCTCCTCAGAAGTAAAAAGCAATTTTCTGGCATTTTCGTAAACTTTAAAAGGCTTACGGCAAGAATCGCTAAAAAATTTCGCCTTGTTGAAAAGAGCGATGCCAATTCCCAGTAAATTACCGAATCCGGCGGATATCCCGGAGGAGAATGCTGCCGCTGACGTTTATGACTGGAAAATTTAGTTACGAGGATATGTTGGAAGAGTATAGGCGACGTAAAGAGATTTTCGATAACTTAATAGACAAAAAAAGGCAAATACGGCTCGAGTTTTATTGTTTATCCCTCAAAATTCGAGATTTTAACTTACATTTTGTTATGTTCCCTTCAACGTTCCAGAGTAAGGCGTAAATTTTATTACGGAAAAAAACAGTAACACGCCTAAATAGAGAGCGATTATTTTATACAGAGTCGTTTTTTAACTAATGGGAAATATTGAGTACCACACTCAGAATTCACTCTGTTAATACATTTAAGATTTTGAAAAATATGTTCATATAATTTGCCATCTTTTTATTAAAATCACAATTTGACAATTATTAAAATTTATTTTAGCAATAGAATTTTATTGATGATGCTATAGTTGCTGTACATTTTGTAACAACATTCTGAGTGGGGATATCACTTTCTTTCACCGTAGAACCGTAGAATTATTTTCCACGGAATGTTCGATACTCAGCTACAGAGGACGAACGCCACCCACCGTGCCTTTTAAGGCCCAAATTATCTATTCCTTGGTTTGCCAGAATAGTGGTAGAACTATTTCGAAATGCATGTCCCGTATAAGATGGAGAGGGATCCGGCAATTTTAAGTACTGTGCAATTTTACTGGACTTCCTCTAGTATTTCTACCCCACCTGGTTTATGACCTTCTCATCTCGCATTGCCAAGGATAAGTGAACTGACTTTGCCTATTTTGGTGGTAGTGCTAGATATTTTTTTATAAAATTCCAAATAATTAACTCCTTTCCTTGATTTGTTATTGCAAACGTTAGTGAAGTAAGCGTTTTAGTGTCGGGAATATTTACTGTTTATCTTCCATGTCATTTATTTTCATACCATCATACTATACAGTCCTTCTCTTCACGTCCCTGCTATTCCAAATATCCAATATATACTTTTATAATTAAATAGACTTCATCAGAAAAAATATTTAAAAACTTGTACATGTGTTTTCTGGTAAAGATTCTTGATTTTTTTTCACTTTATATCCAATACGTTTCCTATTAAGAAAAGCAATTAACTTAGCATAATGTTGGCATAGAGTATTCAGCCCATAAGCTTCCTGGAAACTTACGACTTCATTTCTTGAAAAAAATATAGGCTAGCATTATTTTTTCTGTGATATTTTAAAAAATTTTCTTGTTGCACCACGCTGCAAATAGCTTTTTTCTCGAGAATTATAGCTGAGCATCCTACTTGCCAAACATTATCTCTATATAATTCTGAATCGTCACTTACAAGAAGGAATGCTAACTTCAAGTTCTGATAATATTCCTGCATATTTCCAACGTGATTGCGCATGTTTTCTTGCATGTTCCTTTTTTGTCCTTCGAAACAAGCGTTTGAAAATATCTACCATGACTGTGGTACAGAAATTGTCTAAAGTCTATTCAATATATAAAAAAGGCGATAAATCAAATGTTTAAAATTTTAAACCAATTATTATCGACCAATTCCGATTATCTCTAATTTTTGCAATGTTCTAAGTTCTAGTATAATAGAGTTCTAGTATAATAGTTCACCCCCTAAAAAGATGCTTCTAAATGAAGGTAACCGACTAAATTTTTAAAACAAAAACCTACAGCATGAAACTTTTTTTATTTTATAAAGTGTATTTTTCTGACAATTTACATATTTACATAAACCGACAAACTTTTGGAATTTTTTTCTGACAAACTACTGAACAGTTTAATTCTAAAAAAGCATAATAATCGGCAGATCTTCTACTTTAAGATATATTTTTTTTGTATAGGTCAATTATTTTATTGAAGGTCTAAAGCGAGTAAAAAAAACAGTCTTTTAAAGAAAATCGTGATAAACATACGCATCAAAATGGTGGCGATACGTCGCGCGCGAAAGACTTCAAATTCAAATTTTCTTTTTACCTTACATTTATAATAATTAAATGTAATTTTTGCAATTATTTTCATGCTTTTTTTTAATGCAAAAATTATTATTTATGATTATATTACTATTAATGTTTGGTTGTTTGGATTTTAATTATTTCGAAGGAGAAACTGCGTTAGATATGCTTCAAATATATTTTTATTTATGTAGTGGAAAAGTTTGTCATCGAACATGGAATGCTGTGCAGTCTGTGTGTGCTCAGATGAATGTCAGAATGTTCTATCCGAAATTGATGATGAAACGCAGATTTCAACTCAAAAACTTGTCAAAAATAACGAAAAACTTATTATTTAAAAATTAAATAAAAAAGAAATTAATAAACTTTTAATGCTCTTAATATTTTTGTAAAATAAACGTAAAATAAATTATCCTATACAATAAATTATCCAATAGCTTTTTTATTTTTCGAGACCGCTAGGTCAATTATTATTATTAGGTTATAATCCAGTCGGCAGAGGCCGACAAATTACTGTTGGTGACATTTCCTTGATAACTCGGAAATAACTACACAGGAATACTTTAAATGATGAGTACAATAACAGGCTAATTTGCTGACAAAGTATTTTATCAGGAAAAAAAGTTATTAACAGTTCAATCGTGAAAAAAATTTTTTTTAGTAGTTTTCTTTAAATAACAGCTAGATGACTGTACGAAAAATTATTTTGTTTGTAATAAAAATAGCTACAAAATGGCGGTGGTCCGATTACGAAATTTGCAATAACAAAGCCGTGAGATTGAAAAAACGGTATAAAACGTCAATTTTTTAAAGTTGCTGTAAAAATGTCAATTATAAACAAAATGTGATAAAACTTTCGAAAACTATAGTTCAATAAATATACAATAAAGACGCTAAAGCCGAAAATCAGGAGAGCAAAACTTTTTGTTCTATAAGGTTTTATAGATCCATCGGCATCTGAAACTGGAAACTTTGCCAAATTTGTTTGAAGTTTTGCTGACACTTGAAATTTGGTATACACATAGTGTAAATATGCAGAAACCAAAAGCAGTTTGCAAAATTCGATTATCTTCATTTTTGCAGTTTTGGTAAGGTTTTATACGTCACCCTAGTTTTATACGTCACCGTTACACTTATAGTAGGCCTGTGTAGTTACTTCCGGGTTATCAAGGTTTGACACAGGCCGAACCTATACCAACTGGACTATTAATTTTACGATTTAAAAACCTTATTTAGTTTAGTTTTGGTATAACTTTCAAGTCAATTTTAGCCATTTATAAAACCAAAAATCGAATAATTAAATTTTACTAATTACTTGCAAAAACCTTACTCCGGCTACAAAACCAAACAAAATGATCTTTTGAACATTTGTACTGTTAATATAGTCTAATGATTGACCCATACCAAAAAAATATGTCTTAAAGTAGAAAATCTGCCGATTATTTTGCTGTGAATTAATATTATTATTTTTCAATTCGGTCAATGAAAAAAAAGTTCGGTACAATTTTAGGGGTTAGTCATCCCCAATGAACATCCTGTAGTGCTTTAATTAACTTTAAATCATAGTAAAAAAAGACCAGTAATAAACCTAAATCATGTACCAAATTTGGTTCTTCTGCGGTAGTGTTGCAGAGATATTAAATTTTTTCGAAATTTAGTGCCCCACTTTGGGGGCTAATAACTCCTCAGGGGTGCAACTTTGAATATAGGTAAGTTTGGTTAAATTACAGTATGTTGGACACCGCTACATGCACCTGCCCCGTGTCGGTTCTTATGCAGGACACCCTGTACATATTCCAACGAAGTAAACAGTTACACGCAGCTACGGCATATTTTATTTACTCATTTGTGCCTTTATGTAGTATAAACGTATAACGTTTCAAAGTTTTCAATGTTTAGTGACGGTAAGGTGTGTTTGTGTCTGTATTTTCATTATCAAGTTTCTCTCTGATATTACGAGAAACCATTTATAGAATCAAGAAAGAGTTCACATTTAGATAGAACTTACTTTTTGTAAGGAGAAAATGGTTGCAAGAAGACAACATCAGATGGATATTCCCAACTGATGCCAAGTACCAAATAAGAAAAGGTTTGTAAAATTCCTTCGATAATTAAGAGATTATGTGAGTTTTGAACGCTAGTGCCCCGGGGTACAACATAGACGAAATTTTTAGCATATGCTCTAAAAATCAGATGAGTAAGCAGAGTATTCTTTTTTAATTTTCTTTTAAACAGTAAGTTTTATAGTTCATTTTATTTAAAATAATTATCTTTTTGTTGAAATGAGTTCGCTTAAATTATGAGATTTAACAACAATGCATACCGTAGCTCCCATGTGTGTGTGCTTGCAGCTAATGTGAGCATTTCTTTGAGTCACACTAGCCTGTCCAGTGACGCGGTATGAAAATTACAAAAATATGTTACAAAATATCAGTTTTCAAGAACGAATATGAGAAAACAAACTTATATGTTTCTAAAGGTTACAGGTAGTCCCCGTATAAATATACCTACCATTAAAAGTTAGACTCTTTATGGTTTTATAGATTCTCCAATCGAAAAAGAAAAACGTGCTTTTTTAAAGAAATACAGTCTTACTGTTTTTCAAGACCAAATTGAATTTAATTGAATTTTTTTCCAATCTGTTATGCAATTATTTAGAGAAAATATAATTACATCAAACAGTTCCCATATTTTAAATATCACTTTTTGCGGCAATGCTGTCGTGGAGTAATCAATCTTTAACTTGCACTGTTGACTTTATCAAGTTCTGGTAAGTTTTAACATAAAATAATTGTGGATCGTACGTAAAATTTTATTTTAAAAGTGGAATAAAATTAATAAAACAAAAAGAAGTGCGCTGAAAAGTACTTTGAGAGTGAGAGGTCCTATTGCACCTTAGATTTTATGAAAATAATATATGTTCCACTCTAACTATACCAATGTAGATGTCCTGTGTTTGAAACACACAGTATACCTACATAAAATATTAAAAATGACTGTTATTTATTGTGTATTTTACATGCAATATTTTTTTTCCAGCTTCACAGATAAGAAATTTTATAAATTATAACCCAGGGCTGTCCAATTTTTATATTTCAAATCTGACAGTGTTTACTGTGGAGAATTATAGTGTTTATCACGGACAATGTTTTATTAGCTCTCCTTTTATATTTTTGCAGCAGCGTGATTAGTAAAAATGTAAACCCAGCTTCTCTTATCCGACTTCCACTGACGAGAACGACAGAAGTATTATATTGCCTTCATTAACTTTCACAATACCCCGGTTGTTATTCCTTTGAGCAAATAAAAATATGCGGTTCTGTCTGCGAATGAAATATCTTCACACAAACAAATATGGGGTTTAGAAATATCAACCATCTTTTGATTCTAAAATGCTTTTGACGAATAAGTGAGAAAGTCTTTTATTAAGAGAAGGCTTTAAAAGCAAAATTAAACGAAAAACATGTATGTATGTTGCATTTTATAAAATAGCAAATGTCAATGTAAATGTGAATATTAATACGTGGATATAAAAAATAACAGAAGTTTAAAGAGCAATAAATAGAGTGTAAGTTTATATAGGTGCGCACAATTACATCCAGTTTAATGTTGTAGTATAATTAAAGGGTTAATTTCTTACATTATTTATCGTATTTAAAATCTACATTAATAAGGTAGCATGTATAAAATATGATTAACTTTATATTCTTGTAACGAATTCTACATAATATATGGAGAAAATGTTATTCTGTTCTCGATTATACAGGGTGTTTGGAGGAAAAATTTTAGGAGGTGAATGTAGAGCCAAAAATAGTAAAAAAGTTCCTATAAACATTGGTCCTCCGGAGCATCGTTACTGAGATATGGCCCTCCAAAGTGGCCTTATCATTTGGATATTTTTTTAAAAAATAGACAAAGACTTGGTCCAACACTTAAAATGAGACTAGATGACGGTTAGAGTAGGTCTACCAAGCATAGCTAAAAAGTTGGAATCAAACCAGGAAAGCGGAACCAATAAGCAATAATATACAGGCTGTTACAAATTCGCTTCTCACGAAACTCTACCTAATGTTTTATTGTGATGACGTTTGATGGTAATAATTTAAATAAATTGGTGGATTTCACAGGGTCTAACGACACTTAGAGTGTACGATAATTCAAGAAACATCTTTAAAAAAATTAGATAAATTTGGAACGAATACGTTGCAGATGAATTTTTAGAGACAAAACGTCTGAATCTGGTTCGGGTTGAGGCAGTACAGTATCGGGGGTCATGAAGGTTTGCAAAAAATGTACTGAAATTTCCAGGGTCGTATTTAAAAAAATGAAGTTCCCTGATTATGCAACTTTTCCCCCGTTTAAGCTACTTCGTATCTCTTAACTTTTCCAAGATCCCTGTAGTGAGAAGTTAATTTGTAACAGCCTGTATATTTAAAAAATTCTAACTAATAAATGTGAAATAAACAATGCAGAAATGATGTTGGCTGAGGCAAGACCCCAAATAAATGATGGATATGACAAAACTTTTACTTGCCGAGTAGTTTTCGAATATTGGAATGTGGTGGGAAAGGTTTATTAAGTCAAGGTGTCTCAAGGACAGCCTCTGTCCGATGAAAATATGAGTTCCATGTTGCACTCGTGACTGATGCACAATGGGAAAACAGGAAACTTGGTGAACACCCACGAAATGATGGCAGTCTTAAATCGATTATTAGTTGGCATGAACTTGAGACTCAACCAAAATGGAAATAAATATCGAACAAATCATCAATGTTAAAAGGTTACTGAGTCCAGATGGTGGAGAAGTACGAAATAAGGTCGTACTTCCAAGGAGTAAAGTCAACGAAGTGATGAAAGTCTATGGTGGAGTGGGTGGAGGACAAACAAGGTTTTGAATAAAGTTAGAAAAAGGTTATACTGACTAGACAGACGAGCTGATGTAGAATATTGGTGTCCCTTGAGTGCTGCCTGCTCCAGTAGCAAGAGACTTAGAACTAGAAGAGACTTCTAGGCTAGAGCAAACAGCATATTATGGTAGCTCCCTTTGAAAGAATGACTGTAACGTTGGCGGACCGTTTCCTCAGATATAATTTGGAAATCGTTACTTCCTGGTAGTGATAGACTACTTCAGTAAATGACCAGGAGTATATGTCATCCCAAATAAAGAGGCAGTGATGGTAACAGAAGTTCTCGTTAAAAATCTCTTCTGCAGATTCGGTGTTCCAGGAGAACTGAATTCGGATCAAGGGCGAAATTTTGCTCCAGGTGTGTTCAAAAGAGTTTGCCAATTACACTGAAAGAAATGCGTTTTATTCTTTATTAGAATTCTATATACCATTATAAGACCATTGTATACTATATCTGACAGTTAAACAGGTGAATATTGGATATAAAACGCGTATTGTTAGCACAGTTGTATAGTGACTATAAACCTTATTCTTTATTAAATTATTGTATAACTAGTATACTACGTTTTTTATACCTTTTACGAAATAATAGCAATAACTGTTATTAAAGTGTTCCATATCGTTATTAGAACATCTAGTACTGGTTATAAGTTTTATAATAATAAATGTATTAAACTGTTGTATACTCTGTATGAGTTAAAAACATATGTCATTAAGATTTCAGAAATTGTATTGGATAACTGTAATTACAAGCTAAGGTTCTAATGTAAACATACATAAAACATACTTTTAAGCACTAAAAATGATGACAAATCGCTCCCAAAACTGTCCAGTTTATTTTCTTAGCAACGATGCACCCGTATTTTCTCGTACTACATGAGAATTTGCACTATAACTCTTCCACCTTAAGAATGAAGCATCCCCAGAAAGGTTGAGCTTCTTTCCATATAATTTTATTTCTTCTGGTTGATTGACTTTATACCCATGCTTTTCTTTGTCATCGTTAACCTTCTGTTCCTCCATTTTATGTAAAACTTAACATCAGCGATTTCTAATAGGACCTACAAAATAATAATTTTTAAGATTTAGACAAGATTTACAATTGAAAAAACAAAACAATTACAAGCCATAAAACAGTTAGATACTTACATAACAATTTTCCATTTCACACAACGCGATATGATCATGTATCCCACAAAACATGTGCATATACTGTCCATTTTCATCAAACTAGACGTGGGTAAGTCGATGCACAGCGGACTGTCGGAAATTTTACGATTGTTGTAGTTTCTCTTCTTGAGTAAAGATAATAAAGACGTTGTGGTTGTGTGTGTTTATTTTGACAATGATTGAACATCTATGGACAATAAAAGTGGACTGTATAAGATAGTTGAGTACCGTTCTGCTTCATGCTAGCATGCTACAGAAATCTTAGAAGGGATGAGCTCGTGCGGCGAACCCTAAATCAGCGGCTGGAATAGCCAGGTTTCTTATTGAGTCGGCGCACTTCGCTCTCGGGTCTGACATATAACAACGATCATCACCGATTATGCACCGAGAGGTGACGATCACTTAACCATTATAAGATGTGTTTTACACGTTAAAAACGGAAACATATTCAGTATAAGAACGAATAATTCTGTTAATACAATTGTTATATACAAATTCGGATACTGGTCTTTATACAACAAATCTTCCCTACTATACCTAATAATGTATAAGTAATTCATTATAACCTTTATTTCATAAATGCATAAGGTGTATTAAGCACCTTCCAGTTAAACTGATTGAATAATGAGTATGGAGATGATTGCTTTTTTTAATAACAGTTGTATATTGGTTATAAAAGTTTTAATATGCGCTATACACATTATTCTAGATAAACAGTTTAATAAGCCCATTTCTTTCAGTGTAATGGATAGAGAAAGAGAGCAGTGGGACAACCCTGCATCCACAGTTAACGGCATAGTGGAGAGATTTAATCCAAGTCCAGAGAATCATCTGCGAATAGTTGTTAGCAGCTATCAATCAGCTGTCCATGAGAATATCGGAACGATACCAACCACCATACTCTTGACTTAAGAGTATCCTTCAATATTGTTTGTGACCACCCATAAGACCAAGTTGACACACCAGACTTAACCAAAAGAATCGATGCTATCCATGACAAAGACCGGCAAAAAATTGTTTGAAAGCGATTGGATGAAAACACGGTATAATATTCGAGCCAGCACCAGTGTGTTTCAGGCAGTAGATCTTGTATGGCTGCTGGACCCAGTAAAGAAGAAGGAAAAATCTCCTAGCTCCAGAACTCCTGGGAATATCCATATTCTGTAATCAAGGGGATCAACGACATGGTTTACAGGATTCAGACCGAAAATGAAAGTCGTGCACCCGGATTGTTTGGCCCAATACCGAACACCCATCGCAGATGACCCCAATTGCTGATATGGACGATCACCTTTAAGAGGGACGCAGTGTAGCCGAAAATCACCTTAGTGAACATTGTTCGTACATTTATTTACTTATTTCTGTCATGATATTTCTAGAATATGTTCTGTTTCTTTCTTTCACGTTCTTAGAAGCTTAGGTATTAATACTGTTCTTAAAAATCTATATAAATTTTAACAGGGGAAAGTTTTTGAACGTTCAGTGGTACTGTTGCTATTGTGAAACAACGAAGTTTTTAAATTGTTGTATACAAATTATGCTAAATAAAGGAAGTTTGGTACAATACTATATTAATATACATTTCTCAAATCATTAGTTTTGTGTAGTCATGTGAAATAACACTTTGTTTTGATTTTCATTACACTATCTTTAGGTCTTGGAAAAAGTAACTTCCACATTGTAATTAAAGTTATCTATAGGACGCTACAAGAGAATTGATAATAAAGGATAAAACTCTTGTTCGCTAACACCGTGTAAGAGCGGATAAAGAAATTAAGCACCGACTCCAGTTACAGAAGGATAAACTAAAACCGTTATGAGCTTCGTTCTTTTAAAATTCTACTGTCGTGACATCGTTAAATTTAATGAACCACCAGCGAAACCGTTAGAATATCAGCTTTTTAATAAGCGTACGGAATAAACAGAATAATATCAGTTACATAAACGCCGTCGCATTCCAAGTTTTAACTTCCAGCAGTAATTGTAAAGTTTGATTACGGCATACAATGGCGCCATTCTAGTAGTAACGTTTCCATTTGGAATTGCCTTTACTTTCCTGATATGGAATAATGGGACAATGGGACAATTTGGAACTTTATTCATACGTCATGGACTTTTATTTTATCTAGAGAAGGGCGAACTAAAAACATAATATTCGGTATTTTTCATACATACTGCCCCAGATACTTAATACTAAATGAGGAACTTTCAAAGCAGAAAATTTGGTCCAATAATAATTTACAGAATTGAGTGTCGCATTAGTATTGAAAATAGAAATTTATCCGTTTTCCTACTTGAAATAAATATATGTTTTGGCATATTTGGGCATGTAGATCGTAGAAATAAAATAATTTTATTTATTAATATTGAACTGATCATTTAATAAAACATTATTAAGGTTACTTATCGAATGACTTAATTTAAACAAAACAATTTTTACTTTGGATAAAAAATTTAATAATAGAACTTAAAAAGAGAAATATTGATTTTATTTTGGTAACATACAAACATTTTTAAAAGTAGATTACGATTTTTAATATACAGGTTGTCCTATTTTAATCGATCACCACAAATAACTTTGCAGGAAGACCTCCAATTGAAAAACTTCCAGAACAAAAGTTATAAGGTTTTAAAAGGGTCGTACGATAATGACCTTGGTTGGAACTTTAGAATTTCAAATAGAAACCCCATCTGTCTCATGGAAAGAAATAGAAAGAGCAGGAAATCTTACGTTCGAAGATGTATTTGATCTTCGGTCAGATTGATTCCTAGGGATCTTTGGATTGAAAAACCAAATCCAAAGTTAACCCTTAAATGACCCATAAATTTGACCCCAGGGCTCAAGATCAGAGTCACAATTAAACCATAAATCATGACCACGGTAGTTTGTACTGAATTTGCCACAAAAATTAAGCAACCTATGCCATAAAATGTAAACATTTCAGTCGGAAAACTGATTTGACCTTCCCTAGGAATCAAATACATCTTTGAACGTAAAATTTCCTGCTCTTTCCATTTTTGGATAAAACAAATGGTGTTTCTATTTGAAATTGACCTTGAAATTACCCCTAAATTTGACCCCTGGGTCAAACCCAAGGTCATTATCGTACAGGCCTTAAAACCTTACAACTTTTGTTCTGGGGGTCATCCTGCAGTTATTTGGTGTGATCGATTGTATATCGAAACCAGTAGTATTTAACTTATTTTAAATTTATTTATTATGCCACATACAAGCTTATAAATAAAAAAAAATAGTCACTCGAAAATGGCCTGTTTTTTCGAAAAATACATGTTTACTTACAACTGAGTTCATCAGTTTATATCTTTAGAGATGTTCGAGATGTTATAAGTATTTTATTTTAATTCAAATGTCTCTATCAAGACTTTTTAATATAAAATGATATAAGGAACACTCTTCTGAAATTATGATGTGAACTTAGAAAACACCCTGTATATAGGGTGTCTGATAAGAATTAATTGAATTTCACTACACTATGATGAAAATTAAGATACATAGCGCTGAAGTTTAAAAAATTACCCAATTTAGTCATATATCGCAAACCTCCATAGTAATTATTGTTCTTTAATATTACATGGTGAATAATATACAGGGTGGCCCAATTAAAACAGTCCACCTGAAATATTTTCATTGGGACAGGTTTTTTCAAAAATCCCGAAACAGGTCGATTTTGCTTTCAAGGGGGACATCTTTTGACCAAAAATTCATAGGTGTAGAGTCATCCCCCTAAAGGGGGTGGCAACCCCTTTGGCACATCATTTTATATGTATTTCAATTCCCTTTACAAACATGCTGATTTTTTTTTAATTCTGCCTGAAAATGAATGTAAAAAAACTGTTGGAAGTGTCGGTGAAATAATCGAAAAAAGGACTTGAAATAGTAATAAAAAACTCACCGGATAATGAAACTGTGAAAAATGAGGTTTATCATCGAAGTCTTGATAAGGTCATGGGTTTTATTAGAATTTTACATGTAGTTTTATTCCGATTTTACATCAGTCAGAATTGTCTATGTAGTGAAATCCATTGATTTGTTATTATTCGCTATTTTGAAGCAAACGATTCAAATTATCATGGCTTACACGACTGCAAAGACAATTGTCACTCTCTATTTTCGAAATAATGAAATGGTCCGGGTAACTGCAAGAATTTGTGGAGATTATTGAAAACGATGATCAGATCCCAGAGAATGATGCATTTTTTTCAACAGGATGGCGCTCTGCCACACTATGCAGCTGCTGTACATGATTTTTTGAATCAACATTTTCCCGAACATTGGATTGGTAAAAGGGGTTTCATTGAATGAAATAACCCCTGAAATGCTACAATATGTTCGGGAAAATGTTGAACAAAGGTTTTATTTCTGTATGGAAGTAAATGGGTCGTAGTTTAAACACTTAATTAATTAAAATTTGTTTGAAAACTTTTTTTTAGATTTATTTCACCGACACTTCTAACAGGTTTTTTACATAAATTTTAAGGCAGAATAAAACAATTTCAGTATGTCTGTAAAGGGAATTGAAATACCTTTAAAATGATGTGCCACTTAACCCCCCCCCCCTGCCATTTAAGATTCTTGAAGGGTTTGCCACCCCGTTTAGGGGGATGACCCTGCATCCATGAATTTATGATCAAAAGAAAGCAAAATCGACCTGTTTCGGAATTTTCCGAAAAAACCTGCTGCATTGAAAATATTTCAGGTGGACTGTTTTAATTGGGCCACCCTTTATGGGTATACAGGGTTAGAACTATTTAAAGGGAGACTACAGGGATATCGGAAACCGTTAGTCATACAGGGTGGCTCAAATTACAAAAAAGTTGCACAATTATGGGGCGAGTGTTTTGGTGAAAACAGATTCAAGATATCTTCGATAGTTTCTGAGATATCTCGAAAAAAGTGAAAATATCGATTTTCTATTTTTCGTTATAACTCATTTGTTTTTCAAGATAGCCTCACGAAATTTTGTATCTAGGCATTATCCAACACGGCGATTTCAATGGTGAGTTCAGATTTTTTCTATCTTCCATTGTTTTAGAGTCGCGATAGTCAACTTTTTTTTTTCTTATGGGCGCCATATTGGTTCTCCTCATGGATGGATAAAGAAAAAAAATACGAATTCAACGATGTATCACACTTTACAAAAATATCCTGTCTGCCTGCGGCAATTTGAATTTCTTTTTAATTTTTCTGAAATAGTAGGCTGATGTCCGAATTGTCATTTTCTTTAGTGTAAAACATAACATGGTGTTCCATTTAAATTAACAAAGTTAATATCCCGGGCCATTTTGTTTGAACTTCATTTGTTTTTCTACATCATTTTCGAAAACTTCATAAAAAATAGTGTTATGTTTTACACTNTTGTTAATTTAAATGGAACGCCATGTTATGTTTTACACTAAAGAAAATGACAATTCGGACATCAGCCTACTATTTCAGAAAAATTAAAAAGAAATTCAAATTGCTGCAGGCAGACAGGATATTTTTGTAAAATACATCGTTGAATTCGTATTTTTTTTTTATCCATCCATAAGAACCAATATGGCGTCCATAAGAAAAAAAAAAGTTGACTATCGCGACTCTGAAACAATGGAAGATAGAAAAAATTTGAACTCGCCATTAAAATCGCCGTGTTGGATAATGCCTAGATACAAAATTTCGTGAGACTATCTTAAAAAACAAATGAGTTATAACGAAAAATAGAAAATCGATATTTTCACTTTTTTCGAGATATCTCAGAAACTATCGAAGATATCTTGGATCTGTTTTCACCAAAACACTCACCCCATAATTGTGCAACTTTTTTGTAATTTGAGCCACCCTGTATGACTAACGGTTTCCGATATCCCTGTAGTCTCCCTTTAAATAGTTCTAACCCTGTATAGTTTCATTTGAATTGAAACATCCATTGGTGTACACATGTCATTAGGTGGTGCAATTTTTCAATGAATGATACGTCACTAATTAAAATAAAGAAACTGGCATATTTAGAACTCATAAATATTTTACTTCACAATGCATTATTATTGATTATAAAGGTCTTAACTTTGTGGTTTTTAAGTTTAGAAAAAATGCTAAATAATATAGTTGTAGATATCAAGTAGAAGTATCGTGCGATTATATTAAATTTTGGGTTCTTTTAAAATGCGTGGCAAACAAAACATGATTTTTTAATATAACACATTGTATATTATGTCATACTAGAATAGAATGCTTTTTCAGGATTACAGCGATATAAGGTTTGATATGTTTACATTTTATTGCAATAAATGTACTGGTATTACATCAAGCTATAAAAGTAACATGATTTCTTTTTCAATTTCTAAATTATTTAAACTTTTCGAATATAAAAGAAAATTGCAAAAAAATAACGAACGAAAGGTAGAAAATAGATACAGAGCATGGCAAGAAATTCTTTAAGTTTTAAGCGTTGCTATAATTTACGAACGATCTGAAAGAACATATAACGTATAACAATTAAAAGCTTATTCTTTGTTATTTTTTTACATTACATGCAGAAAATTAGTATTTTAATTGTACGCCATTAGATATGGTTAAAACAAGAGTTCTCTTCATGCTGTTCTCCATCAAGTGAATAATTATTTCTTTTTAGTTCTCGTAAAGTTTGAGATTTTTCAAACGAAATCTCGATCTATCTATAAGTTATAATTGACATTTTTTTAAAATTAGAGGAATTGAAAACGTACTCTTGATTATTTTATTAGCTTTAATGTTTACTTTGATTGATACAATCCAAAATGCTAACAACATTCATTTTTTAAATTGAACAACCTATATTTACATCGAAAGGAAGCTCTCTTAATGACATAAAGCTGTCTCATTGTTAATAACACTCTGAATATTAAAAACGAATTGTGAAATGCCTAACTAAATATTTTTTCCAGATATATTGGTAGGATGTAGAAAAATCAAAAACTGTTTTCGTTTCCGACTAAAACAAGAGGATTAGGTTATTTAGAAGATACGTGAATACAAGACTTCTGTCTCCCATCTAAATACATGAGTTGTTGTTAGAATGTTAGTCCACCAAAGGTTATAGTACACATTAAACGAGAAGTTTACACCCACAAAGATCTGTAATTCCGCACAAAGTTGTCCTACCTTAAAAGGATATCAAGTTACAGAACCCAGAAGCAAATTTGCTGACACTGACTTCTGTTTGATAGCCTTAACGTAAGGACTAACCGTAACACGTAGCTTAATAGCAGGAAAATCCTTGCGTGGTAATGTGTTTTACTGACCTAAAGTTGCAAATGGAATATGTATTCACTGAAAATTAGGCGACAAAGGAAATAACACCGAGATTTAGCTGTAGATTTAAACAGCAAACAAACTCCAATTACACGATGTTACGTTAAATTTGCAAGTTGGAATATGCTCTAGAGATTGTTGCAAATATTAAAAACCAATTAATTCGCTGACGCTGATTTTTATTAGATTGCATTATATATTATATAATTCTGTAGGAATGGAAAGATTTATATCTATTGTCGAAGTTAACCAAACCACATGTTTGTATGCGTACATTTTCTCAGCCAATGACTGATAAATTATTAATTTTTAATCAAAACGTAAAATTAAAGGTATATTAGTCCCGAGATTTATACACTATTTTAAGCATTTATACACGAATTTATGCATTTGTAAATGTTGTATGTTTTTAGGTTAGATTTGATACGATGTTTAGGGAAATCATTAATTAGACTATATAAATGTGGAAATAAATGCCTCGTGTGGATGGTGCATATCGATACGGGTATACAAATAGGACCTATTCAACAAGCTAATGTATTCAGTATGTGAAAGTTCTCTTAAGTTACAGTAAATAAGTATAGAACGAAGAAAACGAATCGTCCCTAATGGAAGAACTACTATCAACACTTCAAAGAAGCAGTTAATATGTTTATATGAGATAATTGGTAACTATACACTCCTGGGTAGAACGTTTAGGAATATCTGACGAGATATTTGTCATAAGCTCATATTTCAGATCTTGTACATCGTGTGCATGTATTAGAAACATTGGCAAAATAATCTGCAAATATCTGATACATTTATTTTGACGATTTTTGACGGGTAACTGCATCATTGAACAGTGATTTACAAAAGGTTAGCTAGTTGGGATAAATAGGCTTATTTTTCCGTATTTGATACATTTCGTTCGTATGGATTCATTTAGAATCAGTATACATAATTCCCTATATGAATTTCTTAATGTATCTTGAGATATATTTCTGCGTAATGTTACATTAAGTTAAACATATTTTGAATTATCAAATGTATCTCTATGTATTACTCGTAATACATATAAACAAAATTTTACTTGACCCTATCTAAACTAACTATCTATGAAGTTAAAATTTTCTTTTTATGTGATTTCCCAAAGTTAGATGAGATTAGTTAAATTTTTCTTTATGCATATACATATGGGTCATTCCATATAAAATAACTGAGGTCGCGGTCGTGACCGAACCATTTTTAATTTATTTTCCTGAATTTTTGGTATTATTTGATACCCATTTAGAGTAGCTTTCATAATTTTTTTATTTCAACCCTTCAAGAAGTTGAGCATTTGAATAGTTTGGGTTAAAAATTTTCAAATACCTGCAAATTGACAAAAACTAAAAGATATAAACATTTTTCCATTTTGTTTATTTTCATATAGTTTTATGAAAAATATATAAAAATAATACATTTTTAGATTTTGGAGGTGTTTTCTGATTTTTAAACCAAGAAAAAAAAGCGCCACTTCAAAGGATTTCCTTCCTGTAGTTGTTAATTCTCTTAACGACCACTTTATATACAGGGTGACTCAGAATATGTGGCCAATCTCTCGGATTTCTACAGGGTACGTTTTATATATAGGGGGATCTCAGGCATTTTGAAAATCGTTGAATAGGAAGAGGAGGACCAGTGGTTTGGAATCCTCGATCACCAGATTTAAACCCATTAGATTTTTTTTTGTGGGGATATTTAAAACTTTAGTCTATACTATACAGTCGACACTAGGGAAAACTTATTAGCAAGGATTAATTTTGATTGTCGCGAAATAAGGATCAATGTTAAAGCATTGTGTAGGATCCAACAATCTTCAATTCGCAGAGTTAGGAAATGTATAACATTAGAAGGAGCTCATGTTGAACCGACGGCAACGTACAAAATTATGGAATGAAAATTATATTAAAAAAAAAGTTTTTTTCTCGATTTTATCAATTCAACCCTGAGTGTCTTCTTTTAGTTTAAGGTTCAAGGTATCTAAAAATATTATTTTTGTGGCTTTATCGTAAAGGATGTAGAAAATTAACATTATTGTGCTAGTCCGTCCCTGGTAAACCGTATAAGCCAAATTGTTTTCATGGATTAATTTTTAAGGAGTTTTATCTGTTCCCCATCGTTTTAAAAAATAATTAAATTACACAAAGTATTTTAAAAGGTATTAAAAAAAATCAATTTTCAGGGGCATCCTTTAGGGGCTTGTATCTCCGTAGGGAGGGGGGGGAGTGATATATAGGGAAAATTTTTATAGGAACCTGTCAAGTTATTTTAACGTCCTGGGACACCCTGTATATATGTACAAATAAGGTAAACATACACTTATTTGTTAAAAAAATGAGTCATCTTTACATTAATTTTATTTAAATAACGAAAATAATATAATACATTTTTGTTATTGTTGTAGTAGTAGTAGTATCAATTTCCAAATTTTCCAAAACATTAAATCTAAAACCGTGTTCAGACTTGTGCAATTTTGTGTTCGTGTAATTTTAAGTACCTCTCTACATAAGTACACAATCATATTTTTAATACTGACAATAATTTAAAACTTTTGCATAATTTATCCATCAGATTGGTTTATATTTCGTAAGAGTTCAAACCAGGTGAGCAGTAGTTTTGTTTGGAACAGTAATTTTATTGCCTTCATGTTGGCAATTAAAAATTATTAAAACAATAAGATCAGGATTACATTAAGACACAACATTCTCTTTCATCGGTTGTGGTTGGCGTAATTTTTCACGAGATTCTATTCAACCAATCAGCTACCGCATTAGCTGTCCCAGCACCGGCGTAACGGTTTGTTACTGTTCACTGTAAATTAATAATTAATATTGATGACTCCAAGATTTAGGGAATTTTCGTTATCAGTACCAGTCGTGCAATGTTGGGTTGCCTAAGCCCCTAATCGAGTTTCGATTTCAGTTATAGACCCCATTTTAATACCTACATATTTGAAGAATATTTGTTAAGTTATTATAATTATTACAATACCACTTGATTAAGTATAAAATTCGACCCAAATAATTCCGCTGCATCTGTCAGAGGTAAATAATTTCACTAAGTACGAAAATATATTTGTTTAACTACGAAATTAGATGGATTGACCAAATATTAAAGAGTTTCAATAAAAATAACCCAATAATATGTAGATAATTGAAATTAAATCATATATTAGAGAAAACTTAACTATTAATTGTTCTTATATCTCATAACTAAGTAAAAAATGGCTCACAGGGGAGTAAAAGTTGTACTCACATCAATAGATAGTAACAGAAACTTAGAATTGAGCAAAATTCGTCACATTTGCAGTAATAGTTTAATAATAATATTAATAATATTGCAATTAATATGTTAATAATATCGCAATTGTACTCATACCAATACAGTGAAATTTCACTCATTTTACAGTACAATATTACCTAATGCCCTTTGTAGTAAGTATTTAATACAAAAAAAAATCTGGAAGTAGCAACCTCCGAAACATTCTAATACCTTTATCTCTTAACGTTAAACGAATTTACAGATAAATGGGACGGGCACACGGAAAAGAAAAATAAATACTGCCTGAGAATTCTCTGTCCACAACACGCATCTAAGTAAAAAGCCTTATACTTTGCGTTGCGTCTCACACATAATAAAACTTTCTCGCTGATGCCGCAGGTTGCCCGGCAACTGGCCTCCGTCGGCTGCCGACAGCTGTGTTTGATATCGTCTTAAGATGTTTACTGGATGTTTAGAAGCACTAATGTCAAATATACGTCAGCTAGTATTTTTATCAGTGTCTTGTAAGACGACGGTCCAGGAGAAATATTAGCCGTGTCGCAGTGTCAAGATTAAATATATGGGGATTTCCAGACCGGAAAATGTTTTATCGAAATAAAATGCCGCCCTTTGTCAAGGCGGAGGCATTTCAACGACGTCCGAGGAAAAATTCATAAACGCATTGACATCTGCCCGACCACATTTTCTACTAAACGAATAAAACTACGGAAAAGAAAGATACACTTAATAAAGGAGTAATTTTACATAATTGTAATACAAATATCAACTGAATGGGCATTTTTTTAAAAATATAATATATTTTTTTTATGACTGACCTAAAAATATACAGTTTCTGACAGAAATTTACATTTTACTGGCCATGATCAAAGAACGCGTATCAGAAATCTTTTTGTTGAATTTTATTTTCCGGAGCTAATTCTTTGTCTGAATATCGATATGCATAACATTGGACAAAAGGTATAGTCGTTACAATATAAGTTGGAACCGCATAAAAACATTTAACTCATAAAGTCTACGAAATCCATAGGCGCCCAGAAAAATTTTGCCCTGTCTCGTCTAGATATACCATATTCCGAGCTATATTCCTATTCAGTTGACGATATTCTCAAATTTTTTGTAAATAATTATTTAAATTATTTAAAAATTTTGTAAATAATTCGGCGGCTTCGTATGACAAAAATTAGTGGATTCGATTTTTTTGCATAATCACCTCCGTGAGATGTCCCTGAATGAGGATCAAAATGTTACCGGCCGGTAACCTGCTCACAATTTTTTTAAACTAATTTTTTTTAAACAAATCCCAAAAATAACTTGTTTTGCCCCGGAAAAAGTTTTATTAGGTATTTCGGGGTATTCTAAACAAAATAGTTCCTATGCACTATGCTCCTAAAATCAACGGTTTCTGAGTTATAAACAATTTAATGTACGAAAAAATGCAAAAACTGTCATTTTCAAGACTAAAAAGCAATAACAAAAAATCAAGGTTTTTATGTTACTAAAATTTAAAAGTAATCTTTAAATATACCTTGACAAAATACGGAGGAGTTATTTGGTGTAATTACATTGCAATGCGTATTATTTTACCTATTAACAATATACATTTTGACTTGCGAGCCGCGCCGCTCGGGCACTCCACTCTGCGCCGACCTCGTGTATATATTCATCACCTCACTTTTTGATACATTTTAGCAATGCTGAATTTTTATTTATTAAAATTATTTTTTGTTTATTGATATTATAAATTTCTAAACAGTAACAATAATAATAATAACAATAATAATATATCTACTTTACTTAAATAATATCTAATTTTGAATTTGCGAATATCGCAATGAAATTCCCGCGCCGCNNACGTTCGACACCAAACTAATTATAGAATACCATGCAAAAAATGATTTACGACCTAGTGGACCAATACAGGTTTGCTTTGACGACCAGCGTGCCGCCGTCGATTCTACATCAGGCGGACTGGTCTACCAATACTGGACTCGTCCAATGGCTATTCGAGACAGATCATGGCTAAAGCATAGGATGAAATTTCAAAAGAAGTGCAGATGGTCCTGTGCTTTAAGATTCACAGGTTCCAATTGATATCGTAACAACTATACCTGCCCTGTATTACGGTCTCCTGTGTTTATCACTGATACAGCGGACTCCGTTCTTGATCTGTGCATCTTGTGGACAAATTGAGTTTTGGTTTGGTGAGGTTGTTCAGGGTTACTAAAAATAGAGCGCTGCAGAAAGAACAACGCGTTTTCATTGTTGAACAATATTTTAAAAATAATGAAGCTTTGACAGCTATAATTTTCAGTTTGCGCACATAATAGTGATTTAACTTAATCAACTATGAAGAGTTTAATTAAATAATTCAGGGAGACTGGATCAATGACCTAAAATACTCTGGCCGTCCTTCAGGAAGTCGTTCAACGCAAAACATCGAAGCAGTTTGCGATAATGTTGTTGAGAGTTCGTTTCTCTTTTTAACAACCAACAAGTTTTAGCACTATATATATATATAAAGGGCGAAAATTTCTGAATATTTCTGAGGCGAAATTGAAACAAGATGTATTCGATGGACGTCAGATTCTGACATTGTTCAAGGATTCATCACTACAATGAGTAGCGTTAGAAGAGTGCTTGGACTAGTTTCAAAGTTGTACAATTTTTTTAGGAAACAACAAAAGTCCTAATTATGATGAAATTGTATTAAAATTGATAAAAGACTTCCAAGACCTGGGATGTTTGAGGACTACAAGTTGCACTTCCTTCATTCACATCTGGATTGGTCTCCTGAAAATCTTAGAGATTATAGCAAAGAACAAGGCGAACGATCTCATCAGGATATGAAGGTTATAGAATAGCGATATCAAGGAAGATGGGATCACAACATGTTGGCCGATTTTTATTGGTTAGAAAGAGAAACGAAATATAGAGGGATTAAACGAAAGAGCAACCCTTTGCAGAGATCCTTTGAAGAAAAGAGAACACGTTATAGCAACAAAAATAAGAATGATTTGTATATATCGTTTTCTTTTGTTTAGAAAGTAGAATAATCTACAAGTTTTATTGCATTCTCAATCTTCTAGGCTGTTATTTCATCTCTCAGCACAAAATGTAGATGGATAGATGGGTGCATGGGTGGGTTTTATAGGTGGTACAGGTGGATGGATAAATATGCGTATTCATGCATGAACTACTGGATAGAAAGATGAATTCATAAATTGATGGGTGGATAAAAACATGGATCAGAACTCTGCAACAAGAATTATGCCATTTTCTCATTAGATACTTCCAAGTGCAAAAATCGACTGCTGTTTATGGTTCCCCAATATATTTAATCTTTTATAATAGGAAGGAGGATGAAATGTAGGTGTAATATTTCAACCATTATTTTCCTGCATGGGAAGACTATTTAAAGGATATTTAATAGTTTGGCTTCTGTCCAACGCGGCTTTTTATAATAAATCGATAAAACAAGGGATAAGAGTGTGCCAAATTGAAATTTATTTTACGTGGTTACAAAGTTTTGAGATCAATTTTTGGCTTGCGGTATGTATTTACAATGCACCGCGTCTACTTATATCTAAGGTCTAAATGGAAAAATCTCAACAAAATTATAGAAAAATATTCATAAACGTATATATTTCTGAACAGTTAAAATAAACATGAATTATTTTTGAGAACTAATTAATATCTTAGTTTTTTTATTACTGCTGTGCATAAAACTTAAAAATGGTCACCACAAAAATATGATAGTTGCACAAGTTGAAAAAAAAAGTTTTTAAATTATATGCTGCTGCGTCTCTGAATATGTAGAACTAATAAGTTTCTTTAAGTCTAGTTTAGTCAATACTAAAGTGATTATGTTAATTTCATCGTTTAAATTTTAAAATATCTAAAAAAAAAGTTATAACATTTTAATTGTCAAATATGTGAGCGCTGCAATTTTGAATACATATGGCACATATGTCTACATGATTAACAAAGCTTCTCCATGATTATAAAATCATGTTATGTAAGATTATTTCTGGTAATTTTGTAGATGATTTTATATGTGCGACCTACCAAGACCATTGGGAGTAAAGAGCTGATTTGTAATAACTATTTGTTTTCTTTCTCTTGCAACCTCCTACCCTTGCAGCTCAGTGTAAACCCCCAGACGTGACAATATTGTACGAAACATTTATCTACCTATTCAAATATTTTTTTATTCCTGACAATGGCTACCCAACACCCTGGGGGACACCCTATTCATACTAAATATTGAAATATAATTGGCTATTTAAGGATAAGTCAAATCTCTGGTTGTTATTTGCAATGAAATTCCACAACTTTGTTCTAATTTGACCGACCTTGTGTCTCTTAAAATAACCGAGATCGTCATGATGCGGCTCCAAAAAAGGGCACCGGGAATACAACAATTCAACGACAATTTTTCAGGTCTGTTGCGGCCAATTTCTGTTATATCGACTACATGTTTAATTGTGTTTCAATTTCATGCTCAATTGTAATCATCGCTTACTCGTTCAACCCTTACTGAACAACAGGGGATCGTAAATAGGTTTTAATTAATTAAGCTTGTTAAAAACGGCGTTCACTATTTCCTATCATTAGGGTATTGCAGCTTTTTCCTGCAAAGTTTAGAATAATGAAGTATATAAAATTCTCAATGTTTCTTCAAACAACATTTATACGAGGAGTGTAAGGTAATTTTTTAAAGTTGCAAGAATCCGCGGTCTAACTTTATTCATAAAATATTTAGCAATAAGTGTATAAAGTAATACTTTTCGCCAGTGAATATTGTTCTAGTACCAACAAATAATGCGTGAAAAAAATAAATACATAATATTGCTACAAAAAAGTATGTCATAAATTCAGTTACATATACAGGGTGATTCAGTCATAATGTCATTAATTTTATTTACCTATTCAGAAGGCCTAATAAAGACAGAAAAAAATAATAAAAAAGTTACTCGACCTTTAACTCAGCGCTCTACTTCGCAACATAGCGTTGGAACGTTGAAGCGATACAGCTGATTTTCCCAGTCATCCTGAATTTTGCAATTGGTCAAAATCAAAGTGCAGCGAATCCCAAATTTATTAACAAAGTGTAATGGACGGATAAGTGTTTTTTAGCTGTAGTGGCATTTTAAATAGGTAGGTATCATACCACTCATTAAAAAGCAGTATGTCAGTAGGTATACGTACTACAAACTGAATAATTAATAGAACAAAGTACTAAAAACTCATATACAATTACAAACATAGTGAAGACGTTAACAGTATTAAAAATAACCTAACATTCGAAAATAATTATTATCAAGTTTTTAAATAAAAAAATAATACTTGTTAATATTTAAAATTTAAAAAATGTCTTATTCAACTGTGTGTCTAGGTAAAAAGGTCTGTTTTTGTCGTTCACTATTAAAACCGCAGTAAAAGTTAGGTTTGTGATCGAATACGGTACTCTCGATAAACCTTTGTAGGTCAGCGGTCAGGAGCGTTCCAAAAAGGGATTTAAATAATGAAAATATGCATTTTAAAATTTTTTTAATCGCGTATTCTTATTCTACTCATTTTCCCCTGCATTCTCTTAAAATTAATGAGATTATGAGTGAATCACCCTTTATACAGTCTATTTTGTCCATAAATAAGTGATATTCTAAAAATTGGTGAATGACAACAAAATTATTAGTTTGGTTTATTAGGTTTGTTTCTGCAGTAATCTCTAACGGCTTCTAATTGTCTGAAGCAATTATGAAATTACCGATTCTGGAAAACAAAGCTCAAACTCTAACTAGAAGTTTTGTTTGTGCAGGATTTTCAAACTGTCACGAAACCGTTTGCTGATGGTCATACTGGTTGGAGATTTATCTATAGATTATTTACAAATCTAACATTGGCCGCTTGATCAACTTATTAATTAATTAGTTAATTTTGAATATATGCCCTTATCATATTTGACGGAAGGATATGCAAACTATCAGTTACGTTATTTGTGTTTGTTTTAAATTGCTACTAATTATACGTATTATATAGTAGGACACGTTTTGGAAATGATAATACAGGCAAAATTAAATAAAAAAANATACGATTGTCAAGTTTGTCATGTTTAAAACCGCATTGTAATAAAATATGTCGTATATAAGATTTATAATTATAATCAGGAAAATCCATGTTTACTCTCTGGTAAAATCGTCAATATTCTTTAATTTTGTATTTTTCCGTTTCCACTTTGTACCGTGATTAATAACGTCTCCTTCTTTAATTACGCAATAAATTGTCGTTTTTTGATATATTACAATTAGTTAATTCGCTAATCCGTTTCCTAATATTTTTATCACATTATTCACTATTTTCTCTTTTCAAACATTTATATATATTTAAAATAATACGTCGACTTTGTACTTGTAAATCTTTGTTCTTAAACTCTTGAGTTTGTTTCGACGCTTTCGACAAAAACCGGCTCGACTATTTGGGGATTTTCCCGGGTTATTTCGTTATCTTCCGTTTCAAGGGGTCTCCAGAAAGCCATACTAAATTGCTAGATAATTACATATAATATTTATTTTAATAACTATTACCCTTTACTTTATACCAACAATAAATATACCACGCCAAATTCTGCTCTCCACTGCACTGGCAAAGCGAAGTGAACCGTGTTCGACACCAAACTAATTATAGAATACCATGCAAAAAATTATTTATGACCTAGTGGACCAATACAGGTTTGCTTTGACGACCAGCGCGCCGCCGGCGATTCTACATCAGGCGGACTGGTCTACCAATACTGGACTCGTCCAATTCGAGACAGATCATGGCTAAAGCATAGGATGAAATTTCAAAAAAGTGCGCACGGTCCTGTACTTTAAGATTCACAGGTTCCAATTGATATCGTAACAACTATACCTGCCCTGTATTACGGTCTCCTGTGTTTATCACTGATACAGCGGACTCTGTTCTTGATCTGCGCATCTTGTGGACAAATTGAGTTTTGGTTTGGTGAGGTTGTTCAGGGTTACTAAAAATAGAGCGCTGCAGAAAGAACAACGCGTTTTCATTGTTGAACAATATTTTAAAAATAATGAAGCTTTGACAGCTATAATTTTCAGTTTGCGCACATAATAGTGATTTAACTTAATCAACTATGAAGAGTTTAATTAAATAATTCAGGGAGACTGGATCAATGACCTAAAATACTCTGGCCGTCCTTCAGGAAGTCGTTCAACGCAAAACATCGAAGCAGTTTGCGATAATGTTGTTGAGAGTTCGTTTCTCTTTTTAACAACCAACAAGTTTTAGCACTATATATATATATAAAGGGCGAAAATTTCTGAATATTTCTGAGGCGAAATTGAAACAAGATGTATTCGATGGACGTCAGATTCTGACATTGTTCAAGGATTCATCACTACAATGAGTAGCGTTAGAAGAGTGCTTGGACTAGTTTCAAAGTTGTACAATTTTTTTAGGAAACAACAAAAGTCCTAATTATGATGAAATTGTATTAAAATTGATAAAAGACTTCCAAGACCTGGGATGTTTGAGGACTACAAGTTGCACTTCCTTCATTCACATCTGGATTGGTCTCCTGAAAATCTTAGAGATTATAGCAAAGAACAAGGCGAACGATCTCATCAGGATATGAAGGTTATAGAATAGCGATATCAAGGAAGATGGGATCACAACATGTTGGCCGATTTTTATTGGTTAGAAAGAGAAACGAAATATAGAGGGATTAAACGAAAGAGCAACCCTTTGCAGAGATCCTTTGAAGAAAAGAGAACACGTTATAGCAACAAAAATAAGAATGATTTGTATATATCGTTTTCTTTTGTTTAGAAAGTAGAATAATCTACAAGTTTTATTGCATTCTCAATCTTCTAGGCTGTTATTTCATCTCTCAGCACAAAATGTAGATGGATAGATGGGTGCATGGGTGGGTTTTATAGGTGGTACAGGTGGATGGATAAATATGCGTATTCATGCATGAACTACTGGATAGAAAGATGAATTCATAAATTGATGGGTGGATAAAAACATGGATCAGAACTCTGCAACAAGAATTATGCCATTTTCTCATTAGATACTTCCAAGTGCAAAAATCGACTGCTGTTTATGGTTCCCCAATATATTTAATCTTTTATAATAGGAAGGAGGATGAAATGTAGGTGTAATATTTCAACCATTATTTTCCTGGATGGGAAGACTATTTAAAGGATATTTAATAGTTTGGCTTCTGTCCAACGCGGCTTTTTATAATAAATCGATAAAACAAGGGATAAGAGTGTGCCAAATTGAAATTTATTTTACGTGGTTACAAAGTTTTGAGATCAATTTTTGGCTTGCGGTATGTATTTACAATGCACCGCGTCTACTTATATCTAAGGTCTAAATGGAAAAATCTCAACAAAATTATAGAAAAATATTCATAAACGTATATATTTCTGAACAGTTAAAATAAACATGAATTATTTTTGAGAACTAATTAATATCTTAGTTTTTTTATTACTGCTGTGCATAAAACTTAAAAATGGTCACCACAAAAATATGATAGTTGCACAAGTTGAAAAAAAAAAGTTTTTAAATTATATGCTGCTGCGTCTCTGAATATGTAGAACTAATAAGTTTCTTTAAGTCTAGTTTAGTCAATACTAAAGTGATTATGTTAATTTCATCGTTTAAATTTTAAAATATCTAAAAAAAAAGTTATAACATTTTAATTGTCAAATATGTGAGCGCTGCAATTTTGAATACATATGGCACATATGTCTACATGATTAACAAAGCTTCTCCATGATTTTAAAATCATGTTATGTAAGATTATTTCTGGTAATTTTGTAGATGATTTTATATGTGCGACCTACCAAGACCATTGGGAGTAAAGAGCTGATTTGTAATAACTATTTGTTTTCTTTCTCTTGCAACCTCCTACCCTTGCAGCTCAGTGTACGTCAAACCCCCAGACGTGGCAATATTGTACGAAACATTTATCTACCTATTCCAATATTTTTCTATTCCTGACAATGACTACCCAACACCCTGGGGGACACCCTATTCATACTAAATATTGAAATATAATTGGCTATTTAAGGATAAGTCAAATCTCTGTTTGTTATTTCCAATGAAATTCCACAACTTTGTTCTAATTAGACCGACCTTGTGTCTCTTAAAATAATCGAGATCCTCATGATGCAGCTTCAAAAAAGGGCACCGGGAATACAACAATTCAACGACAATTTTTCAAGTCTGTTGCGGCCAATTTCTGTTATATCGACTACATGTTTAATTGTGTTTCAATTTCATGCTCAATTGTAATCATCGCTTACTCGTTCAACCCTTACTGAACAACAGGGGATCGTAAATAGGTTTTAATTAATTAAGCTTGTTAAAAACGGCGTTCACTATTTCCTATCATTAGGGTATTGCAGCTTTTTCCTGCAAAGTTTAGAATAATGAAGTATATAAAATTCTCAATGTTTCTTCAAACAACATTTATACGAGGAATGTAAGGTAATTTTTTAAAGTAGCAAGAATCCGCAAGAATAAAGTAACACTTTTCGTCAGTGAATATTGTTCTAGTACTAACAAATAATGCGTGAAAAAAATAAATAAATAATATTGCTACAAAAAAGTATGTCATAAATTCATTTACATATACAGGGTGATTCAGTCATAATGTCATTAATTTTAATTACCTATTCAGAAGGCCTAATAAAGACAGAAAAAAATAATAAAAAAGTTACTCGACCTTTAACTCAGCGCTCTACTTCGCAACATAGCGTTGGAACGTTGAAGCGATACAGCTGATTTTCCCAGTCATCCTGAATTTTGCAATTGGTCAAAATCAAAGTGCAGCGAATCCCAAATTTATTAACAAAGTGTAATGGACGGATAAGTGTTTTTTAGCTGTAGTGGCATTTTAAATAGGTAGGTATTATACTACTCATTAAAAAGCAGTATGTCAGTAGGTATACGTACTACAAACTGAATAATTAATAGAACAAAGTACTAAAAACTCATATACAATTATAAAACATAGTGAAGACGGTAACAGTATTTAAAATATGTACTAAATAACCTAACATTCGAAAATAATTATTATGAATAAAGTTTTTAAATAAATAAATAATACTTGTTAATATTTAAAATTAAAAAAATGTCTTATTCAACTGTGTGTCTAGGTAAAAAGGTCTGTTTTTGTCGTTCACTATTAAAACCGCAGTAACACTTAGGTTTGTGTTCGAATACGGTACTCTCGATAAACCTTTGTAGGTCAGCGGTCAGGAGCGTTCCAAAAAGGGATTTAAATAATGAAAATATTGAATATTGTTTTCATAGTAAATATGCATTTTAAAATTTTTTTAATCGCGTATTCTTATTCTACTCATTTTTCCCTGCATTCTCTTAAAATTAATGAGATTATGAGTGAATAACCCTTTATACAGTCTATTTTGTCCATAAATAAGTGATATTCCAAAAATTATTAGTTTGGTTTATTAGGTTTGTTTCTGCAGTAATCTCTAACGGCTTCTAATTGTCTGAAGCAATTATGAAATTACCGATTCTGGAAAACAAAGCTCAAACTCTAACTAGAAGTTTTGTTTGTGCAGGATTTTCAAACTGTCACGAAACCGTTTGCTGATGGTCATACTGGTTGGAGATTTATCTATAGATTATTACCAATCTAACATTGGCCGCTTGATCAACTTATTAATTAATTAGTTAATTTTGAATATATGCCCTTATCATATTTCACGGAAGAATATGCAAACTATCAGTTACGTTATTTGTGTTTGTTTTAAATTGCTACTAATTATACGTATTATATAGTAGGACACGTTTTGGAAATGATAATACAGGCAAAATTAAATAAAGAAATATTGACCATTAAGATTAAAATCGTAACTATCTACCATGGTAAAGTAAATCAAAATAATTCAAATTTACCTCTACTTCCTTTGATATTCAAGAATAACCACTCTCATAACCGGTAATTAAAAAAAGTGTAAAAGTGTTTTCTCACTGTTAGCAGTTTGCTACCCTTATTTCAAATTTCTATTCTATCAAATCTAAAATGTCAAAATCAAACTAAACTGTTCTTGCAGCGCAATATCCACAACCGTTAGCAAATAGTCCACAAACGCGAATGTATAATAAAAATACTTACAAACAGATCACCAGAAATTTACTGCAGGAACAAACCTATTATTTGACGGTGACTGTAAGGTCTCGAATAAAAATTTTGACAAATTTGGTTGGTATGATGTTTAAATTTTTGTTCGTATTCTCACGAATATTATTGAAATATAATCGAAAGTATAATAATAGAGATAAGGAAACCATCAACTTTGCTATATGTCTTAATTGTCTTTCAGATGTACTTTGAATCCCCTTTATTTTCTCCCTTTTCTTTTCATCAACGGGACGAAACATGACATGACTCGACCGACATCCCGTTTGAGCACGGGGCGCTAATGTATGTCCTAACCTTTAAAGTGCTTTTTCACTTACGGACAGTTCACTTGGGTTACATCTGATCGAGTAACTATTGATCCAAATACTGACAAATAAAATATATCAAGAAGCGCCATCATTTTATTTAAAGCTTCGTACTTTGCGACTACGCCGTATTACAAACCTAGCAGCGAACCATGCCGTGACAGTATGTACGGTCTACGAACGCTATAAAGCCGACAGCACACTGATAGAACAAAAACAATTTCATACAAAACGTTTTACTTTACTGTAAAACGTCTCAACACACATTAGTGATAAAAACATTAAATAACGAAACACTTTTGTTAAAAACCAAAGCAGTTTTTACCTTGTCAACGTATACCGATAAAACAAAATGATTTATAAAAAATGTTTGTTAAGTAAAAGTTTTTCACACAATCACGTTCAATCGGTGCGATGGCGTCAGACTTGACAGAGCTAGAAGAAATTGAAGTTTTGTGTCTGTGGCAGAGGTTGCTACTATTCAAACAAAACAGTTACGTCGGGTGTTGCTTCAATCAGTACTAATAATTTTTCACTGTCTACCTCCTTTTGGACAGCCCAGCTACAATCTTCTATGTTGTAACTAGTGTAAACACGAAATAGATTGTTTTCACAGAAAACAAGTGGTCGCAATGCACATTCGACGACAAGAAACATGTCAAAAAGCTTTGTCAGCGTAAACACACTGCTTAAGAAAAAACGCACTTTAGCAGAANTACAGCTGATTTTCCCAGTCATCCTGAATTTTGCAATTGGTCAAAATCAAAGTGCAGCGAATCCCAAATTTATTAACAAAGTGTAATGGACGGATAAGTGTTTTTTAGCTGTAGTGGCATTTTAAATAGGTAGGTATCATACCACTCATTAAAAAGCAGTATGTCAGTAGGTATACGTACTACAAACTGAATAATTAATAGAACAAAGTACTAAAAACTCATATACAATTACAAACATAGTGAAGACGTTAACAGTATTAAAAATAACCTAACATTCGAAAATAATTATTATCAAGTTTTTAAATAAAAAAATAATACTTGTTAATATTTAAAATTTAAAAAATGTCTTATTCAACTGTGTGTCTAGGTAAAAAGGTCTGTTTTTGTCGTTCACTATTAAAACCGCAGTAAAAGTTAGGTTTGTGATCGAATACGGTACTCTCGATAAACCTTTGTAGGTCAGCGGTCAGGAGCGTTCCAAAAAGGGATTTAAATAATGAAAATATGCATTTTAAAATTTTTTTAATCGCGTATTCTTATTCTACTCATTTTCCCCTGCATTCTCTTAAAATTAATGAGATTATGAGTGAATCACCCTTTATACAGTCTATTTTGTCCATAAATAAGTGATATTCTAAAAATTGGTGAATGACAACAAAATTATTAGTTTGGTTTATTAGGTTTGTTTCTGCAGTAATCTCTAACGGCTTCTAATTGTCTGAAGCAATTATGAAATTACCGATTCTGGAAAACAAAGCTCAAACTCTAACTAGAAGTTTTGTTTGTGCAGGATTTTCAAACTGTCACGAAACCGTTTGCTGATGGTCATACTGGTTGGAGATTTATCTATAGATTATTACCAATCTAACATTGGCCGCTTGATCAACTTATTAATTAATTAGTTAATTTTGAATATATGCCCTTATCATATTTCACGGAAGAATATGCAAACTATCAGTTACGTTATTTGTGTTTGTTTTAAATTGCTACTAATTATACGTATTATATAGTAGGACACGTTTTGGAAATGATAATACAGGCAAAATTAAATAAAAAAAAATATTGATCATTAAGATTAAAATCGTAACTATCTACCATGGTAAAGTAAATCAAAATAATTCTAATTTACCTCTACTTCCTTTGATATTCAAGAGTATTATTATTTGACGGTGACTGTAAGGTCTCGAATAGAAATTTTGACAAATTTGGTTGGTATGATGTTTAAATTTTTGTTCGTATTCTCACGAATATTATTGAAATATAATCGAAAGTATAATAATAGAGATAAGGAAACCATCAACTTTGCTATATGTCTTAATTGTCTTTCAGATGTACTTTGAATCCCCTTTATTTTCTCCCTTTTCTTTTCATCAACGGGACGAAACATGACATGACTCGACCGACATCCCGTTTGAGCACGGGGCGCTAATGTATGTCCTAACCTTTAAAGTGCTTTTTCACTTACGGACAGTTCACTTGGGTTACATCTGATCGAGTAACTATTGATCCAAATACTGACAAATAAAATATATCAAGAAGCGCCATCATTTTATTTAAAGCTTCGTACTTTGCGACTACGCCGTATTACAAACCTAGCAGCGAACCATGCCGTGACAGTATGTACGGTCTACGAACGCTATAAAGCCGACAGCACACTGATAGAACAAAAACAATTTCATACAAAACGTTTTACTTTACTGTAAAACGTCTCAACACACATTAGTGATAAAAACATTAAATAACGAAACACTTTTGTTAAAAACCAAAGCAGTTTTTACCTTGTCAACGTATACCGATAAAACAAAATGATTTATAAAAAATGTTTTTTAAGTAAAAGTTTTTCACACAATCACGTTCAATCGGTGCGATGGCGTCAGACTTGACAGAGCTAGAAGAAATTAAAGTTTTGTGTCTGTGGCAGAGGTTGCTACTATTCAAACAAAACAGTTACGTCGGGTGTTGCTTCAATCAGTACTAATAATTTTTCACTGTCTACCTCCTTTTGGACAGCCCAGCTACAATCTTCTATGTTGTAACTAGTGTAAACACGAAATAGATTGTTTTCACAGAAAACAAGTGGTCGCAATGCACATTCGACGACAAGAAACATGTCAAAAAGCTTTGTCAGCGTAAACACACTGCTTAAGAAAAAACGCACTTTAGCAGAAGGTTTTGCTAGACGATGTAACATTTCTGTTTCAAAGTAAAACATATTTATTAAGCAAAAACATTGTTTTCTTTTTAGATTTATTAGTATTTGTTGGATACTATTTAATACATGGGAAAATAGTTTGTAAGAAAATTAATCAAAAACGTTTTGTGTGGAACCGTTTTTGTTCCATCAGTATGCTGCCGACCTAAAGTGCTAATGCAAGTTTCAGACGGGCCACTCGGTGCACGCGATTGACTGGCCCATCAGAAAAAATGTGCAACTTAAAGCAGCACTTTTGTTATGCTTTAAAAAATTTGGCATTTTTTCATGGTCTTGATGAAAAAATACCTCGCCATGCACTTCTTTTACGACATAGTCGCCAAAAAAGACGGATGTAGTTTTGGATGATTACAATAACAAGTGAGTTGCTACAGTTTCATGAGTCGGTCTTAAATCCCTATTGATTACATGTTAAAAACGCGATTGTTTTCAAAGCAAAGATAGTGGCTAACTTCTGTTTCAGATTTTTTTTAGTTCCTGTGACTGGTGTCTACCATACGTCGCTGCGACTTTTCCACAAGGGCCACTTTAGTGGCTCAGTCGAGGGTCTTTAGGAATTCTGCTTGTACATAGTTGTAGTACATGTTAGCCATCCTGGGAAGGAATCTGTTACACTTTTTCCTATTTTAAGAAGGCGTATTCTACAAACAAAAGTAGGTAAGTATATTGAGAAGTTGTTTTCCGCAAAATCAGCTATTAGTAGCCCTCTCTGTGAGGTTGGATATCTTTTGCAAACTTAGATTTCTGCACTGAAAGAAATCCACCAAGTGAGGGGCTTTGCTAAGATGTTTTAGCTACAGTAGGTAAAATTTTTGCTTATCAAAAAAATTGATGCTGCCGATAGTACATTTTGCTGAAACGTGTTAGCTACCACAACAAAAAAAGTCTTGTGGCTATACGAGAGTTCAGTTGGAATTTTATTTTAGTCGACTGTCTATCTATCCCAAGTGAGTTGCTTTGTTCGGGTAAGTGAATGTACTTTTTAGAATTGATCCGATAGGGGTTAGTCAGTCCTTATTTGTAGCAAATTAGGGCTCACTTTTGTAACTGGGGCCTCACTTAATAATGTCCAGAATAAACCGGAATTCGACTTAATGCGCATACGCGACTACGCGTGCCTTATGCTTACCATGGTTTCACCCATAGAGAAGTTCGAAGTTTCGCCATTTGCTGTAACACGTAACACGAGATATACGTTCGTCAATCGTTAGTTGTTGGGTCCTTTATAATAAATAGATCTTTTGTGATCGAGTATTGAGTCAGTTTTCAGTTGTCTAACAACCGCCAGAAAGTTTTCAATTTTGGTGTTTGCGTAGGAATGCAATAGTACTTATATGCATGCGTTTTTACATGCACACAATTCAGGCTGAATACAAACTCTTACTTCTCGAATGGGGATTTCAAGATTATTTATGCTTGTATGAAGATATGTACATCATTTTTAGTTGCATTGCATGGTGCACGAAGAGTGAGGAGAGCCAACAACACCGAAAAATAGTAAATACGGAATTGATTCACTTGATGAACTTAATAAGTTGACTCTATTAGAGTTAATGAGTTGACTCGTTTGGGATTAATGAGTTGACTTGCTTGAGGTAGCAAAGAGATTATAGCAAAACTGTCTACTTACTGCAAGTGAGTTCCTTCCAGCAAAGCAGTTTTTCTTGTGATAAGAAGGCAACTCACTTGGCGCCTATTTAATGCAGATATTTTGCTACGGTTAATGGATTTTTACTAACCGTAACAAAGAAATTCTCTCAGTGTGGTGGAGAAGAACATTATTTGACTTCATTTGATGAGATCTGACGATTATTTTTTTTGAATTAGTTTGACACCTTTAAGAAAGGACAAAAGCATTTGTTACATCAAATATTTTATATTGTTCAACTTTTGAAGTTTAAATATTTGTTTGAAAATTGCATTTTTGAGTATAGGGTCCCGTTTTGTTTAATGGTTTTCTATCCAATTTGCATCTCTTGTAAAATTTTTATAACAGCCACTTAAAGCTTGAAACTTTTATCAATTCTTCTTCGTCTTCTTCTTATCAATTATCTGTAGAAGTATCTATTTCACAGTATGAGAAATTTCCGGTTAGGCAAAAGTCAATTATAAAATTAACCATTTTACCGATTCTTTTGGCGCAGTGTTATTTATTAATTTCTCTTTTTCTATTTACATGCAATACTATTTAAACATTTCGTAAGTAACTTACCTTTCGAAATTTTTTGAAAAACTCTAACCTTTTCAATGTTAGTGGAAATGGGATTACACTATGTTCAACCTGCTTATAGTTTGTTTTACTGCCGTTATAATTAGTTTAAACCCTATTTATTTATGTAGAAAGCATTATAAACTTGATATTTTGTTAGAAGTTGAGTAAATACTTCTAGCTGCGAAATTAAAGCATGTTTTGAACATAATTTTGATAAAGACACGACAAACTCACAAAATACAAATTTATAAGTGGCTTACTTAGTTAAATTATACTTCAAATAAGTATTACGGACTTTGGTTTTGTAATATTGTATAGCCAAGTCATTTCATCTGGCTGGTGAGATACGAAAAAGTGAAAGAGTTCTTACTACATATAAGAAGTTGAGTGGTGGGAACTAAAACACAATCGGGAGAGAAAGCGAGAATGGGCATAAACTTTGATGCATTAAAACACATTTATGTACATAAAGCTGTATTTATTTATTTATTACTTCTTTGATTATATAAAACTTTACCACTGCGCATCCGACCTTCACTGTCGAAATAAGTTAAACTATATATAAAGTATTGAACAAATGATCTGTATATACTAAGTATTGAAACGTTTATGTCAATCAACAGCAGATCTTCTAAAGTTAATGCATAGTATAAAAAAAACGCTTGGCCAAATCTTAATGATAGATTACATCACAAATTAATAAGAAGAATCCTTTTAATATGTGCATGCTTCATTTTGAGATACTGAGTGGTCAAAATTCACGAAAACGCTGAAGGAACTAGTAGAAACTGGTTTATTCTAGCAAAATATCTGCATTACATAGGCTCCAGAAAAATTAGGCTGTTGTCATAACAAAAACACACTTTGCTAAAGGAAGATACTAGTGGTTAATAAAGGCTTTTGTTAATTTTTTACTTATTGCTGCAATCTCACCTTATTAGAATATCTAGTATAGTATTTTAACCAAGTAAAAAATGCGGCTTCTAGGTTTTCATCTTAGGGTCATCCGTTTTATGGCAATATCAGCAAATACAAGTTTGTTTACATCAAATAAATGACTTTTTAGAGTGACTTTCTTGCTATTATAACGTTTTATTTAGAACGTAACAGACCATAGGGATCTGAAGTCGTCAGATCCATGATTTAGATACCTTTTCAATCAAGTTGCGACATAACATCCACCAGTAAAGTGTGACCAAGCATATCAAATAAACCCTGTATAAACGTTGTTACAAATAATTGTTTTAGAGACAAAACGTCACTAATTTTAGCATTATGTAGTGAATAAATTTATCAAAATGTTAATCTATATTTGAACATCATTACTACATTTATAATTAACGGTTTGATGGATTGTATTATGTTTGTTCAGTGACTTTCAGCACCGTCCCATATTTTATTACAGAGTAAATATATAATAATATTTCGAGTCAACACATATATTCAAACACGACAAATAAACAGTAAACAAACAGAAATATTTAGTTTTGTACGCTTATAAAATTGTATAAATTACTTTCTTAAGGAATGCACGTTG
>NW_019416261.1:975819-1114281 GCF_000390285.2 Anoplophora glabripennis | reverse complement strand
CTGGTTCTTTTTTATCGAGACCCATCATTTAGTATACTACAGGGTGATTAAGTCATAATGGCATTAATTTTAATCACGTATTCAGAAGGCCTAATAAAGACAGAAAAAAATAATAAAAAAGTTACTCGACCTTTAACTCAGCGCTCTACTTCGCAACATAGCGTTGGAACGTTGAAGCGATACAGCTGATTTTCCCAGTCATCCTGAATTTTGCAATTGGTCAAAATCAAAGTGCAGCGAATCCCAAATTTATTAACAAAGTGTAATGGACGGATAAGTGTTTTTTAGCTGTAGTGGCATTTTAAATAGGTAGGTATCATACCACTCATTAAAAAGCAGTATGTCAGTAGGTATACGTACTACAAACTGAATAATTAATAGAACAAAGTACTAAAAACTCATATACAATTACAAACATAGTGAAGACGTTAACAGTATTAAAAATAACCTAACATTCGAAAATAATTATTATCAAGTTTTTAAATAAAAAAATAATACTTGTTAATATTTAAAATTTAAAAAATGTCTTATTCAACTGTGTGTCTAGGTAAAAAGGTCTGTTTTTGTCGTTCACTATTAAAACCGCAGTAAAAGTTAGGTTTGTGATCGAATACGGTACTCTCGATAAACCTTTGTAGGTCAGCGGTCAGGAGCGTTCCAAAAAGGGATTTAAATAATGAAAATATGCATTTTAAAATTTTTTTAATCGCGTATTCTTATTCTACTCATTTTCCCCTGCATTCTCTTAAAATTAATGAGATTATGAGTGAATCACCCTTTATACAGTCTATTTTGTCCATAAATAAGTGATATTCTAAAAATTGGTGAATGACAACAAAATTATTAGTTTGGTTTATTAGGTTTGTTTCTGCAGTAATCTCTAACGGCTTCTAATTGTCTGAAGCAATTATGAAATTACCGATTCTGGAAAACAAAGCTCAAACTCTAACTAGAAGTTTTGTTTGTGCAGGATTTTCAAACTGTCACAAAACCGTTTGCTGATGGTCATACTGGTTGGAGATTTATCTATAGATTATTACCAATCTAACATTGGCCGCTTGATCAACTTATTAATTAATTAGTTAATTTTGAATATATGCCCTTATCATATTTCACGGAAGAATATGCAAACTATCAGTTACGTTATTTGTGTTTGTTTTAAATTGCTACTAATTATACGTATTATATAGTAGGACACGTTTTGGAAATGATAATACAGGCAAAATTAAATAAAAAAAAATATTGATCATTAAGATTAAAATCGTAACTATCTACCATGGTAAAGTAAATCAAAATAATTCTAATTTACCTCTACTTCCTTTGATATTCAAGAGTATTATTATTTGACGGTGACTGTAAGGTCTCGAATAGAAATTTTGACAAATTTGGTTGGTATGATGTTTAAATTTTTGTTCGTATTCTCACGAATATTATTGAAATATAATCGAAAGTATAATAATAGAGATAAGGAAACCATTCAACTTTGCTATATGTCTTAATTGTCTTTCAGATGTACTTTGAATCCCCTTTATTTTCTCCCTTTTCTTTTCATCAACGGGACGAAACATGACATGACTCGACCGACATCCCGTTTGAGCACGGGGCGCTAATGTATGTCCTAACCTTTAAAGTGCTTTTTCACTTACGGACAGTTCACTTGAGTTACATCTGATCGAGTAACTATAGATCCAAATACTGACAAATAAAATATAACAAGAAGCGCGATCATTTTATTTAAAGCTTCGTACAAATTTGCGACTACGCCGTATTACAAACCTAGCAGCGAACCATGCCGTGACAGTATGTACGGTCTACGAACGCTATAAAGCCGACAGCACACTGATAGAACAAAAACAATTTCATACAAAACGTTTTACTTTACTGTAAAACGTCTCAACACACATTAGTGATAAAAACATTAAATAACGAAACACTTTTGTTAAAAACCAAAGCAGTTTTTACCTTGTCAACGTATACCGATAAAACAAAATGATTTATAAAAAATGTTTGTTAAGTAAAAGTTTTTCACACAATCACGTTCAATCGGTGCGATGGCGTCAGACTTGACAGAGCTAGAAGAAATTGAAGTTTTGTGTCTGTGGCAGAGGTTGCTACTACTTATACATAAAGCTGTATTTATTTATTTATTACTTCTTTGATTATATAAAACTTTACCACTGCGCATCCGACCTTCACTGTCGAAATAAGTTAAACTATATATAAAGTATTGAACAAATGATCTGTATATACTAAGTATTGAAACGTTTATGTCAATCAACAGCAGATCTTCTAAAGTTAACGCATAGTAAAAAAAAAACGCTTGGCCAAATCTTAATGATAGATTACATCACAAATTAATAAGAAGAATCCTTTTAATATGTGCATGCTTCATTTTGAGATACTGAGTGGTCAAAATTCACGAAAACGCTGAAGGAACTAGTAAAAACTGGTTTATTCTAGCTAAATATCTGCATTACATAGGCTCCAGAAAAATTAGGCTGTTGTCATAACAAAAACACACTTTGCTAAAGGAAGATACTAGTGGTTAATAAAGGCTTTTGTTAATTTTTTACTTATTGCTGCAATCTCACCTTATTAGAATATCTAGTATAGTTTTTTAACCAAGTAAAAAATGCGGCTTCTAGGTTTTCATCTTAGGGTCATCCGTTTTATGGCAATATCAGCAAATACAAGTTTGTTTACATCAAATAAATGACTTTTTAGAGTGACTTTCTTGCTATTATAACGTTTTATTTAGAACGTAACAGACCATAGGGATCTGAAGTCGTCAGATCCATGATTTAGATACCTTTTCAATCAAGTTGCGACATAACATCCACCAGTAAAGTGTGACCAAGCATATCAAATAAACCCTGTATAAACGTTGTTACAAATAATTGTTTTAGAGACAAAACGTCACTAATTTTAGCATTATGTAGTGAATAAATTTATCAAAATGTTAATCTATATTTGAACATCATTACTACATTTATAATTAACAGTTTGATGGATTGTAAATTATGTTTGTTCAGTGACTTTCAGCACCGTCCCATATTTTATTACAGAGTAAATATATAATAATATTTCGAGTCAACACATATATTCAAACACGACAAATAAACAGTAAACAAACAGAAATATTTAGTTTTGTACGCTTATAAAATTGTATAAATTACTTTCTTAAGGAATGCACGTTGAAAACGGAAATGAAATCGTTTATATCACTTTCTCTACGACGTGTTCCATGTTGTGCGCTGCAAAATAAAACGTAAAACTTTTTTAAACCTTATTATACGTTGACTTCATTGGAAAAAGTTTGTCTATGGGAAAAAGTATTTCTTCATTAGAGTATATCATATTGTTAATATGAAAAGAATTTTATTTGAAGTGAAAATGTAATAAGCACAAGGCACAAAAATAAATGTAAGATTACAATGTTCCTATGCAAAAATAACAACATAGTTTTAAGTTGATGTTTAACAAGTTCTTCAATGAATACATTTTTCAGATTTCGCTTACAAAGCTTTATTCTGCCAGCAATGTTGAATACGTTTTTCGAATGCCGCATAAATCAATACTCACACTTTTTTTAAGACCAATAAAAATTTAGATACAACTTTCATAGTAACTATTAAATAGCTAAACTTATCAACATCACACTCAGAAGAAAATTGCACTGCTACAAGAAATTTTCACACCATTTCTTGAAGTTGAAATTGGTGTTCTGGGTTGGCCAACATTAGTCCAGATCTCAATCCTATTCAATATGCGTGGGATATCATTGGAAGACAACTAAGAGATCATCTGAATAAGTTTTTTTATTTATGATTTAATAGGTTTAGTAAGTTACTAAAATTATTTTAGTGGTGCCACAATTTCTTGGAGCAATGTATGTATTAAAAATTACATGACTGAACAGATTTGTCACATAACAAAAAAAGGAGTTGAACACAGAGTGAAAAATCACATGACACAAATGATATATAAAATATTTACTTTTGGATGAGTGATTAATTTCTTCATCACCAAAGGATGCGTAAATTGGTAGTGCAGATTGGCAAAACCAAAAAATATATCTTGTTGCTTAATATATGTTATCTTATGAAGTATTCAGCTAGAAAAGTGTACATTAGAACCAGTGATTTCAGAAAAGGGAAGGATGCTATCCATGTCTTAAAACAATTAGTCGAGAAATATATGAGAACTGTATAGAACTATAAATAAATCGTCTTCATATATTTCAAGCATAGATTTATTAAAAAGATATACTAATGACACGAAAAAAATTGGAGTACCTAGCTAAGTTAATTAGATTAACGAAAATGGCAATGAAAGAATCAAAGGCAGCGGTTGTAACATAAGATGTAACAATTGGAATAGATATGTGGACTATCTGCAATATTGTTTAACATAGCGTTAAAAGCAGTGACCACAGCCAAATTCAGCATTAGGAACATTAAGGCATAGTGGCATATGCAGATTTATAACAAGACAACACTTACACAAAATGGTTGATAATAAAGTACATGACAGTGACAAAAGGAGACGATAGAACCCAAAATACGGAAATAGCATTAGGTGAGTTGAAATCTGAAGAGGTAGAAAGTTTCAAGTTTTCAGGAAGTATTACAGATGACACTAATAAAAAATAGGTCATAAAATACAAGCAGGATACAGTACAAACATGTTACAAGTACAAATTATATTTGGAAATAATGAACGCCTTTGAAAGAATTATTAGAATAATTTGAGGTCCAGTAAGAATAAATAAAGAAGAACAATAATGAAGTTGAAGAAGTTTCGAAGAAAGAAATGGTAGGCAGAATAATAAAGTCGGTGAGAATAAGGTGCTATGGATATGTCAATAGAAGGCAGAATCTTTTAATGATTATAGATTGACATAATGGAAGCCATTTGGATATAGTAAAGAGGAAGAGATTGAAGTCCTTCCATGATGGAAGGAAGAAGTTAAGAAACATATAGATTGGGAGTAGCAAATTGAAGAAAAGAAGTGAAAGCGATAAAGAAGTGGGAGAGAATAGTGAAAACTCAACAACCTTGAGAGTGATTCAGAAATAAAATGGAGTGACTAACCATCAAAAATGAGTCAAATCAACTGGTTACAATTCTATACTTCAAAAGCAATGAATATTTCACTAAACCTATCAAATTAATCCTAAGGCTAAATAAAATTAACTATTGAAAATGTTCAGCAGTCAAATTTTATGGTCTGTCGCCAAATAAGTTTATAGAAAGAAATTGAGCTTTCAACGTCTACACAAATAGCAGAAGAATATTAAGCGTACATACGTGGAATTTTTTGAATTGTTTTTCTTATTTTCCTTAAATCGTAATTATTTATCCCTTTGACTTTGTTCGCGACATGTTCGAACAAGCGTTCCTATCAAGACGTAATTAAAGAAAATCATTAACTAATTATTTCCACATAATCAGACGTAGGAATCTTACGCTATATTTTTAATTAAATCAAATATGTCATACATCTAAGCAATATAAAACCAAAAGAGTAAACATATTACTAAAATATGCTGCAAGATGGAGTGATTTTTATTTACACGTCGTTTTTGTATTCAATACGTGTTGTATGTGTTTTGTGTTTTTCACCACTATGTTTAGTGAAAGCAAAGTACGAACCTAGAATGTCCAATTACTCTCCGACCGTATTTGGAACATGCAAAAGCAGAAAAAATGTAGTGTACCTACAGCTCGTATGTAAAATTCCCACTCGTGAACAAAATATCTATACACGTTTACTACACAAAAACTATTGTGTCATCAGAAATATGTAAAAAATTAAAACAGTGAACAAAGGGAAAATATAGTAATGAATTACTAAGGGATGATTTTCATATGTAGGTGAATGCACTATTTGTACATCCACTGTGTCGTGTTTCTGCATAATTGCGTGCGTTTTTATATAATTGATTGTGCACAGGTCGTGGTCCAATTGTGCTTGTTGCCAGTCTTCGACAAGATTCTAACACAAGATGTATATTAAATTCAACTTAAAGAAATAGAGCAAATGAATAAAGGGAAGCAATTCACGGCAAGGCGTTGAGATAAAATGGCCATGAGAAGTAGGTGGAAATTATTTTCAAGTTGCCACAAGATGACGAAGAACATATATATTTTTTAAGTCTACTTAGATAAGGATTAAGTCTACTTAGCTATTTTTATTGTAATCCCAAATATGTTTTGTTATATTGGTTATACATGTTTTATGTAACCCGTTAAATAAGGACAGGAGGGGAAGAGAAACATATGTTTATATCGTCACCACTAGATGGCAGTTTTTGAAAACTAATGAATCTTTTGTATTTTTCTGAAGATCTGGAAAGATACATTTTTCATTGCTTAAAGAGATGAGCAAAATGATGGAATACACAAGGTGTCACAAAAAATTAAGTAGCTACTCAAAATACAGGAGGGAAGAGAACTAAAACAAAATTATTTGCTTAATGAACATATCACTTAAAGAGCTTCGGCAAAAAGTTCGAATTTTCGGTATTGTGATATATTTCTGAAGAAGATTCACTTAATCATGAATAAGATTGTGTTTTATCTAAATTCGTCCTTTAGGTGAATATTTAAATTAAGAAAGATGAAAAATAATTGGCTTCTAGGGGTTTGCAAAGTAGCATAAATTTAAGAGCTGATAGATGATTTTTTTAAATTAAATTTTGCCATATCTTTTCTAAAAAACAAAATATTTAAAGTTTTGGGGGTGTCAAAATCGTCAGTGTTATTAGTTTTTAACCGCTCTTACATAAAAATATATACGTCATATATTATAAGGTAAAATTTTATTTTTCATAAAAATATACTCTTGTTAAAATTGCTAAAATCTTTCCATTTCTGAGAAAAACGCAATTTCCTACTCCTTAATACCTATAGAAGGAAACGAACGCCCCATACCTAAAACGTAACTTCCCTGGATGAAAATAAACTTATTTAGAATAAGTTAAAAAGGAAAAAAAATTTTTGCAGACTGAACTTTTAAGGAAGCAAATTATACTAAAGTGAAGTTAATCTAAATTCGTTTATATTCATCCAAGAAAGCTACTCTTTTAGTATGGCTTATTCCTTTCTGGACACACTGTGTATTAAAGAACAGAAGCTGGTTGACTCTGATACAGTCAATTGCGTTTTTCTGAAGAATGATGCATTTTCAGAAAACAAGAATACTTTTTTATGTAAAGAACTTAACCTCAAAAAATATATATGCATTTAATGTACCTACTGAGAAAGGTCATAATTAGTGACCTCTAATAGACAGTTAAAAACTAACAGCACTAACTTCAATGTATTCTATTTCTATTTGGAAAAAGAATTTAAAATATCTTTTTTGACGCCCCATATTTCGAAAACAAAAAACTATAGACCCTTGGTCTACAGAACAAAATCTTATATTTTATTTTCTATTAACTTCTGAATTTATGTTTTTTTCCGAAACACTATTTTATCCAGACTACTGATCTAAATAAAATAATTTAGATGATGCAAAACATTGGACAGACAGTACGACCATGTAAACAACTCGGAACAATAAATTCAACCCATGCGCAAACTTCCTTTCGCTATTGAACCGTCAGAACGATGCGACTACTTTCAATCAATTGTGCGCTGAAACGTAATTACATTTAAAGTTATTAGAGCCAGTCGGCCCTAAATAGAGACCCTTTGTACTATCGGCGTAACCAGTTTGAAGTTGATTTGTGGCGGGGCGCCCAGATGAACTCTAAAGGAGTTATTGAAGTTGTTTTATTGGAAGTGGAGCAGGCGGCGTATTTTGTCGAAATTAATTCGGTTAGGGCTGGAGTAGACACACGTGTCAGTATTAAATCTAATTGTACATGCAATTTATCGTCTCTTTCGGAATAAGATTAGTCGTCCAATCTAATTGACGATGAGACGGATGAGATTTATCAAGGGCGACATTAGAAGGTAAACCTGCCTGCTTTCAGGGGAGCATAAAATTAAAAAATTAACGGGAAAATAGTAAACGCTATACTATACACGAGAAGTAACGATAAATATGAATGAACAAGTATTGTATTCGTAATTGACCATAAATTGTAAAAATTAAATTAAGTATAACAATTCTTACTTATTGTTATTATTATTTATTTTTAAGGTATTAAGCTAATTCAAAATAAACTGAAAAATATTTTTTCAAATGAAGTCAAACAATGATCTTCGACACCAGACATCTAAATATGCAAAAGATATTCAACATCCTGATATTTTTAAACATGGATTTCTGAGAAAATTCTATATATGGCAATATAAACTATTTGACATTTTAGTGTAAGGGTACACTATGTAAAAAATTCTTCGAATTTTGGAAAAAATATGGCCTCGAAGAAGTTGTATCATCTACGAACACTTAGAGCAAAAATATTTGACAGAATTATTGGTAAATGTTAGACAGAGGCTCCTATATTAGCTAATGTCGGTATTTTATACAGGGAATTTTTTTAATTTTCATTTAATAAATAAACTGTATTGTTATTAATGTTTAATGTTTTTATATACAAATATGTTGTATAATTCCAAATTAGTTTATAATGCCAACTAGTAAATATTAACTAATAAAATGAACTCAAAATGGAATGATAAATTACGAACTGATAGGTTGACACAATGTGACCATCTGGTGCGACTGAAAATAATAAAAATTTAGTTTTTTCAGAAATGTTGCTATATCTTAAAAACTAATAATTTTAGTTGTAGAACATGCTTAATAAAAGTTGAAGTGGACTGATATGTGAATAAAACAACAATAAAATACAGCGTTTTCCATTTTTAGAAAATCAAGTTTGAACTTTCTAAAAATGATCGTATTATAAAAAATGCCCTGTATAAAATATCGATATTAGCCTTTGTCTAACATTTGCCTATAACTCTGTTCAATATTTTTGCTACAAATGTTGGTACTTAGATGAAAGTTAATACAGCTTCTTCGACGACATGTTTTTTTCAAAATTCGAAGACTTGGCAACTCCGCACTAAAATGTTAAATTGTTTATATTGCATATAGAATTTCTCAGAAATTTAAAAATATACAAGTTGTTCTACTTAAAAAATTTTAGAAAATCAAAAAATTTAATATTTGGCGATTCCGGTTTTACTCATCGCCCTGTATGTTAATTCATTTTGCAGTTTAGGTTTTTTGATTCTCTACAACTTTTATATAGGTAAACTTTATTTTCTGTATTATGAGTAGCAAGGGAGTTATTGTACTTTATCACACTAATGACCCACTCTGTATGTACATATTTCTGATAAAAACAGGAAAATAATTTACTAAACATATTCAAAAAATCTAAAGACAAACAAATAAAAATATGTACTCGTATTTCGTTTTTTTTTTTCGTTCAGAACACAGTCTAGATAAAATGTTTTCATATGTTATGTCATTATAATAATAACTTCGTTTCTTCAGCAGTTGAGGACTGATTTGAAACTATTAGAGATATTTGACCAATTGATTCGTGACCTTAGATTCGCTGGAAGTATATGACACCTTAAGTGGCTGAGAATATCCGATAGTTTGAAAATAGTTTGATGGAGCTGCAGAAACATATAATATGTAATCAGTATTTGTTTTCCTTATACACCGTGTCCACCTAGTGCGCGTAAGTCCAATATCTAGGTTAATAAAAGATATAACTTTTTTTTTTCTACAGAGTTGCCTACTTTCTCGAGCTGCACAAAATGAAAATATATTTGCATATACAGGGTGTTCAGTTTTTCCTGGGCAGGTACCAACTTAATTTTTTTAAATGGAAACCTATATTTTTATGGCATTATCGAATTCTACGTGAAAAATTAACGGGATTTTGTTATGATCCCTATTAAAATATTAATAGTTTTCGAGATAATCGACTTTTCATTTTTTTTTGACATAATTATGATTGTATGACAGCTAGAAATTATTTTTTTTTCAGGAACTGTAGAGTGAAGATGGCTCTTTCAAAAAACGTATTAAAAGTTGAGCTGCGATATACAGGGGGCAAAGAAAATCGTGCCAAACCTGATATTTTAAAATTTGAAAAATCTCGACTTTTTCAAATAGAACACCCTGTGTTTTATGATTTCATTAGATGCCATTCTGTAAACTCTACAATTTTTTAATAGCTTTCCCTATACCTAAGTTGCGTAGTTTTTGCAAAAAAACAATTTTTATGTAAAATACCGGATTTGCGACCGTTCCTTTGTCGGGAAAAATATTGTAAGGGTATTTATTTTAAGTTAGCTTGCGACTATGAGTATTCTTTTTTCAAAATTCTATTCATCCAAATTTTTTAATTTCCAATTTCACTAATAACTTTCCTAACTACGGTAACAGTGCTTGATTTTCAATATGATACGGATGAAACTTCTTCTTCAATATTTTATTTGTCAAGCTTTTGAAAACTCCAAGGTTACTACTAATTTCCTGGCAGTAATATTTGCATTTTCAACAGCAGACGCTACAACTTTAAACTAAATATTATCGTTGTTACTTTCATGTTTCCTGGTACTTATCTCATAATTCGCATTTGCTCTTCATTCAAACCTTTCCTTCACATTTTCAAAACAGTGGGAATCTTTGTAAATTTAGATTATTTGCTTTGTAAATACGTGCTGCTAGCAAACATTTCCCATATTTTATAAATTCTTAATCACTTGTAGCGATTTTATGGTTTTTTGATTTTATTTACAAATAAATGGTAACTTTCCATAAAGACTTATTTATTAAACGCAAATATCTAAATTTTTCAGTTATTAATTTTTATTTTAAATAGTGTAGCTAGACAACTAATAAATTTAATAAAAATAAACACCCTTACAATATTTTTCCCGAAAAAAGAACGGGCGCAAATCCGGTATTTTGCATAAAAATGTTTTTTTTTTTGCAAAAACTACGCAACTTAGGTATAGTGAAAGCTATTAAAAAATTGTAGGGTTTACAGAAAGGCATTTAATGAAATCATAAAACACAGGGTGTTCTATTTGAAAAGGTCGAGATTTTTCAAATTTTAAATTATCAGGTTTGGCACAATTTTTTTTGTCCCCTGTATATCGCAGGTCGACTTTTGATACGTTTTTTGAAAAAGCCATCTTCACTCTGCAGGTCCTGAAAAAAAATAATTTCTAGCTGTCATACAATCACAATTATGTCAACTACTAGAAGTGGCGAAACATAAGAAAAAGAAATGAAAAGTCGATTATCTCGAAAACTATCAATATTTTAATAGGGATCATAACACAAAGTCCCGTTAATTTTTCACGTAGAATTCGATAATGCCATAAAAATTATGTTTCCATTTAAAAAAAATTAAGTTGGTACCTGCCTAGGAAAAACTGAACACCCTGTATATGCAAATATATTTTCATTTTGTGCAGCTCGAGAAAGTAGGCAACTCTGTAGAAAAAAAATTAAGTTATATGTTTTATTAACCTAGATATTGGACATACGCGCACTAGGTGGACACGGTGTATAAATGGCTAATAAAGTTTAAATACGTATTTTTATATAAAAAAGTTATGAATATTTTATTTTAAATGCCAATTAAAGCTTTGATTTTAAAAAAGTTAAAAAATGAAGATGGAGCAAAAGTTTATCCAATTCAACTTACTCGACGGGCTCCTAAATCGTTCTAGTTTATAGCTGTCATTTTATCGTCAAAGAGTTTAAAACGCATTTAAAGTGTATGTAACATCCTTTCCTATTGTGACTAGTTCTATCAACATAACCCATAAAGATTATTACACTATTTTGTTTAATTACAAGTACGTTTTTAACTGTACTAATATTTGTATTTTTAAAGTGAATGCAACTCGATTGCCTATATACTTTTACTGTCAAAGTTTCATACTCATACGAGCCTAAAAGTTTTTGATTTCATTAAAACTTCTAATACTCACCGGCTAGAAATAACACTTATTTAAATATCATAAAAACTTTCATTGTTTTGTACCATGATACCCCAAGGTACGAGTTTTGCAACTCCAGACATACTTGCCTGCTCCATTCTATTGAATATTAGCTGCATTTACGCTAAGCGCTGCACTCCGACAAAGCGTACAGGCGAAGTTTGCTGTAACGGATACGAGGAAGGCGTAACCAGATTGTTTATAAATGTTCGCAAACTTCACGTCTACCTGTAAATTAGCATAGTTCACGATTCAAAGGGCCCGAGACATCCTTTGCAAACAGATTTTTGAAAGGCAGCTCAGAATCCCTCTTGAACAATGATGAAAGGACAATAGGGCACAGACAGTTGTGAAAGTGACAGTTATTGCTATGTTGGTCGTTCCCATGTGTAAAATTGTTTATATTTATTTATTCTCAAGTGAGTTGTAATGATGTTAATTAGCTAGAGTGGCAATTGTCCTGAAATAGAGAGTTTGAGGGATAATAAGTTGCCTGAAGTTATTAAAATCCAGACAGAAAACCAACAAAAATAAAATTTAAGAATCTTTTAAAAAATATATACAGGGTGTTTTTAAATGAGGTAACAAAAATGGTACCAGTGAATGTAGAGCCAAAAATAAGAGGCTTGAAGTAAAAATACCTTATATGAAAGTTGCACCCCTGAGGCGATATACCCTCTTAAAGGAGGGGATTGAAATTCACATTTTAATTTTTTTTCTTTAACATGAGGAATGGTAGAGACACGAAACTTGGTATGAGCATCCTACTAATAAAGAGACAACTTTTCAATATTTGTTCGATTTTATAAAGGAGTGAAACAGTCAACCCCATTTCAATATTTTATTAGACATTTTTTATTTGAAGCAAATTATTTATTTAAAAATATTTATTGAGAAGACTGATTTATTGCGCAACTTTTTTACCTCTTGTAATTTTTCGATAAAACCAATAGTTTTCTAGTAAAAAAATTAGATGCGTCATCGTTCACTAAAGGGGTATTTGCGAAAATTTGTAAAAATAGTCATAACAAATAAATTGTTATTTATCATATTAATAAATTGACACTTTCTGTCGATAAGGTGGTAATTTAGGTAACAATAACATTAAGAATAATTTGCTATTAATTAATGAAAAATGATAACTTATGATTATGGGACACATTAGGTAAAGTTATTTATCTGAAATAAAATTTAATACAAAAGAAAAACAAGAAGTGCAAAATTAAATTTAAAGAATATTCTCGAAATAATTTCCATTTTGCTACAAGCATAACCTAATACGTCTGTTGAAGTTATAATGCACTCGCACAAACAGTTCTTGGTTATTGCGAAGGTCATCTACTGCCTGAAATATTCTTAAGCGTAGTTCTTCTAAGGAGGCAACAGGAGTGGCATAAACGATACTTTTTATGTGTCCCCACAAAAAGAAATCCATAGGCGTTAGGTCAGGTGAACGTGCAGGCCAACAAACAGGGGCATCACGACCACGGCCAATCCAGCGATTCGGGAAATTTAAATTTAACCATTCTCTAACGGCAAGTGTACTATGTGCAGGCGCACCATGGTGCATATACCACATCACCTGACGTGTAGGGAGGGGTACATCCTTAAGTAATGTTGGAAGATTTTCGTCCAAAAATCTAAGACACTCGGCCGCTCCAAGACTGTGTGGAAGAATAAAAGGACCTACTAGAGTATTTCCTACAATTCAAATCCAAACGTTTCAACTGAAATTATGTTGACATCTTGAAACAAATATTTCATGAGTATTTTCTTCCGATCATGAACATTATGAAGATTTACTGCACCTTCTCTAGGAGAATTTGCTTCATCGATGAAAAGTATATTCATTAGGAAATTTAATCATGCTTGGAAATATTAATGTACCATTGACAAAAATCCACACGGTTAGGTAAATCAGGGTCATTCAATTCTTGCACGGGTTGATGTTGAAAAGGGTATAAAAGATTTCCATGAGCTACATTCCACACAAGACTGTGAGAAACTTGCAGTTGCCTGGACACCTGTCTGGTGCTTGTACCACAATTTTATTCTAGATGTTCCAGTATAGCTTCCTCAGTTTCAACAGTTCGGACATAACGCCTTCTTCCGGCACCCTCACGATTGGGCTGAATTTTACCAGTTTCGCGAAACCTTCTTTCCACCGAGGCCAATGTTTGTCTATGAGGAATCGGTCGGTCTAGATATCTTTGATGGTATAACCTTACTGCAGCGTTACTATTTTATTATTATTATTATTATGTGATCTTAGACTGTATTGCCACGGCTGCTACGAACTTACTTATTCATGATTTTCCCGAAATAAAGGATGAAAATTGGAATATTACTGTAGAAACAAAAAAAAAAAACGAAAAAGCGCGTTTCATATTATTAGTTCTAGAGAAGCTTCAGGGGAAGTAAGAACAGATTACAAACTAAGATGTTGACGGGACAATATTTTGGTATGTAGAAATGGTATGTTGTTATCGATTTTAGTTAGTTCATTTTATACAGGGTGTACCTTTGAATGGGGATCATATTTATACGAAGGTTATTGTTAAGTTTTAGAATCACCAACGATAACTTTGTTTTCTCAAATTTACTTGTGAAACTGTTTTTTTAACTTTTTTATAATTTCCATACCCCGCCGCTGGACAGGCTAGACAAACAGCAAATTTCATACAGACGTGTGTACACTATATAAAGACGCTTCACTAAATATTATTGTCAATTTTTCTATAAAATTAAAAAAAACCATAATTCACACAGAAAGTCGCGAAACGTATTAGAAACAACTGCTCACAAACCAATAAAATAAAAATAATTGTAAAAACGTATGCAGCGATTCTAGTTTCGCCGAATTAAAATATATTTTTTGCTTGTCTACCACCTTGTTGACATATCATATCACCATCAAGTGCAAAGTCAACTTACACATTCGTATAGACGGTGATCAAGCACGTGCGGCTGCAAAATTATTGGTCGATACGAATTGCCGAAAACGTCAATACCCGTCAAAGACGTACGTTTTCGTGCAGAATCGGATTTCACATCGTACAATAGTTTTCATTTCGTACGTATCTTTCGTTCCTGCACACGCGAAAAGTCTCTCAAAATTCTGAAACTCTAAAGTGTGTAAAATTAAACAACTTAATAATTAAAATCATTAAAAGGTGTTGAAAATCATGTACGAGAAAAAATGTATTGGTTTGTGACAACATTTTGAAATGTTTTCCTATCGTGAAGTATTAAAGTCTTTCTGATCTCAATTGAAGACCAAAGATCTAGGAGGTATGTACCAGGTACGGTCGCTACGCAACAACTCGGCATTTGAAAAACTTGTTCCCATATTTATTTAGCCATACCCATACACAAGTCTGGTAGCCCGGTTGAAGAATGCGCGCGCGGGCAAAGGGCCAACAAACACAGCCGGACAGGGTGACCGACCATAAATTTCAGTTGTCGACAAATTGCCTAACAGTGCAATGCAGCAATGCGGAATTTGGTGTGATTTATGTAATTTTAATTTATTATAGGTACCTTCTATTAATCATTCATATTACAATTGCGAAAGGGAGAAATAAGAGAGATATTTTGTTTTCTAATATTATTACAACATGGCATTTTGGAGACCATTTGAAATGGAACAAAACGAAATACAGCCAGACAATATTGAATTAATAGAACAGGTTGTTGATGAAACAGATTTAGAATTTATAAATAAAGATTTACGTGTTCAATGCCAGCGTCTCATTTTAAATATTTACGATTGTTTAAAAAAGGAAGAAAATGAAAAACCAGATAATGAAATTATAAATAGAATTCACATATTAACTAAAGTTTCAGTGTCCACAATTTTTCGTATTACTAAACAAGGTGTTATAGATAATCAAAATTTAAAAATATCGATGACATATACAAATTTTTATTATTTTTTACCTTTAACAGAAAACTTTTTAGGGACGCCCATGAAAATCATTACATTTTATTGCTAGGCGTTTTCATACATGTTCAAAAGACATACTATTATTTTTAAATTTCAATTTTTATAAATTTATCAATGCAATTAAAGATTATTTGACATCTTTTAATATTTACAATTGCACAAAATTATTATTTTTTTTTCTATATTCAAATCCTCCTTCATTTATTCTGCAAAGTAGTTTATTTAAAAAATGGATAATGTTATCTAAACATCCTGTTATATGTAAGTAATACCAAAATAAAACTAACTACTACGAAGATAAATTAATAATATAAAAAAATTCTTATACCTACGGGTAGAACCTTACCTCAACGAATTTTTGTTATATTTGGAATTCAGAAAGATTTTATCACGGCAAAAAATTTAATCAAACGACGATGAATTTTCTTTGCCTACTGCGCGATATGAAAAGCTGTCAAAGTTCAAGGGTGCTTGTTATAAAGTGAAAAGCCCAAGGAGTGCTGGATCTGCAGAAATCGAATGTTACCTATATGAAATCGGTTTGGAAAGCACAGATTAAAGTTGTGTCAAGTAAATCTAGTTACGGGGGTCTCGAAAGATTGAGAATCTCGGAAAAAGTTAATAAAACAGAAAAAAAGGTCGACTTCGTTCATATTTAGGAATATTCACAAAGGAAATTTGTTCAAACAAAGAAAATATGGTGATTGTTATTAAGATATTCAATTAATAACATAAAATGTATTTAGAACATACTTACAATTTTACCTACTCCTCAACCTAAAACACATGTAAGATAAATTTGATGTAAAAGTTTGCAGTTGAATGTTACCTATTCTAAAATTAATGTGCCTTTTGGGATATTGCGTATTAGCACCTTTCTTAGTTTTGACATATTTATCTTATCAGTTCAGTAATTGAGTTCCTATGCATTATTTTCTTTATTTTTATTTTTGGATATTTTGACACTAACGAAGAGAAACATTAAAAATTAATTAAATCAACTTTTGCACTAGAAGTAGTGAAGGTTCAAATCTGTTATACTCATCTTCAGATCTCATGATTGATTGAAGTCTTTAGACCTAAAATGAACAATCAGTAAAATTGACAAGAATTTACTTTCTAAACTATAGCGAGAACTAGAAAAATTGATATAATATCCTAACACTCAGTTGCGACGAAGCTTTTGTAGACACTAACGAAGATACCGACAGTGAAGAAGTGCGAAACGGTTGGAAACATTTAACACGACCAATTACCGAGACCTTAGAACTAACAACAAGAACCGAAATCAATAATCAAATTCGGTCTAAGGCTTTTGATAGCGGGTCCGCCATCTACAGAGCCCAGCCCGAGAACAACGAGGGCAAGTCAAAGATTCCTACCTAAAACTATGGAAGTGCAATGCAAATTTACAATTGGCGGCGCCCAGACTAGGACATAATGAACCGAAAAGCCAATATCCTCCCTATACCCTGATGATTCATTATATGTACATATATCTCTCTGCCATTGTGAATAAAATTAATTTTTTTTATATTAGTGCTGAAACTAGATATATATTTTACACAATGATAAAAATAAATCGTTTATAAATATTTTAATATGCATAACATAAACATATTTTTGAAAAAAAAAATTCTATACAGACTGTACATACTTAGAAAAAGGAGTAAAAGGAGCAAAATATTACCAGATAACCTTGAGGTTACAATTTGATAATTGGACCAAATATACCTTAATCCAATGTTGCTTCATTTACAAGTTCAGTGTCTTAAGTTTTAGGTTGACTACTAAATAATGGTAATATTTGCTTGCAGATACACTAGGCACAGAAATTAAAGGATATTAAAAAAATCCCAAAATTTTGGGTGATTTTCAAAGAGCTGTAACTTGGAGGGAAACAGTCGTAGAGAGAATGTTCATCTTCATACCGTAAAACGTATGAGAAAGTTTCTTCACGCCAACAATGTTGTAACTCTCAACCACCCACCTATGAATCCCATTGGACATGTTTAGGACATGCTCGGTCGTCGATTATGACGAGATTATTTGCAATTACAAAATCACCATCAATTGACCCAGGCTCTTTTACAAACTCGGCAAGGAATTACGTAACGAGATATCCGGTGGTGCATTAATATCAGGAACAGACGCGGCAATACCCGACACTAAATAATTGTGATCTGCAACTTTTGACGTTTGTGAAGCCTGTGGATATGTAAAAAAAATTTTGAAAAACAATTAATTGTTTAATTTTTTTCTTAGAATTGTGAACGTTTGTTTTTGAAGAAAATATGGATTATTGCTAAAAAAAGATTTTTAACTTAAAAAAATGAATAAAAAGTGAAAAATTACTTATTACATTGATTTGCAGCAAAACGACAAATTTAAACATTTCGGGCACTAGGAAAAAAATTGCAGCGTTTTGAAATTATCAGGGTTTCTTTAGGACACTTTGAAGTTGAAAAGTTACAGTCGATATCCTTAGTTTATTATTTGCAAAGTTATACCAAATGATTCAAATATCCCTAACTGCAATTTTTTATCTTTTTTCTAACCAACATTTTCACTTTGAAAAAACCCATATGACTTGTAGAGAATGCTTTGCAGTTTTCAAAACCCTGCTTGGATTTTCTGTACGACCATTATTTCCCGAGTAATTGATTGCCAAAATCAAAAATGATTTTTTTGCTTTGATCGACGATAACTTAGCGACAAATAATCGTACAAGGTTCTGGAACCGCTCAAATTGAAGAGAATTAAATTATATAAAAGAGCTTTATGATGAAATTACCAAAAAAACGGTTTTGAAGTCCATAGGCCTTATTAAAAAAAGCAAAAATTTACAACTTTTTTTTGGTTGATTTTCTTATGATTACTCAAAAAGTGCTAAGGTTAGAAAAATTTAAACTGCAGATCTGAAAACTAGACACCTCTCCAGCTCTTAGAAAATCACCCAAAATTTTGGGATTTTTTTAATACCCCTTAATTTCTCTGACGTATTATCAGTTAGAATTCATTATCATTATATTCAAAATTAATAATGTTTACATTTTACTATGGCCCGTATAAAGTGCCCCTAAAAAGGTTTATGATTGTTCGGTGCAATATGTTAACAAAATAAGTAAAATTTAACTTTAAAAACAGCTTTATTAAGTTGTTATTAGTATAATTTCCTTGCAAACAGTCATTAGTCCTAATACACCGTTGCGGCAACTTCTAATTCCTCCTTCTGGTGAAAGACGAAAATTTCTTTGATAATTGTTACACTGTACCTATGCTCCTTCTCATTAACAGTTCTACAATAGTTGTGGGTAACGGGTAATGGGTAACGCCGTTCCAACAAAACACCATTACACAAATACCCACCACTACCGGTAATAACTGTTATTTCTACAAATCGTTATTATTATACTTGAAATAGTAATCTAGACCTCTCCATTAAGTACACAGTGTGGAACAGACAAATGGAATAAATTCAGCATCTCAATGGAGAATATGCTATTGATATGTTTATCAATAAATGGAATAATGATTGCATTTATTGATAAACATCCCGAGACACATATGACATCTTGCAATGTAAAAATTTCATCCCTAAATTCGAGGGGCAGTTGGAACCTTTAAATTTTTAATTAGGCAGTAGAGGTTGTAATACCTCATTTGAAAGGTATTATCATTCTTTATTAAAAATTTTTATTGCAAAAATTAACGGAATGCTTGACAAAATTCATTACAACAAACAAAAACTTACAGGGTTTTATTCTTGCAGGCTACCAAAAACAATTTCAGTGTTTTTGTTCAATATTATCAACAAAAAAGAACACAAAAAAACGTATCAAAATTCTTCATAGCTGGTACTGCCTATGCCGTAACTACTTGCTATTTAATTGACACCAATAAATAGCTGACAGTGTTTTGGGTATTGTTTGAGTTTTGCTAACTGCAACCCCTAAACATGGTTTATTTAATAGAAATGCATAAAATAACAATTATGCAGATGGCTGGTTACGGGATAGAATGCCATCGCAGGCCAAAGATGCTCGCCTATTACAAGAAAAATTTCCTAATTTCCGCCTATATCCGTGAAAATGGACATACCTATTTGGCAGATCAAATAAGAAGTTTCCAACGCAATGAGTAGCGGTACCAAATTAGATGCACTGCTTGAGTTTGAAGACAATCCACATAGTTCAAGTTGGCAAGAAGCTTAATAGTTGTTTTCCATTCCTCGATTATTCACGTATTAAAAGAAAATAAAATGCTTCCCTATAAACTCATACTAACTAAGGAGCTTAATGAGGACGGTTTTAATAGAGTTACGTATTTTTGTGAACAAATGATGCAGAGGTTAGATAACAATATCATCCAACTAGAAAATGTTGTGTTTTGTGATGAGTCTACTTTCACTCTTCACGGTCATGCCAATTGTCAAAACTGTCGCTATTGGTTAATGAAAATCCTCACTAGATGAGAAAATTACATACGTAAAATCCTGAATGTTTGGAGGCCATGTCATTGGTTCCAATTTGAATGGAGATAATTATTTACTTCTGCTCCAAACTAATGTCGTACCAACTTTGGCAAACCTATATCCTGCTCAAGCAAACTCACAAGTTCCAACCGAAGTGATATGGTTACAGCAGGACGGAGCACCACCACATTACCGAATCAATGTCCTACAATACCTCGACGTAACATTTCCAAATCGGTGGATAGGAAGCGAGGATCGCTAGAATGGCCAGCACGTTCTCCTCATCTTACACCCATAGATTTCTTTCTATGTGGATATGTGAAAAGTATGGTATACAAAACTAAGCCGCGCGATGTAGCTGACTTGAGAAGAAAAATAACGGTTGATGTTAGGTCGATCATGCCTCAGATGTTGGAAAACGATAAAAGATATTTTTGTTTATGATTAAGATGCTGCCAAGACGTTCAAGGAACTCATTTTGAACAACTATGTCGATATTAAGTTTTTGTTTTAGTTTGCCGTAAAGAATTTCGTCAAGCAGATGAATTTATTTTTTTTATTGCTGATTTTTGGAATAAATATGAAAACCATTGCATTTTTAAATAGATAATGAAAAATCCTTTCAAACGAGGTACCACAAGCCCCTACTGCCACTAACAGATTGCAATTGCCACTCGAGGGGGTTGAATTTAGGGATGAAATTTTTACGTTGCAAAATGCCATTTCAAATTCCAAATTCGACGTGTCTCGTTTTTTTTTTACAAATATGCATTAGGGTGGGTCAAAAAAAATCGACAATTTTTTTTTACTTTATACTCTGAAAAATAGGTTGCTAGACACCTCTAGAAAATTCTCTCCAAATATGAGCTCTTAATTTTAATAGGAATGTCCTCCGCTTTACAGTTTTCCATTATTTCCTCAGTATTAGAAATAAAAAATAATATCTCTCCATCAACTGTTAGTTAAAAATATCTCTCATATACTTGTAGGAAATTGAACGCTCTACAAAAAAGGTCTCTTACAATTTTTTCGTAAACCTCACCGTTTAAAAGATATTAAAGGTTGAAGTTTGATTATTTTAAGACACATTTCTGTTTTGCTTATGAATTTTATAACTCGTTAACAAAAAATCATTACGAAATGCGCAATTCATGGTGTTGTAGGAAATTAACTGCTCTACAAAAATGGTCTTTTACGATTAGTCGATTAAATAAAGCGTTTAAAAGATATTCATCGTCAAACTTCAATGCACGCCAATTTTAACAGTTTTTGATTAATAATAATTCGGAAAATTTCAATTTAGTTTAAGTTTCAGGGAAATTTATACAAATTGGAGTTTCTAGTGAAGCTCCTAATGCAGTCAAAAAATTCTTCACTATCATACTCAATGGTTAAAATTACAAAAAAGTTAAAAAAAAAATCATCACAAAACCAAAATGTTTGAAATTTTGTAACTCGCTTGATAATTAAATAAAAAAACTTTTTAATAACAAATTGAAAAATTTTTTTTCTTTAAGATTAATACTTTTCATAATAAATTTCTAACAAAAACGTTATTTTTTCAAGATTTAATGAATCATTAACTCTCAGTCAGAAATAATGCACTAATTTTTTTTCGATGTAACCAAACATGCTTACGCCTAAAAAATAGTTTAAACATTTCTCTGTTCATAGAGGCTTTATTTAATCGATTAATCATAAGAGACCATTTTTGTAGAGCAGTTAATTTCCTATAACACTATGAATTGCTCATTTCATAATGATTTTTTGTTAACGAGTTATAAAATTCATAAGCAAAACAGAAATTTGTCTTAATCAAACTTCAACCTTTAATATCTTTTAAACGGTGAGGCTTACAAAAACATTGTAAGAGACCTTATTTGTAGGGCGTTCAATTTCCTATAAGTATATGAGGAGAGATATTTTTAACGAACAGTTGATAGAGAGATGTGAATTTTTTTTTCTAATACTGAGGAAAAAACGGAAAACTGTAAAGCGGAGCACCTTCCTATTAAGATTAAGAGCTCATATTTGGAGAGAATTTGCTAGAGGTGTCTAGCAACCTATTTTTCAGAGTATAAAGTAAAAAAAAAATAGTCGATTTTTTTTTACCCACCCTAATATGCATCTCGGGTATTTTTACAAATATGCACAATAATTGAGATACTACATTTATACCATTCAAAATTCATTCATTTTCGAGTTCCCTGAATCATAACTGAAAGAACAACTTCAATATTGCTCTGTCAGGTATCCATATATAATCATTCCTAAATCGATGCATCCAGTCAATCACCGAAAGGACCGCGCGTGTGTGTACATTTGCGCGATCCTAGCGCACCCATGTCACGACTAAAGTTCATACCAGTAATTTGTGTGATTTAGTGCTCTTCAGCTATGTTGCCGCTCGATTAACGCTGTATTTAATTTATAACTGCTGCAGGCGCAACTTGTTTTCATCAAGTGCTATGCAGATAATGTCTAATGGCGGTATTAGTTATTCGGTTAGTTTATAGCCGTTATGGCAGCCGCTCGATAACGATTTTCAGGCGCTGAAGGAACAGAAAGTTTTATAAACGGGATATAATGTATATCTATTAAATACACCAAGAGGTAAAAAGTATCTTTTATTCTTGAAGTCGAAGTTTGTTCAATCGGTTACTTTCATCAATCGCCTGAAAGTAACCGATTTCTGAAAAGTAGTACCAAAAACATACTATATCTGTAAAATTTTACACCATTTTGAATTATCCTGATTTTTTGGTATTATTTAGTAGCCATATAGAGTAGCTTTCATTTTTTTCCAAATATTTATTTCAACCCCTTAAGAAGTTAGGAGCATTTGAATATTTTGGATAAAAAATTGTCAAATACCTTTAAGTTGGCAAGAACAAAAGACATTATAATAGTATATTATTCAACGAGCGTATAATGATTCGGTGATTTAGGCCACTCGCCTGCGGCTCGTGGCCGTAAACTTCACCTCGTGAATAATACCCATTATACGGGAGTAGAATACTATACTTTATCCACGACTACTAAATATTTTTGTTGAAGTTTTTTTTGAAATGTTTCAAAAACATGGTATGTTAAGAAACAGATATACGACTCGCACAAATGAAGTCGCTGATGGCTCAGTGTAGATGCTCTTTCCCTTCCAACCGCGGGTCCCGGGTTCGAATTCGGTCTAGGAAAATTCACTTTTTTAATTTTTTTTTATATGTACAGCACTGAATTTTTAGTGGATTACACGATAAAATTTTAAAAACGGATTGTTTGTAGCAGAACAATATAATATTATAGCTAAATTAAGGAAGCATCTGACAGTAGTGATTAATGACTCATTAATCACTGCCGTGATTAATGGGTATTATTAAGGTCGAGCAAACAGACGTATAATGGGTACATTATACAATAGTCGTGGATAAACATTTTTTTCATTTTATTCGTTTTGAGACAGGGTTTTATAAAAAAATATAAAAATAATACTACTACTGCTAAGTTTTTTGAGTTTTTTTATTTAAAAAAAGTGCTTTTAAAAAAGAATGGCATCTACTAGCAATACTGAATCGTTTCCACCCTCAACGGACTCACCCCCTACCCTCCTTTCCCCCTCAACCCCCTTAAATGCCAGGGAAACCATCGCTTATTAGAGTAATCTTTAAAGGGCTTAGAGATGCGAAAGACATTCAATTCCTATGAATCTTACATAAACAGTCTAATGTTCAATCAAGGAATATCCGATTTAAAAATACCTTTACAATGTCACATCATCGTAGTGCCCTATTTAAAAGATGTTTTACTCATAATTCTATCACTTTATACAATTCTCTTCCTGATAATTTTAAAATTTTTAATATTAACAAATTCAAGTATAAATTTAAATTATATCTATTGAGTGGACAGCTGATTTTATAGTTTATAGTTGAGGACTTTTATTTTAAACTGTTGATATTGTTAGGTAATTGTATTTTATTTTAATTGTGTTGTTGATTCTTTTCTGAGCGATTGTCTGTTGTTTTTTTATGTATTTTGAAATTATATGCTATCGCATACATATGGTTGAGTGTGAATAGCTTTTGCTAGACTTCGCCATGAGTTTGCGAATTTTTCCCTTTATTTATTTCTATTTCGTTATTTTTATATTTGCATTATCTGCTTCTAATAAAGACGATAGTCACGAATCTGGTCTCAGAATCACGAAATTCAAAATGGCGGATTCAATATGGCGGACAAAAAATTAAAATGTCTAAAATGCATGAATTTTTGTGTAGTGGGGTTTTTTGGGTCTTTGATTACGAATCTGAAGGCAGAATTACGAAATTCAAAATGATGTATTCCATATGGCGGATAAAAAAATTAAAAAGATCTTCATAATCCTCAAATATTTGTTTTAGAAACTTTCTTGGATCACTGATTACAATTATCAATTCAGAATCACGAAATTCAAAGTGGCTAATCAAATATGCACAAACATGTAAGTATAATTATTGATTTTTTCTTTTTCGTTTTATTCAATGTAAATGTGTGTCATCTCATTTAAGGGGTGGAGGGGGAAAGGAGGGTGAGGGGTTGGTCCGTTTAGAGTGGAAACGATTCAGTATTGCTAGTAGGTACTAAAAAAAAATTTTTTCAGATTTTTTCAGCCAAAAATAAGTTAGGCCAAAAATCGGCCTTAGGGTCCCTCCTCCTTTATGTCAAAATTGTCGAAAATAATATAAAAAATAAAAATCTAACATTTTACTGGAGTGCAGAAAATTGAAAAACTATAAAAATTTCTTTTAGAATTTTGGGAAACAGGTGATAATTTTCGAGGTTTTTTAAATCTCAAATTTGAGAGATATAGGAAACCAGTGAGTTATTTAAATTTTAGCATTTATTAAGCGTAAACGATTGATAATTGATAATAATTAATTGTTTCAAATATCGGATACTAAAACGTTTTTCCATACAGAGCTGATAATGTTATAATTACGCACAATGTACTGAACCTAAAATATTCGCGAGATCAACGATTCGCAGAAGAACAAGAACAAGAACAAGAATTAAAGAAGAACAAGAATCAGAGAAGAGAGAATCAGAGAAGAAGAACAAGAATCAAAGAAGAACAAGATTCGCGAAGGGTGCGGTGTCTGTTCATTTAAAATTACTCTAGTAGACGAGCCTTCTGTTTCATCGCTTTATATTATTTTTTTTTTGTTTTTTACCTATATTTTTTAATTGTTCAGTTTTCTTTATTTGTTGGGTATTTTGCCACCTGCCACAAAATTTAAAATAAGTCAAGCGTTATTTTCGTGAAAATAGTTTTGCCAAAAATTCCACACTGAATAAAGCAGATAAATACATAATTTAAAAAAAGTTATTAGAATTTCAGAAGACGAAAACAGATAGATTTTTGAAACGTTAACGTTATAAAATGCGAGATAATGTGATCTTTTTGCCTGCTTTTTCTTAATGTGAGATTTTTGGTTAAGCAAAACTGTTTTCATAAAATTAGTCCTTAACTGATCAATTTGGCGCAAAGGTTTATTTAACTAATTTTAATTTTTTTCCACAGGTGGCAAACTATCCAATAAAGAAAGAAAAAAAATACGATTTAATTGTCTGGAAAGAATTATAAATAACATTTTGTTTTCAATATGGAGTGCAGTAAAAAGAGAAAAAATGTACAAAGATATGGAAAATAAAATTAATGATAAAAAACAATAATGATGTCAAAGTGGTGCTAATATATTTTGTAGAAGAGATGTCCCGTTGTACAGCCAAACATACAACTACTAGCGTGGCAATTTCTCTAATTTTCCTAAAAATAATTACATCCTGTGATGGGAACTCCATGATAAAAGTCAGTAAATATATGCCCGGCTTTAAACAAATACGGCGACTAAATATTTTGATTTTCCAATCCGAACCGTAATATATGTATGTTAAAATATTTGAAAGAGCTACAGAAACCTGAGGCCGAGCGTCATAATATAAAATACAATATAAAATACAGTAACAGAGGAATGTGAAACGCAAATACATGTCCTCGATATTCAACATATTGCTTTGTTTTTGCTAAAATTAACAAACACAGCCCCAACAAAGGACTTTATTGATAGTGTTTTTCAATATAATCTTTAACCTCCTTTGCTTTACGATTTTATTTCATCAGAATGAAATGATTCCATTGACCTTTAATATAGGCATCAATATCCTCTTTCAATTGGTTATCGTCTGCAAAAAAATAATTCAGGATCCAAGTCCGTACGATAGGGTCGGTGGCCCAGCAAATAATAGTCACGGAGCATCTGTTGAACTTCGGCTGCCTTGTAGTTTCTGTTTGGCCTTAAAAGTGGGTATATATGAGCTTCCCAAGTGACGACCGGTGGTGTCTGAAGACCTACTTCCTCTCCTTGGACAATCTTCAGTGGATTTACGAACTCTTGGAACTATCTAGACCAATATTTACCTTAAAATATGATGGAGCCTCGTTCTCATATACTGCAATCATTCGTACTTGAAGATTTTTAGGACTATGTAGTGATACCGCGCATGTGTAGAGAACTGTGCTTGTTGTTCAGTAGGCATGTTTAGATTCATTTGTGGCGTTCTAACTAAATATATGAAGTTCATATGAAGTTATTGACGAGCATGAGCTACATCAATAGTAATAAACAATATCGAATTTTACCTAACCTGTACACACAAACATCCAGATCGTAGGTTACAGTTTAAGACCTATTTTACTTATTGTTTTACCTTTTCAGTTTAGTGTTCGCAAGAAGTGACCATTGCCCTCGAAATGGTTCAAAGATTCCACCTCAAAATGCACCTGAATGCGAGGAGAACTAATGCAAAATTTGTATCCACAAAAAGTGTTTATGTAAATCCCTACACTTAAGTACATCGTAACCTGTCTCGGAAAAATGTTTATGTCTGTAAAAAATATACTCTTTCTAAAAATATTACAAGATAATAATGGCTAGATTATTTTTCTTAGAAATATTATGTACTTTTCCTGTTTCTTAGTGAAATTACATTTTAGGTATCGTAAATATACATATATCGATAATGTAAACTTGCCTTTTGGGTGATTTACACGAAAAGTGTAAAATTACATGCTTAATGTAATTTTTCTTGCTTGATGTAATTTTACGTTAACTACTGTGGCGTCAAAATAACCAATGATTTAGTGAGTAATTTTACATCAAATTTTTACGAACGTATTTTTTTATATGTTGGCTTCATAATTAGAGTGTTATGATGATAGTCAAACTCCATTTGATTCAACCTCTCTTTGACTCGAATTACTTAATTTTGTACTGTCTCGACCACATACTATGATTAAAATTCATTATAAAACGCCTCAAATTTTAACAAGCTTTTATAACAGAGCCTGAAAAGTTTCAAATTCAATTTGTATTAATATAAAGTTTAATTGAGAAATTATGTTCATTATAAATCAGTTTTATAAGTACACTTTTGCGAGATAGGTTAAGATATAATGATTTTATATTTTCTGGTTCTAATTTCATTTCATTAACAGTCATAGCGTGTGCAGCATTTGTGGTATAAGCATCTTCAAAAGTTTTCTCCTTATTTTACTCAAAGATTAAAATTTAATATCCAAAACCCACGCTTGCCAGACTCAAAGTTACGTACATTTTGATAGGTAATTAATAAAAGATAGGCAATTGAAAATTATAATTAATAGACCAATGCTACTATAGTTATTTTTTGTAATAAGGAATTCAATTTATTTTTCCTTTTGATTAAAACATTTGCTTACTATAACATACAGACTGTCTTGTTTTATTTGGGATGCCAGAGTATCTCAAACATTACTAAAAATAGAAAAAACCGATGTTATATTCTCGACTACAACAAATTCAACTGTTAGATTAGGAATATGATACCTTCATTACTTGTTTTCATGTTATTGTAGCTAAATATGTTAGAATAAGCAAGTCTTCATATTATTTTTTATAGGTACCTATCATGATTACCAAGCCATGAACCAAACTCATCATTTTTTTTTAAAGAAAATTATGGTTAGCCATGTTCCAGAAAAATTGAGATTTTTTTATATTTTCAGTGATATATAACATTAAATAGTTTATAATTTTTATAAATAGGGAAAGACAGAATATACAGGGTGTCCCTTAACTCGTTATCCAAACTTCTATGGATGCCTCTAGGTTAAAATGGAGATAAAATGTTTTTTTCTACGTTCATGCAATAAACACAACTTTATTGAACTATATTTACTAGAAAAAGTGGATCTTTATTGCACTAGTGCAATAAATATTTATTGCACTCATCTGTCATTATAGTACAGCGGTTTGTGATCAAGACAAACATAAACATTCAAATGAGCGAAATATTTAGTCCTTTTTCTGTGAGATTGTAATACGTTTCAAAGAATTGCGGATTTTATTTTATTATCAATCATATTTATTATGTACTGGATTACGAAATTACTAGAAAATGAATTTTTTTCTAAAATGCCATATGATTACAATTTATAAACACAAACGTAAATGCCTCAAACATACGCCATCACGACTACTATGATTTGGATAATGCAACTCTGCAGTTCTAGAAATGTCAGTCAAAAATTAATTTTGACATTTAAACAAAGTTTAAAAATGAGTTATATTATTGGAAAAGTAGATGATAGTGATGAAGAAGAATTTGTTGGGACCCCACCAGAAATGAGTGAAATAGCAAATACAGCGTCATTAAACTTATTACCTAGCAAATGAAGAAAACTATATGAAAAAAGTTATAATCGTTTTAAAGAGTGGTGCTTCGATAAAAAAGTTGTAAATCTTACAGAAAATGTGCTTCTTGCATATTTTTCAAAAAGATCGAAAGATATTAAACCCTCATCACTTTGGTCTGAGTACTCAATGGTGAGAGCTTGCCTTTCTACAAAAGAAGATATTAATATTAAAAATTACAAAAAACTAATGGCATTTATGAAGCAGAACTCTGCAGGATTTCGGTCAAAAAAGTCAAAAGTATTTAATAGAGGACACATTTATAAATTTCTAAAAGAAGCTCCGGATTCCCAGTATTTGATGAAAAAAGTAAGTCAGTAATTATTGTTTAGCTTTTGTAAGACATTTTAAAATTACTTGTTGTAGGTCGCTGCAATATTTGACATCGCAGGGGCATATCGTAGAGATGAGCTCCAAAAATTGAGTATTGAAGACATAGAAGTAGTAGGTTCAATATTAATAGTAAAAGTGCCACGTTCAAAAACTGACAAGGAACGAAGTTTTGTCATTAGAGGTGAGGTTGAAGAAGGATTAAATTTGATCGATATATACCGTAAATACACGAAATTACGTCCCAGTCATATTCCACATAAACGTTTTTTTATCAATTACCGAAATGAAAAGGGCACTGTCCAAGCTATTGGTGTAAACACGTTTGCTAAAATCCCGTATCAAATTGCAAAATTTCTGAATTTGGAGAATTCTGAGCTATACACGGGTCACTGCTTCAGGAGATCATCTGCAACACTTCTTGCAGATACTGGAACAAATATACTAGAGCTCAAACGACACGGCGGATGGAAATCGTCGACAGTAGCGGAAGGATAAGTAGAGCAATCACTTGCAAACAAACTCAATGTTGCAAAACAAATATTTCAGGCTGAAGAAAATGACAATGTACAGATACCAAGTACTAATAAATTTAGAGAAGTCACAAAGCAAGAAGTAATTCACTAAGAAATATTAATATTGAAAATTCCAAAAATTGTACATTTACTTTTAATATTAATGGTACAAATAATGTTTAAGTTAAATTATTCCTAATTACTAGTTCCTAACTTTCTCAATGTTAACCGATAGTGTTAATTAATTATTAAATATTTTGCTCTTAAATTACGCTTTTTATTTTTCTACACCAAAATAAAAAAATTTTTTTTCATGAACGTAGAAAAACATTTTTTTTCATGGACGTAGAAAAAATATTGTATGCAACTCGTGCAAAAAGTGTTTATTGCACTCGACGTGTTGTCAAACTCGGCCTAACGGCCTCGTTGGACAAATTCACGTCGCGTGCAATAAACACTTAGTTTTTGCACTTGTTGCATAAATAACTAATATTCACTAATTTTGATCCCTTACGAAGTTATAAATAGTTGAAGAACCCTGAAGTACAATCATTTAGGTACTCTCTGAATAATTGTAAAACGCAAACATTGCTACATATAAGTAATATTTCCCCTACTTCATCTTCAGAGACTATCTTTATTCAAATATGTGACTTTTATAGCAAGAAACAGTGATCTAATAAAAAAAATTGTCGCTAAACAATGCAATGCTATTTTCGAATAAAATTAAACAATTCATAATTAATAATCATAATAATATTAATACTAATAATTACGTTAAAGAAAGTTATGATGTTTACTTTTAGATGTTGTTAATATGTATTATTTGATAAATATACAGGGTGTAACTAAAATGCTTGGTCAAACCTTAACGGTGGATTTTACGCCACAAATCAATATTTAAGGAAAGTTCCTACAATTATGTGTCCGGAAGTGCATCTTTTCCAAGATACAGGATGTTTTAATTAACTAGGTTAGAAAAATATATATATTTTTTAAATTAAAAAAGAAATACAGAAGAAGCGACTTCATTGAAGGGCTTTTATTTTTGGTTATCCACAAATGTATGTGCATGACAAAGATTTTTTACATACAGGGGCGTATTTCCAGGGAAGGACGTAACAGTCGCTTCCAGTTTCTTTGGTTTAACCTGAATCAAACTGTAATACTCACTGTTATAAAATAGTGTTGAAGACTTTACAAAAATATGAATGTTGCTGCAATGTATTGTTTTCGAGATAAATTACAAATTACAAATAAAAATAGATTATTATTGCTAAAAGTACAGAAACAACAAACTTTGAATTTTCAAACAATGACGTTGTCTATGAATGAAATAAAGTATTATTTACTTGGCTTCAACTGTTCTTACCAAGTCAAAATAAAACACACATCTTCATTAACTTTGCCATTCTGTATACCGAAAGCGAAGGCACTTGTTTATACGAATACATTTTGTAAATTTGTAAAGTAGAACCACCATTAAAGTTTGAATAAGTATTTTGGTTGCACCCTATATCCACAATAGTTATTTCACTTTTCTTTTGTTTTTCTAGCTTTTATTTGTGTCTCTACAACTTGTTAGACATCTTAGTCATCTTTTGTGTTTAAGAAATGTTTATTTATATCTGAAGATGTAAATAAATAAACTTATTACTTATTAAACTGTTTATCTAGAATAATGTGTATAGCTCATATTAAAACTTTTATAACAAATATACAACTTTTATTTTAAAAAAAGCACTCGTCTCCATACTCATTATTCCATGAGTTTAACAGGAAGGTGCTTAATACACCTTATACATCTATGAAATAAAGGTTATAATGAATTACTTATACATTATTAAGCGTTATTAACGTGTAAAACGCGTCTCATAATGGTTAAGTGATCGTCACCTCTCGGTGCATAATCGGTTATGATCGTGAAATTTCCGACAGTCCGCTGTGCATCGACTTACGACTATTACACGTCTAGTTTGATGAAAATATACAGTATAGGCACATGTTTTGTGGGATACATGATCATATCGCGTTGTGTGAAATGGAAAATTATGCAAGTATCTAACTGTTTCATGGCTAGTAATTATTTTGTTTTTTTTTAATGTAAATCTTGACTAAATATTAAAAATTATTATTTTGTATGCCCTATTAGAAACCGCTGATGTTAAGTTTTACATAAGATGGTGGAACAGAAGACCAACGGTGACAAAGAAGAGCGTGGGTATAAAGTCAATCAACCAGAGGAAGTATAATTAGAAGGAAAGAAGCTCAACCTTCAGGGGATGCTTCATTCTTACGGTGGAAGAGTTATACTGCAAATTCTCATGTAATACAAGAAAATACGGGTGCATCGTTACTAAGAAAATAAACTGGACAGTTTTGGAAGCGATTTGTCATCATTTTTAATACTAAAATGTATGTTTTATGTTTACATTAGAACCTTAGCTTGTAATTAGAGTTATCCAATAAAATTTCTGAAAACTTGATGTTATATGTTTTTATCTCGTACAGAGTATACAACAGTTTAATACATTTATTATTATAAAACTTATAACCAGTACTAGATGTTCTAATAACCATAGAAGAATAAGTACGCTTTTTATATCCAATATTCACCTGTTTAACTGTCACTTATAGTCTTATAATGGTATATAGAATTCTAATAAAGAATAAAGCGCATTTCTTTCTGTATATATATGTGTTATTCTCGAATGTAATTGTGACATATTGATACATTTTTCAGTTTTACTGAACTTCCAAAATCAATTTCGCTACGAAAAAGTGTACGCAACTCATTTTTTATACCTCTGTATAAATATTAAGATCCATTCCCATTAGTATAGCATGAGGGTGCAAATAGTGAAGGATATTCTGACTGACTATTACTCAACAGTAAGCAGACAGTAAAAGTGAAGTTTCCACAGTAGTATCCACTCTATGCAAAGAAAAATGACAGATATAGAAGAGATTTACAAAACATTACCAACAAGTAATGTTCAAATTGTGATATCTTCAAATAAATCAGAATTTATTCCTAGTATACTTGGACTTTTTATCTTAATTTTTAGTTAGTTTAGTTTAGTTTTAGTTAGTTTTAGTTTTCATTTTTATAGCCACAAACTAAACAATTTATATTTTATGTTAAAAGATTTTCTTTTATGACAGGTTTCACTAACTGAATATGACTTCATGAAATTGAAAAGAAAAAAAAACAAAAATTTCATTTCATAGTATAAGTTTTCTTTTAGCATTTTGTGACGATGAAAACGATACTTGAACGAATATATCTCCATCTTCACTGTCAGATTGATACACCCCAGTTTCTTAATATTCACCTTTTAAATTATTGGAAGGTAATTTGGAAGGTAATTTTTTATGTTGTCGTAAAATAAGCGATTTATTTAGATAAAATTTAGTTCTTATTGTGTTTTAAAAGGTATCTATTTCGATAATAGTTTGAAATTAAGAATTTATCATGAAAATAATAAAAAATATAGGCGTCCCATTTAAATGAGTTCATTGTTAACAGAAATACTCGTACGAAGACAACAATTCTGTGCTATAAAACCTAAATGTCATTCTGAAACATACCAATGGCATCACACAAGTAACAATCCCACACCACACCGAAAGCATAACTTATGGTTGTTTACTGATAAAAGTCAATCATGATAAGTTCCCGTACAGATACTAAAATCCCCCTCTGTTATTTTTACAGACAGATGAAAAGGCGCCGATTAAGTATTTGCAGGATGTTCGGAAAATAACTTTTATTAGCTAGATAAATATTTGAACTTGTAATAAGGCTCTAGCAGCAATACGAGTAGGTATACAGACGAAATTGGGTTTTGCTAGAAATTCGTCAGAAGAATTTATTCCAGTTTCCATCTCGAAAAGTAATAATTCAAGCAAAGCAAAATGCTTTCCGTGAATGTACTTTCATTAATGCTCTATAATTTTTCCGCCTCGCGATATTGGATCTTGTAATATAAAAAAATTAGACGTCAAAGAGAAATTGTATACAGAAATTCTTCGTTATTATGCTTGGCAGCAGACATCGAACGAGTAAAAGTAGTTGGATTTTATTATCAATTTAAAGTATAATTTCCACGATAAAGTGCAACGCAATATTTTATTTCTCGTTAGTCAAAAAAAAAAATAAACTAGAATTTACTTTCAAATTGAAAAACACAATCTATTAGAGTGCTTATTTATAAAAGTTTCAAGCTTTTATAATGTATTAAATATTATACGCAAAGTATTTTTCAAGTCCATATCATGGTTTCTCATTGGATCATTTTAAATTTGAAAGCCTTAGTTCTTAACAAACTTCATTGAAGGCTTCGCAGAATACCATGATGATTGCTCATCATAGAACTTTCTTCTTCAGTAATCAGTTTTATAAACCAACTGTTCTAGCACATATCTCACATACTATGGAAGTTTTTAAAGCTAAAGCGTTAGTTTAGATATGTTGACGGAACATTTATTTTCTGGTCCCATAGTCAAAGAATTTCTGAACCTCAACAATGAAATACATCTGGACATTAGCTTTATCATGAAGGTGGATGAAGTTCCTAGATGTCCCTGTTATGAGAAAACTGAACAGCAGTATCTAAACGCTCAGAAACAAGGCTTGTTGAGACATTGGTACATCGAGTAGGTGCTGTCTGCTTACCGGAATATTTGGAAGAGGAAACGTACGATCTACTGTTAGAGGAAATGAAAGCACAAATAAAATGAGTAATATCTAGCAATATGCCCTATACTCGTATATAAGGATGTACTGATAAAATAGGCCAAATCTTAAGGAAACCCAATCTTGATACCATTTGCAATCCTTTAACGAAGATTAGGCGAACTGCAAGACCACTTACATGTGAAGAGGCACATTTTGACCAAACGCGAAGACACATTAGTAAGAAGTTAAAGGACGCAAATGTCACTAGAAGAGTAACGACGGAGAAAAATCAGAACAGATGCAAGACAGGTGACAGACCTAATTCATGCCACAATGTTGACTTAATAGAGGCGAGGGGTTTGATCTACATGGAATTTGAAAACGACTCATCAGCAAAAAAATCAGTGATCTGATCGACATAAGTCAGTGACTACAAGTCACGCATCAGAATGCCATCATCATCAACCCGAGTAGACACATCAAATATAAATACTATTCAGAGAACTTCATCTTAGACAAGTCGAAATCGGCGGCTTCGTATGAAAAAATTAGTGGATTCGATTTTTTGCATAATCACCTCCGTGAAATGTCCCTGAATAAGGATCAAAATGTTACCGGCCGGTAACCTGGTCACAATTTTTTTAATTACGAAGAAATGCAAAAACGGTCATTTTCAAGACTCAAAAACAATAACAAAAAATCAAATTTTGCATTGCAATGGAATTACACCAAATAACTCCTCGGTATTTTGTCAAGGGATGTTTAAAAATTACTTTTAAACTTTAGTAACATCAAAAATTTGATATTTTGATATTGTTTTTGAGTCTTGAAAATGGCCGTTCTTGCATTTTTTCGTACATTAAATTGTTTATAACTCAGAAACCGTTGATTTTAGGAGCATAGTGCATAGGAACTATTTTGTTTGGAATACCCCAAAATACCTAAAAAAACTTTTCCCGGAGCAAAACAAGTTATTTTTGCAATTTGTTTAAAGAAAATTAGTTTAAAAAAATTGTGACCAGGTTACCGGCCGGTAACATTTTGATCCTCATTCAGGGACATCCCACGGAGGTGATTATGCAAAAAAATCGAATCCACTAATTTTTTCATACGAAGCCGCCGATTTCGCCTTGTCTATCTCCAGTTTCAGAATTTTCTCCAATCAAGAGAGTGATATATCTCCTCAAATGTCAAGAACTCTAAACCATCGAAAAGGTAGTCAATCCGAAAATTGTAGAATCTTACTAAACAAAGATCCAACAGCTATATTTACCAACATCGTTATTAAGGAGTAAAAGCCTGTTATCTTTAACATAATAGTGTAAGATCACCCATTTGCTTGGCGGATGAAAAGTATTTTTTATCAAACATAATAACGAGCGTTCAAATAAAAACGTGGTCAAGTTGGTTTTGAAAATTTGGACGTAGGGCGTAGCGTATAGCAAATGAACTTAAACGTCATCTGTCAAAGCGCTATATCGCCGCTATCAATTTAAATATTTTTTTCTCAAGAACAAAAAGTGTTTATCATAGAGTCCTACTTTAGAAATGGACGCAAGATTGATGGAATATGGAAGTATTCTATCGAGGAATGTTTCATAGAATTTCAAAATCAATTTCCCGGCGTTGTTGAGTACAAAATTTTTCAAAGTGCAGTTCAGCGTTGTGTTAATGTTTTTCGTGAAACGGGCAGTGTAACAAGAAAAGAAGGAAGCGGCCGACCTAAAAAGCGGACTGAAGAATTAAAAGAAAATGTCCAACAAATAATGGAAAATGCGCCAAGAACTTCTGTACGTATTTTATCACAAATGGTGGGAGTATCAGTCGGTACCTGTCACACAGTGTTAAAAAAAGATTTGCGTTTGTTCTCCTATCGTTTAACTTGTCAGCAAGAACTTCATGAAGTTGATTTTCTGCGACGGGCTGTATTTTGTGAAAGGTTTTTAAACAACTACGGTGAACTTCATAATACACCTTTTTTTCTGATGAAGCCTGGTTTCATTTAAGGGGTTAAGTAAACTCACAGAATATGAGAATGTGGTCTTCTGAAAAACCAGATAACTTTTTTGTCGAGGGCCCTCTACACGCTCAAAAAATTGGAGTTTGGTGTGCTCTCAATCGAAGGAGGATTTATGGACCTATTTTTTTAATGGTACTCTTACTGCGCAAAGGTATAGAGAAGAAATTATCGCTCCTTTTGTTAACCAGCTGGAAGAAAACGAAATTACAAACTTTTACTTTCAACAAGATGGTGCATACGGCATGCGAGACGATGAATATGTTGAGGGAAGTTTTCCAAAATCGACTAATAAGTATCAATGCTGAACATGAATTTCCACCGAGGTCATGTGATATTACGCCGTGTGATTTCTTTTTGTGGCCTTACCTTAAAAACACTATTTTTGAACTGCCTATTCCTGATTTAAATCATCTGCAGGCTCGACTTATGGACAAGATTCGTGAACTTAACAATACCCCGAGCATCTTAGAAAATGTCTTTAATTCTTTGAGGAACAGGTGTGAAAAGTGCTTGGAACAAGGAGGGGGACACTTTCAGCAGCTGCTTTAATTTATTGTTATAACAAGGAGGGGGACACTTTCCGCAGCTCCTTTAATTGTTTGTTATTGTTATCACGATTATTCTTTAAAATAAAGTTATATAGTCATTAACGTTATTGAAACTGACAGCTGCTATACAGTTCGTTGAGAAATGAGGTTAAGTTGGTCGCTATAAGCTACTCCCTACGTCCAATGTGTCAGAGCCAACTTCGACCACGTTTTTATTTGAACGCTCGTTATGTTAACGAATATATGGAGGTTGCGTAATGAAATCTGTTTAAGGCTACCTTTATTTAAAAATACTGTAATTATTATTTTTTTCAATATTTCACTCACGTCCTTACCAAATGAAGTTAATATCAATCGAAAGTACAAAGCATAAGGAACATGCAAAAGTTAGCATTACTTTCTCATTGAGATATACGGGCTGTTACAAATTCGTTTCTCACTACAGGGATCTCAGAAACGGTAAGAGCTACGAAGTAGCTTAAATGGGGGCAATATTGCGTAATCAGGGCACCAACATTATGCCTCTAAAAAATCAAGGCTAACGTGATTAGTTTTAGAAATATTTGAAAAAACCGAAATTTTGGAAATCCGTTTTTGTTTCATTTCAGCCTTACTTGAAGTGATATTGAAAAAAGAAGAACACTTTCTCATGGCCACTTTTTGCCCTCTATCGAATGACATAATCAATTTTTATATGTAACGTTTCGTCTCTCCAGGACCATCATCAACTTCATTTTTTTAAATAGGACCCTGGAAATTTTATTACATTTTTTGAAAGCCTTCATGATCCCCAATACTGTACTGCCTCAGCCCGAACCAGATTCAGACGTTTTATCTCGAAAAATTCATCTTCAGTGTATTCGTTTCAAATTTATCTAAATTTTTTATTTAGATTTCTTTGTTTGTTGAATTATCTTACACTGTAAGTGTCGTTAGACCCTGTGAAATCCATCTAGTTATTTAAACTATTACCACCANCTTTCTCATGGCCACTTTTTGCCCTCTATCGAATGGCATAATCAATTTTTATATGTAACGTTTCGTCTCTCCAGGACCATCATCAACTTCATTTTTTTAAATGCGACCCGGTAAATTTTATTACATTTTTTGCAAGCCTTCATGACCCCTAATACTGTACTGCCTCAGCCCGACCCAGATTCAGACGTTTTGTCTCGAAAAATTCATCTTCAGTGTATTCGTTCCAAATTTATCTAAATTTTTTATTTAGATTTCTTTGCTTATTGAATTATCGTACACTGTAAGTGTCGTTAGACCCTGTGAAATCCATCTAGTTATTTAAACTATTACCACCACGCATTAAAATAAAACATTATTAGAGTTTTATTCCCGTGTCCATAGTTATTTCTAGGCTTCTCGAGTGCTTAAAATTCAAATAAATTCCGATATATTTTTTTCATGATATTCATACAAATACATCTGACATGCTCTTTCACAGTTACAGTTACAGATATAAAAAATTCTGATAATATTACGCTGGTCTTCATTTTTAACGTTTGCCTTTGAACATTTACTGAAATTTAGAATAATATTTAGTTGGCATTTTGGGTGTTCATATGCATTTTTAAGAATTAATTTGTCATACCTAATAAAATTAAAATTGTAATAATGTTTTAAGTTTGACGCAACAACTTATTGAGTTATGTATGACCAAGTGATGGTAATAGTTAATAATAATAAATGTATTATTGTAAGGTAATAGTTTAAATAACTAGATGGATTTCACAGAGTCTAACGACACTTACAGTGTACGATAATTTAATAAACAAAGAAATCTAAATAAAAAATTTATATAAATTTGGAACGAATTTGGATGAATTTTTTGAGACAAAACGTCTGAATCTGGTTCGGGCTGAGGCAGTACAGTATTGGGAGTCATGAAGGCTTGCAAAAAATGTAATAAAATTTCTAGGGTCGTATTTAAAAAAATGAAGTTGATGATGGTCCTGGAGAGACGAAACGTTACATACAAAAATTGATTACGCCTGATTACGCAACTTTGCCCCCATTTAAGCTACTTCGTAGCTCTTACCGTTTCCGAGATCCCTGTAGTGAGAAGCGAATTTGTAACAGCCTGTATTCGTTACCATATTATGTTTTAAAAAAATACTTTTCATCCGATAAGCAGATGGATGAAGGACATTTCTAGTTCGGATCTTACAATTAGACTGTAACAAAGTTTTGAGCAGTGCTATCATTAACTATATTTTAAGGAAATGATAGATACAGTCGTAAAATCAATAGTTTTCCTGATACAGGCATTTTTTTTTAAAGATTTATATTGTGTATTTCTCTTTTGCACAAAACTTTAAAAATTCATCACTATAGCCGCTACTAAATTGCTTCAAATGTATATTTTTCAATACAATAATTCATTACCACCTCTGTGTTGACTGACTACTACTGTGCACGTAAATTATACAAATTTTACTATTTGGTGCTTTCGTGAACTATCACCCTTTTTCGAATAATAAAGCAGATTATAATCCAGGGACAGGAATTGTAAAACTTCGTGGGAATTACCCATATCAAAAATACAGAGAGATTCTATTGAAACCATAATTTATTCCATTATACAGTTAGCAAGGGACACTGCCCGAGGGTTGGCACACTCTTTTTAAATGATTCGCGTTACCTTCAGCAATATGCAAATTTCAACATCAGTCTACCGACAAAACCCGGGACAGCATTTGCCGATCGTAAAGTTTGAGAGCTGTTTTAACCCTGTGCGGTTAGAGTTGCTGTGAGTTCTGATTACCTTACAGTTTTTCCGTTAGGTATAGAATTAATTATCCAACTAACGCGCCCAGTGACAAAGTGGTTTAGATGTTTGAGTCACAAAAACAGAACGTGTACAAAACTTGATATTTAATTTCCGGTTATAATAGAATTTACAACAGGGTCATTTCCCACTTTTTTGTACAGGTACAATAAATCGAGTTGCAAAACCTTGATCGTCAGAGGTATTTGTTGCAAATTAGGATTGGGGAATAGCAGTTTTCAAATTTAAAATGTTTTATTTTTAAGTCCACAATAGGCTAATCGGTGATGTATTCTCCATATTACCTCCCAACGTTCAACAAGTTTCTCGATGTCTCTACTACAGGAATCCTCCAGGTTTGACTAAAAAACTTTTGACTCCTTATTAAAAGAAACACCGCGTAAGGAGTTTGACAAAGAGCGGAAGAGGTGAAAGCGGGTGGGGCAGAATTTCCCAATTCAACTCTCGAATGGCCGTTTTGGTCATATTGGCGATATGTTGTCGCGCATTGTCATGTTTCAAAAGAACGTCGTATCGCCGATCAGATCTTTTTTGATGGAGTCGCCTTAATTGTTGGACATCCAGTTCTGCCTTGACGGTTTGACTGTTTGGTAAGAGTTCGTAATAAAGAATCTCTTTCCAATACCACCAAACGCATAACATTGTCTTTTGAGGCTGAAGTTCCGGTTTCTTCGCGGAGTTGCTGCACAAAATTACCGGTAATCCAGGCGGCAGAGCATTCGAGGCGTTTGTATTTGAAGTAATCTATTTTGTCGTACAGAAAAATCTCAAATATTATGTAGAATAAAAATCGTTTGCCTATTCCAAAAAACTATTGCTAAGTTCAGGGGAATAACAAACATACAAGAAAAACGAAAAATGACCCGTTTTTCGACATATTTTTCAATATAACATTGGAAGTAAGCCCTAAATAAAAAAAGTAATTCTTTATCTTCTGTTTATTTGACGATTTTCTATAAAGTTACAACAACTGCGAATCAAAAAGTTGAATTTTGCACTAACAATAGGCGAAAAATAGTAGAAAATCAGATGTATATTTGGAGCAATTTTTAAAATAAATAAATATTTCTAAATATTGATGAAACTTTGTGAACAAATAGTAAAACATATATCAATTCTACCCTAAAAATTTTGCAACGAATTTTAAAAACTTTATCGCTTACACTGAGTTAAATTAAGGTTTAGAAAGGGCACACAATTTTTTAAAGATACTTGTCGTCATAATAAACAATGATTAATACTAAAAATGCCTATATTGACACTTCTATAATCATTTACGATTTCTTAAAAATTTTTCAACATAAACATTATTATTTATTGTCCAGGGATTTTACTTGCAATCAACAAAATCTTGCACACATAAACACTACGTCGCAATCCCTTGCTTTTTAGCTAAATACGATAGCCACTTTTTAATTCGTCTTCCATTAGTGCTGGCGATATACAAAGTGCGTTGCAAAGAAAACAGGCCTTTAAAAATAACAACAAACATTTTTTTGACAAAACTGATATATTTTATTCAAAATAGTACCTTTCTCACTCAATATAGTGATTTTCACGGTCTAAAAGCATGTCGAATCACTGTTTTAGATGGTCGATTGGGATGTCCTTCAGGATGTCGGTATAAGCCTTTTGAATGGCTTTTATGTCCACAAAACGCTTTCCTTTCATCAGCTAATGCATTTCTTCGAATAGGTAAAAGTCACACGATGCCAAATCAGGCGAATACGGGTGGTTGACAGTTAAAATGTAGTTTTTAATAAAAAAATCGGTTACAAATATCGATCGATGAGATGGCGCATTATCGTGTAACAAATGCCATCCTTCTGTGCGATATTTTGGCCCTATGCGAAGAATACGATGCACCAAACGCTTCAAAACGCCAAGATAGAATTGTGCATTAACGGTTGGGCCCGGTGGAACGAACCCTTTGTGGACAATGACCTTGGAATTCCCACTGGAATCGTAGGAGCAAACTGGGTTTTGGCTCATCTGGCGCGTACTCCACATCCACTCGGTACTTTGGCGCTTGGTTTCTTGATCATATTGAAAACACCACGTTTAATCACCAGTCACAATGTTGTAAAGGAAGTTTTTGTCCTTTTTGGCTTCCTTGATGATGTCCTTCCTAATTGTGAGCAATTTTGTTCGGCCAAAATGCGATAAATTGATGATATTGAGATGCTAGTTCCAATTCCATGAATTTAAATGAAGATTTTGGCTGGTTCATCAATTGAAATGTTTCGGTAAAACATACTGTCACTTCAAACGCAATAATAACTCCGCTTCTATTCGTCCAAATGTCATGAAATTTTGATAGTACATCAATGAAGGTTGTACGCATGTAATTGCCAATGGATGACCTGACTAGAAATACTTATTTTTGAAAAGTACTGTTTACTTTGGAATTGTATATTGGGCAGGAGTAAAATAGGCAACGTATCAAGAATACATCATTTCCCATCAATTCTGGTTGCACTGGATACAAGTTTAAGCGCTTCAGGAAAATTGAAGAAATTATTACATATACTTATTTGATATTTTTTTCTATTTTCAGAATAACAGCTATAGTTGGAGTACAAAGTATAGTAAAACAATATATTGTACATTAGAAAATACGAATTTTATAACACTTATAAATGTTTTCATTTTATCTACTAATTCCTTAATAGACACATTCAAATTTAACTACTGGTTTTGTATTATCACCTGAACAGAGACATTTTCTTGTAGTAATAAGTAAAAAGTAAGAGAAACACACAATTTTAAGTGGAAGACGGATAAGAGCAGCGGAAAAGTAAAATATAATTTGGGGAGGTAATTAATTGAACTGGCACCAGGGATTTAAAAATCTAGAAACTCCAGATTGTAGAATTTCTGGTTTCGCTACAATTAGCGCGGAAGCCCTGAAAGGCTGTAATTTAAAAGAAAGGTTGAGAGAATAAATGTTATTAAATTTTTATATTACTGTCTATGAATTAAGTAAAATAATGATGGTGATAAGTACGCATCAAAAAATATTTATATATTTTCTTATACCGTGTTACAACTATTTAATTGTCCTATTCTTATATTAAGAGTTACAGAAATGGTTAAGTGGACAAAAATATGAAGAATTTTATGGCGATTACGGATTCGTTTTTAAATTTAGAAAATTGCAAATAGTTTCGAAGATATTTGAAGAAAATCGATTTTATGCTATTTCCTTTCTTAGTTGTATTATACCTACTTGTTTTTCAAAATTATAGGAGAAAAATGTGTGGTCTGATATTAAATTAAATAAATAATTAACATAAGTATCTAAAAATGTGTGTTGAGCGGTAGTTAACTTTTGTTTTTCTTAGGGATGCATATTGAAATTTTACCTCATTAGAGGAAAGAGGAAATTCTCTTTATAAAGTTGAATAATTTAGGGGTTGTCGTAAAGAAATAACGAGGATATTGAATATAATTATAGTTTTAATAAAAAACTCAAGTAGCTATGTGAACTATTTGAATTTTATTTCTTATCTTTAAAATTTTTTAGTAAATAAAAATGCAGTAATAAAAAAATATTTTTTCTTCCAAATTTTAATTCTGTATTAAAAGTAAAAATTAATCAGTGTTAATTTTAAGTATTTAGGATTTTACACCATATTATATTATTTATATTCTGGAATTTAATTCTGTAGAAGTTGAATAAGTGATTTTTACTAAAGATGTGGGAAAAAATGGAGGCGTTTCCAGTTTCTTTCGTTTTCTATTATAATTTGTTTCTATCACCATTTCTAACACCGTTTCTACACCGTTTTTTTTTTTTTATATAGAATCCGATATTTTTCTATAATCCCCGGGTTTTTAAAATTTATATGTTTTAAACAGGACACCCTAAATGTTTGTCGGTTTTTGAAGGCCATGCAAAATTTCGTTGCAATTAATCTATCATACACGATATTTTACAGAAAAAGTTTCTTTCGAGAAATAACACCAAACATTTTCTTATTATGAATGTATTTGATGTATCAACAAAAAAAAGTGTACGGTATATTGAAATGCACATTATGTATCAAGAAACATTTGAAAAAAAATAGTTGTTGATGTTCACACCCAGAATTTTTTTGTATGTAAATGTAAATTTTATGGTAGATTGCAAATATTGAAAAATTTATAAGATGATAAAAAACGGAAATTATAGAACACATACACCAAAGAATACTATGGACAAAACTTTGCAATAAGAATCAAATATTTACACTAATAAGAAAGTTATAAGGCGTCACAGAACAAAGACAAAATTGAAAAAAGATAAATAGTAGGGTCTATTTTAATGTAATGAAGTATTGTTTTCTGTTCTGAAATAATATAAAAATGGCATGGGCGTTATAACGTTCTATCGTATAAAATATTTATAAATAAGGTACAAACGTGAATAATATTAACTCTTTAACTCACGAAATTGCACTTTGTAACACAGGAAATAGGGTAATGTAGTTTATGTAAATATTATAGTGGTAATGGTATATTTACGTTGTGAAGTTACGTGAAGTTAGCGTAATTACAAAATGTGATTTGTATCAAAACATGAGTTAAACCGGACTGATACGCTCTAGATATAGCAATCTACATCTCAGTCAATTAAATTATTGCGCTGCATTATAAATGAGTAGGGATTATGTGTTTGATGGTATGTACAAACAAGAGTCTAGACGTTACGGGGTACAGGGTATTCATCATCACATTAAAAGAAGTAGCAAAAGAATGAAATACATGTTTTGGCGCATTGCATACAAGATGTTTCTAAAATATTATACAAAATATCATTGTGAGCAGAAAATTTCGTAACTTTGAAATAGTTTAGTAAAGTATATGTATACAGAGGTTTAGAGATATACATGTAAAATGTATAGTTCTTTTCATATATATTGTAGAAATAAAAAACTCTTTTATATTGCCGATAACGACAAAAACGGGGTCGTAAATACTTGTCTGCCTAGCAGAACAGGGTCGTATTTAGGCAAAGTTTACAGAATATAATATTTAAGTCTCCCTTCAAACAATTCACAGCAGACACTACTACACAATGGCTATAAATTGAAAACATTTGCAGTGAATTACAAAAGTTATCCAATAAAAAACTTGTAATAACACAAAAATCACTACTCAAAACACTACTCTAAGAAATAAGAATGACAGCATTGCAGCACCAACTCTTACTCTCTACGGCGCAAACTGAACTAACAGCAATGAGTTCACCGTATCTAATTGTTGATTGTCTCTGTCTCACATTAAGAATTTAAGAACAACGTACGTCTTAGAGAGATGTTCAGAATCTGTTTTGTTGCCAGCCTAGCTGTGTTGCCAAATGTTTCGGCGAGTTAGTATTGTACTAAAAATGAACAACATACATTTCAAGAATGAAGTGAATAATGCAATTATTCTTTAAATAAATGTATGCAAATTCAGCCTATTCTTATATTTTCAGAACATAACTTAATATTTTAAACGTAAATATCTGAATAAATTAATTTCATTCAATTTATCAATTATTCATTTAGGGAATATTTTTACATATCGGCAACACAGGGCCCACGTCCGGCAATTCAAGATCCCGCCCACCTAGGGTAAGGCGGAGCAACCTTTAAATTGAATACCTGACAAGATATGTAATTATTGATTAATATCACTTTATTTCTCATTATTTTTGTATTTATTTTATCTAGATGAGTGTACCTGATAGGAGCATTATGATTTGTGAAATAAATTAGCTGTTATAACATTTATTTTCTATGGACAATTAAAAATTGTCTTGCCCTACTCTCCCCCTATCGCACTTACCGGCAGGCTTTGACATTTTTTATGTCTACTATAAGTATGAAAAGAACTATACCTACATAACTTGATAAAAAATTTTACATATCGAGGGAAATATCTTGTTTGAAACTAGTCGGAAGATTTAGTTTTTTGGGAATATTAAATATTTATTGTGATATATTTAGTACACATAGAACAAGGACATGTCATGAATTGTATAATATACATGGTGATTTCAATTTTAATTCAGAAACTACAGGACTAGATTCATTACCAAAAGTAAGTAGAGTTTGCTCTATAGACTTTTTTCGTGACTCGGTATTCGAAATACAGGGTGTTTAGCTTACAAAAAATATACTTTTTCTGTCATATCTTCTTAATGCGCCGACGAAATAGAATGAAATTTACTACAGCGTATTCACTTAATTAGACCTTTTATTGAATGTAATATTAACCTTGTGGCTTTAATTAGTGGCGTGCTACTGGAGGTGGCGTCGTATTTTCCCAAGGAAAAAATACGCCACTGACGTTTTTTGTAGAAATAATATTACATTCAGGTATTAGGTTAAATGAATGAAAAATGTTTCTTTGTGTTTTTTAATAGTTGTAACCATTTAGGAGATATTTGGACTTGTTTTTACGTTTTATTTCCTCATAAATTAATCCGCGTATTTGATGAAAACCTCCTGATTTTAACCAGTGACGTACTACTAAAACGTCCGCCAACTTTTCCTAAAAAATTGCGGTTTTTTGTATATAATATTATTTCTGGAAAAAATATCAAAACTAAAAAATAAAATAACAGCAAATAAGTGGCGTAAGTAATTAAGTAACAAGTCCTACAACAATTGTCCAAAACGAAGTCCTTCCGCATTAATACACTTTTGACATCCTCTATTCTATTTATGAGGAACTTATCATGACATGATTTTCCCTGAGATTATAATTTTCCTCTATTCCTTGCCACAATTCACGTGTTCATAAGTCCAACAAGGACTGCAGCTTCAGAAATAAATAAACAAATCTATGTAGTTATAATATTAAAACGAGATCATCGTAAAGCTTACTAACTGATAATGAGACAAAAGATTAAATTTTTACTGATGGATTTATACAAATAGACCAGGGTTGTTAATTTTTGAAACCAAAAAAAATTATAGTAGGATGAAACCCATTGGAAAAGAAAGAGAATAAAACAGAAATGAAAGGAAAAATAATTTACGGGCGATTTGAGGTCGGCAAGGGGTAGGGGGTGAGTTTTTAAGGGTAAAAAATGGTTTCCCTTGATTTCCAGAAAAACTACAAGTCTTATGGAAAAAAGTTAAATGACAAAGTTGTAGGTAATAAAAAGATCTACAACTTTTGTATTTACACTTTTTTCACATAACCTCAAAATTTATGTGAAAAATTCAAATAACCAAGTTTTTGGTTTTTTATTCTTTTACAAAAAAAAAAATTTTTCACGAAATTTGGTGAAAACTTACCTATTTACGTCCCAAACACGCTGTAATTTTTTCGATTTGAAATATTTATGTTTTCACCATATTTTTACTTAATATCGAAAAAGCACCCTAATTTTCAATCGAAAATTCTCACGTCAAAATATCTGCTTTTTTAAAAACGTCGGTGGGTTTTTTCTTCGTTGAAGTCTCTACTTTCTGATGGTGTAAAAAAAAATATACATTACTATGGTAAGTTTTCTCAGGAAATGCAAAGAAACGAAAGAAGATTCAACAACTTTCTCAAAATATTGTAGATGTCTTATTAAATATTAACTTTATTAACTTATTTGGTTGTTAATTATAATAGTATATTTCGACTTGTAATTTTTTTGTTTATCAACGTAACATGGAATCTTACGTTTTTCGAGTAATTAAAGTGTTAATTTTAATAAATAGCTCAAAATTGTACATAATGATTAGAAAACAATTTTCGGATTCTAGTTCGCTTCTTTACACTTCCGGAGAAAACTTACCATAGTAATGTATATATATTTTTTACACCATCAGAAAGTAGAGATTTCAACGAAGAAAAAGCCCACCGACGTTTTTAAAAAAGCATATATTTTGACATGAGAATTTTCGATTGAAAATTAGGGTGCTTTTTCGATATTAAGTAAAAATAAGGTGAAAAAATAAATATTTCAAATCAAAAAAATTACAGCGTGTTTGGGACATAAATAGATAATTTTTCACCAAATATCGTGAAAAAAAAATTTGTTTGTAAAAGATAAAAATAAAAAACCAAAAACTTGGTTATTTGAATTTTTCACATAAATTTTGAGGTTATGTGAAAAAAGTGTAAATCCATAAGACTTGTAGGTTTTCCGGAAATCAAGATAAACCGTTTTTTACCCTTAAAAACTCACCCCCTTCCCCTTCCCGACCTCAGATCGCCCGTAAATTATTTTTCTTTTCATTTCTGTTATATTCTCTTCCTTTTCCAATGGGTTTCATCCTACTATAATTTTTTTTCACTTTTTACCATTTTTGAAGGCTTAAGCACTGGTCTAAAATATTTGTGAATAGGTGGACTAAATTTGGGTAATATGGTCGCCCAATACGTAAATTATCTCCTAAATGGCTACGATTATTAAAAAATACCAAGAATCACTTTTCATTCATTTAACGTAATGGTACCCGAATTATTTTTTTATTTCTACAAAAAACCGCCAGTGGCGTATTTTTTTCTTGGGAAAACGGAGCGGCACCTTCGGTAGCACGCCACTGGTTAATGCCACGAGATCTAATTACGTGAATACGCTATAATAAATTTAATTAAAATAAAATATATATTTTTTGAAACTTGGACACCCTGTATCTTAAATACCACATCCCCCATGAAAAAAGTTTATAGAGCAAGCTCTACTTATTTTTTGGCAACTAATCTATTCCTGCAGTGTTTGTATTTAAAGTGAAATCACCCTGTATATCCTAATGATTTAATTTGGATTGCATCTTTTGTACTTTCACATTAATACTGCAGAATTAGAATTCAAAAACATTAAATTCACCCATCTTATTAAGACAGGGATACGTAGATGAGCTTATAATGATTTCATATGTGGGCAAAAACAAACTGTAGTAAGGAAAATGATCATTTATAATTTTTTTAATATCTACATCGCCTGGAACAATTTTAAGCCAAATTTCAAAATTGCCCCTTTCGATAATGGAGGAGGTGTAGCGCCTCCATTACGGTCGATTTTATTAGAATTTAATTTCAAACGAAATAATGGTAGACCTTACGGCCCGAACTCTGGCCACAAAGCAAACAATTTCCTTCCAAAATTAAATACATCAGTATGTAGGGATCAAAGAACTTCTACAAAATTGATTGATGATTCACCGTATATACATTATAATCTATTTAATAGGGCAACATGATTCCGTAAATTGCACGCTTTGTACTTTCACTGACGAATAATTTTACAATATTGGCGTGATGTAAAATTGTAATACATTAAATTCAGTTAGGGGAAAAAATTATATTCCAAAATTATTGTACACTTAAAACAATACTCCATTATAAACGTATTAGGCAATTTATTAAGTTATAAAGTTAACAAATTCAATTTTTTTTTTCTAAAATTAAATGGTGATACCAAAAATTTTGGTACCTATGCAAAAGATATCTGATTATAAAAGAACATTGTCTGATTTCATTTGAATTAACTTAGTACCTTGATAATAGAATAAAAATTTGAGAACTAATAAAAGAATACCTATATATTTTTTTGAAAATCTATGAACAGTTTCCTTAGTTAAAAGTAATGGACATTTAGGTATTAGATTTTTTTACTTTGGAATTTGGAAAAGAAATAAACAAATTTTTAAATAATTTAAACGTTTTTTAAAGACATGGATGCAAAAATTTGGGAGCAGAAGTTTTAAATATGACAAATCTGTTATACAGGGTGTCCCTCATAAGAACCGACACAGAGCAGGTGCATGTAGGACCTAAGTAAAGTTGCACCCTCAGGAGTTATTAGCCCCCAAAGTGGGGCCCTAAATTTCGAAAAGAATTTATATCCCTTCAACACTTTACCGCAGAAGAACCAAATTTGGTACATGATTTAGGTTTATTACTGGTCTTCTTTGACTATCATTTTCGAGATAATCGCATTTCAGCATCCATGAAATTACAAGAAGTTTTAACTCAATAAGCGCCGATACCAACACAAATTTTGAACAATTACACATTATCTTTGTGAGAATTTATAATTCTTTCCAATTTTATTTAGCCATTTTTTGATTTTAACCAAAAAATTGAAAAATATCAGAAGACAATAATTTTTCAAATTTAAATATGAGAAATGTAATTGTTATTTATTGTCAAAAAATTTCTATGAGCATAAATATTTTTAAATTTCCAAACAGATTGCAATATGGTAATATTTGAAAGTGGTTCACTTCATCCTAAACTTGACAGTTTAGGTCGACAGAAAATTATACGATTGGCCAGGAGGACGTAACAGTAATTCGTAATGCAGATGATTCATGAACTAGTTCAAGACAACTGAAGCTGCAAGAATCAGTAAGATTTCCATTTAAAAACAATGCATCCAGAAAAATACCTTATATATCATTTTGTAAATGTGCAACATTTATTACCAGCCGATCTTCCGTCAAGAAATCAGTTTATTTGAAGTTTGAATCAGTTTGAAACTATATTGGGAGCAGACAAAATATTGGCCGGTCATTCGTCAACAGAATATTAGGTCTGTTTCTGCAGCAGTTGAGGACTGATTTGAAACTATCAGAGATATTTGACCGATTGATTCGTAACTTTATATTCACTACGTACGTAATTGGCCGAGTATATCTGATAGTTTGAAAACAGTTTGAGACTGCTGCAGAAACAAACCTATTATTTACAGATGAAGCGACACTTACTCGTGGAGGTATTTTAAATTTAAGTAATAATCATTTTTGGAGACTTAAAAACTCTCATTTAATGTGAATGTGGCGTGGAATTATTAGCAACCATTTTCTATAACCTTAAAAGTTGCCAGGAAACTTAAATGGTATCAACAAAATATGTGACTTCATACAAGGATGCCCCACTCCATTTGTGCCCGACAAGTTTGAACAAATTTAAATGCCCATTTCTTGAACGTTGGGTTGCTTGTGGTACTTTGTCTAAAGTTTAACTCTTTAGACTTCAATGTATAGCTAACACTGAAATAAATTGTGCACGAAAATATTGTAACCCAATTTTTATATGTATGTATGTATTTTGATAAACTTTTTTTGAGTTTCCTTCTATTCCGGATTCTATTTTTTATTCGACAAATCCTTGATTAAACCATAGTTTAGTTGCATAACATTTACTTTCAATCGTTTTTTAAACAAAATATATCAACATGATAATTTGTGTTTTGAAAATATGTTAAGAAAGGATAATTGTTCAATTGCGATTATCTTGAAAACAATTTATATCTGAGGCTAATGAGAAGTATACTTTTACAGTAAAAATGAGGTAAGTTTTAGATTTTTATATTAAAGAAAGCAAGAACACTGTGAGGTATAAATTTATATTCACTTTTACATCATAATCATGGATGATGGAGTATGACTTATGGTATCCAAAAACTGCTATCCCGAAATATTTACATCCATATATTCAAAAAGTTATCATGAAATATAAATTTTTTAATTTCAATTTTGACACTATCTTTTTTATTATCAACATTCTATTAAAGCTCGCAGGTATAATCTTTAAGTCATACCTGTAGTATGCCTCCATATCCCTCCATTACTTACGGACTACCAGCACCATAAATTTCAAACTAAGAATCAAATGGCGAAACATTAATATGAACGAATAAATTCTTTTACTTTTAGAGTAGAATTTAAAATTAGAGAGGACTTTAAAGAGGAGATTTTTTAAAAAAGAATATTTCCATAATGTTGCAGAATTTAGACTATTAACGGATCCATTACCTAAATATCGTTTGCGTATGAAAATTTTTGGATTACAAAAATGTATAGTTGTTTTATTAGACACGCTTTCAGTTTAGTAATCTGTTAACAGTGATTATGGGATATACAAGCTGTTCTTTTCGCTTCCACCTCTCGACGTCACGTCAAATTGCCATCAAATTTTCCACACGAAATATTCTTACATAGAACCACAAATTTTGTAAGTTTTATATACATCGTATATGTATATATTCCAGACGAAAATTATGAATTATATGTGATAAAAATACGAAGAAGAAATGGATACGGAAACCGTTTGTTACAAAAATTTAGTTTTTTATATTTAAGTTGCCGTTGCGGAAAAAAAAAGTTGAAAAGTTTAGGGAAAAAAGTATTTTTAATAAATAGACACAAATTATAATAAATTTACTTTTGTGCCTTTAAAAACTTTAAATATTTTGATAAAGAAGCTTTCTTAGGTATGTGTATTTCAAATTTAGAATAAAAGAATCTCGTGTCAACATTGACTGATTAGTTATACTCAATGACTGATATGCTTAAATAGAGAAAAAAGTATTGTAAATATTATGCAGTTGTCACTATAATATCATATTTTCAATCATTTAAAATATTGAAATAAATATCGTCCTTATATGAACAAGAACATATTGCGTAAAAATTTTGATAATATATGCCAATGGCAAAATATTATTTACCATATTTTGAATTTTCGTGTAACAATCACTAACTTAAACATAATATTAACATTTATAGTACATCAAATTGAAAGAAACCGGCAACAGTAGGACGGACAGTAAAAAGTTCATGCACGACACAAGATGTGAAAATCACGAGCATAAAAACAGTATGAGAAAGAGAGAAATTCAAGCAACACCATAAAAAATTTATATCAAAAAATCAGTCGTACCAATTCAACCAAACTCATTGGGGAGCCGCAGGCAAGTCCATCGCTTACCTAAAATGTTCATATCTCGACCGTGGAACACTAGATGTCAGACTGGTTCACGACACGATGGTGTTTTGTTCCGCACTGCGTGTTACGTCACCTCTCCCACCCTCCGTTCGACGTACGTGTGGAGTGGGGAGAGCTTTCGCGAGCTTATGGGGTGGGGAGTGCAATATTTCAGTTAGTGGAGCTTCTTGGCTAAGTGGTGCATTTCTATTTACAGGGTACAGGGAGGATCAAACGCGATAGATAGGGAGTTACGATCGTCTTAGTTGGCGCCTGTTTAACAAGAAGTTACAGATTCCAAACAGGAAAAGATAATAATATTTTTACAATGTACTTGCTCTAAATCTAGCTTGTTTGTTAAAACGAAAAAAGACAACACAAAGTAAATGTTTTAAAGTTAACACTTTCCATCTCATGTATACACAGAGTGTTCAAATTAATTCGACAACACTGCTGTTTCGAAAACTTTCAGACATAAAAGGGTCAATAAATCCGAGAAAAGAAATTTACTGAATAATAATAATTTTCACATTAGTTCAGAAGATTTTTTTAGTATATGCATGTATGTATCAGTAGTTTGATGTTTTTTGGAAGTTTGATTCGGCTCGAAGAAAAACTTTTTTAACTTAATTTGAGCCACCACAACTTGACTTAATTCAACACTAAGAGAACAGTACATTTGTCACAAAGGAACGCCTTTACTTGGACCTGTTTTTTTTTCAAATAGAACATGTGAAATTTGCGGTAAAGTGGTAATGTTGTTTTAATGTGAGTGCTGACTTAACCAGTTACATATTTTTCATTTATCAAAACTATATTACTACTATTAAAACTTTATTTACTTTTAGTAAAATAAATACACATTTCTATAAAAGAAATTTAATATTCAATAAGAAAATTAATATTTATTTGTCTAGCCAAAACATTTCTTAATCAGAAACATATACTTGTTAAGAAGTTAATTATCTATCTCTGTCATATCTTTTGTTTCTCTCTTATACTTTCTCGAAATATGGTGTTATGTTAACTCCCTCTCCCATTTAAAATGTGTATTGTTAATTTTTATTATGTATAACATGCCATGATCAACATTTTACGTCCTCAAGTGTCTCTCATTTTCATTGTTAGCTTCAGTAGCGCATGTAGATCTGTTGTGAAAGTTAATGCAAGAACTATATTATTTATTAAGATTAACATCATGATTCTAATGAAGAAACTGGTCAAATAATAAAGAAATAAGAAAATATTTCCAATAATATTTTTTTGAATGAAAATTCTTTCATGATTTTTTAAATAATATATAGTATGGCTCATTGTTTCTAAAGTAATGAAATAGTTATATCGTTATTTAAGTTGAAAAGAATCCTTATGCATAAAAATAAATTTCTTATGTCATATACAGGGTGTCCCGTTATTTGATACAAAAAATTCCAGTACGGATAGAAGAGGTCAAAATAATATCATATAAATTTTTTCCATACGGGCCTTCGTTAACAAGTTACGGGCTCTCAAAGTTGAAAATTAAAATATTATTTTTATTTACAGTCTCTAAACTATTAACTTCAACATGATGCAAATTTGTTGATCTATAACACATGCGTACAGCTTGTTTTTGATGTAATAAGTGCAACTTCATTATGCCCAGAATGCCAGGGACGGACTATGCCCAATGGTTAACAACCCAGAATTTTTACATAGATGACGATCGCACTCTGCCTGTATTAAAATAAGTTCCCTGAAGAATTTGCCAACGATAATACCCTCTTGATTCAACTCGGTAAATTTAACAGTTTAGGAAATATTTGTGATTTTATGTCACAGTGCACATAGAGCGGCGCCTCCACCATTTTCTGTATTTAATTTTTAATTGGACATAATTAGTTTGTTAGAACCGTACATATTTTAAATAAGAGCCTAGGAAATTTTACTGGGTAGTAATGTAATTTTCACTAACAACATTTCACAAATACACTTTACACTTAACACAAAATATAAAAACAAATCAAGAATAAGTTAAAGTAAGTTAAAAAAAATAATTTTAAAAAAGGAGGACTATCAAAATACTTCTTCATTATGGGCACTTTTTACCTCCACACACTTCCTAAGTCTACGAATGTTATTTGTTTGTACACGAAAAAGCATTTCTGAAATAGGTCTAATATTATTACAAGGGAAATTAATTCTTTGTAGCAATTCATGCCTTGTCTGTACTAGAGTTGCGTACACTAAACTTTTCACGTATCCCGACGTAAGAAGTCCATCGGGTTAAAGTGTGGAGAACGTGGTGGCCATGAAATTGCACCTCCTCGTACAATCCATTTATTATTAAACATAATGGATAAATAATTTCGTACATCAAAATTGAAATGGGAAGAAGCCTCAGCGTGCATGAACCAAACGTTTCTTCGGATGTCTAATGGAACATAATCTAATAGTGGCTGCAAATTATATATTTTGCATAAACTCCACGTATCGATATTCATTCAGACGTTCCTCAAAAACGTATGGACCTATTAAATTGTTACCACAGAAATGCTTTTTCATGTACGAACAAATAACATTTGTAGTCTTAGGAAGTGTGTGGAGGTGGAAGGTGCCCATATTGAAAATGGATGTTGACAGTTTTCCTTCTTTTAAATTATTTTTTAACTTATTTTTATGTGTAAAATGTGTTTGTCAAAATTTGTTAGTGAAAATTACATTACTTGTTTTAAAAATATGTACGCTTCTAACATAGTAATTAAGTGGTTAAAAATTAAAAACAAAAAATGGTGGAGGCGCCGCTAGAATACACTGTGACATAAAATCACAGATATTTCCTAAACTGTTAAGTCTACCGAGTTGAAGCAAGAGGGTATTATTCTTCATGGAACTTATTTTTGATACAGGCAGATTGCGATCGTCATCTATGCAAAAATTCTGGCTTGTTAACCATTCAATATGTTGCAGTTGATTGTCTAGTGCCTGAATCTGAATACGAGACTGATTTTTCTGATGAAGGGCCTTAATTGGAAGTAATGCACTAATAGGTGCTTTGAATCCATTCAAATTGAAATAAATAGTAAGTCCACGGTGAGAGTGGAAAAAAGGGAAAATATTTTAATTTTTTAATTTTACGAGAAAAATGCATTCTTGATTAAAATTTATGCTTTTCTTTAAAATGCGGTTGGCATGGAGAACTTTCATCTTACATCTACACGATGATCAGAAATTCGGTAAATATAAAAATCGTTCAAGAAAAAACTGCCTTTGTTTTTAACAATACAGAAATGTGTTATTAAGGAAAGTTGCTTACAAATGAAATTTATATTATAATTTCAATATCTTACTTTGATAAAAACGGACAGTAAAACTTTTTTATTGTTCATATAACGAGAAAAAGGCAATCTTGATTAAAATTTGTGCTTGTTTAAAATGCGGTTGGCATGGATAATAAAAAAGTTTGACAGCAACATACATAATGAAAAGTGATAGGGCTTGTGAGTAATAATGGCAGTTATTCTTTATATGCTTACGTTGCAGCAAAATTTATTTAATACAAGGTTTCGGCAAAATTACTAAATAAAGTTCTTCATGCCAATTATATTTGAATGATGAGCAAAAGGCAGTTTATTCTTGAACGATTTTTATATTTACCGATTTTCTGATCACCCTGTATATGCAAGATGAAAGTTCTCCATGCCAACCGCATTTTAAAGACATAAAAATTTTAATCAAGAATGCCTTGTTTTCATAATATGAGGAAACTGAGACTTATGAAGTATTTACAATGCAAACCGTATGAATGTGATACTAACTAACTAATTGTTTTAGGTTACTGTAGGGTTTGGACAAAATATTCGGATGTGACGTGTAGAATAATCTCATTTATTGTGTAAAAATTAGGAAATAGTGATATGAACTTAAACTTGGCAAGAACAGTACAATTTAGAAGGTTTTTAGATAACATATGTTCATTCTATCGGATGAATTATAGACGAAGGTGTAGAAATAACTAACTATGGAAATCAAATGGGGCAGACTCGAGAAAGAGAAATTTTTATCAGGAATCATTATTGGTTTTGTTTTTTTATAACTACATAAATTATATTAATAGTAATATATTATTTTGTCTTACTTTACTAGCACATTTGAGGGTATTATTTATAAAATGGAAAAGGAGCATTAAAATATTTGGACTTGTTAAAATATCAATATATGTATAAAATATATAAATTTAATACAAAACATATTAATTAATTAAAAACATATTATAAACGAAAGTAACTACTCGTATTATCGATTTGATTTGGGAAATAATGCTCACAAAATAATACAACTTTGTTCCAATTAAAACATCTCTTTAATAATATCTGAGATAGCGATACTGTCGCATTCAATTTAAAACAGTGTGTTTACAGTAAATACCAAAATTTTAAAATCTTTACTTTCCTGCTAAAGTTCTTTTACTGTTTTCCTTTCTGAAAACTAAAAAAGAAAAAATTACATCAGGGGAACATTATCTATAGAAGTAATTCAAATGAAAAATAAAAAACATTTAAATCAAGCTTAGCATTAATAATAATTAATTAATATTACATAGATAACGAATTATATCCGTAACTGTATAGGTAACAAAAGTTAATCGAAAATTTTAGTGGAGTAATCGAAAGTTATAAAAATTATAACAGTCATGTATTTCACTTAATAGACTTAATGGATTAATATAACACACTGCGTAGAATGTGGAAATAGCGTCTAACTATAGAATATATGGCCGATATCTACTTTATTTATATAATTTTTTTTGAAACGTTTATAATGACGATTTACGATAATTTTGTTCAAAAAAAGTACTAAATACAACGTAATTTGTGAAAGTTTGCTCATCAAAACTATTTTTCCAGTAGCTGCAACGACACATTCAATTCCATGATTTCAATAACTATTTTTTTTCCAATTCGCTAACAGAGAGATATACTAATTGGCGTTTCTTTGCGATTAAATCCAGAGTACATATTATACAAAGTGGTACATGTAAATTTTGGGTGGGAATAAAGGATACAGGCTAAAGAGTAATAGACAAAATAATTACATTAAACAATTAATTTAGGTGTCTCTTGTTATAATTTCAAGCTGAATTTAGGGGCACAATCAAATCCGTTTCGTTGTTTTTTTTTATATAAGGAGATTTTGTAGGTATTAAACTAATTCTTATCGAATGAAGTGAAACAGTGTTTTTTGATCACAGAAATCTAGGTATTCTTAAGATAACTAACTCCACAAATAATACTCGCAAATAATGGCATCGCGGGCAACAAATACTCATGGGCTACATATCCCAGCTACTTTTGTATTATAGCAGCAATATCCAGAAAACTGTGAGAAATATATAATAAATTATCGAAAAAGAAATTATAGTCTAAATATTATTAATGTAAAAACATGTACCTGAAATGTTGAAATTATTGAATCACTTAATCATATCATTTAAAGAAATTGATGTTCTTTCACCATCCTTGACAAAAATCGAGACAAAAATGAACCACGTAAGAACTGCGATTACAAAAGTATCTTTTTGTTTCTACATTTTACTTAGGATGAAGCTACCTCATGAACCAGATATCTCCTTTCGCATGGAATTAACAAAAATTAAAAGATTGAAATTGTATGTACACAACAAACTTTTAGAAAAAAATGTATTTTGAAGTGATAGTGTCAAAAGCATTGAACATGATTAGATCAATAAATAATATTTCTATGCCTAACGATATTCGCCTTTTTTTACAGAATTCCTTTTTAAAAAAGATATGTTGTATTATTAACTATCGTATTTTTTTTTATGTGATTAGTCAAAGGCGACGATCGAATTAAGTTAGGATTACTAACCATTATTAGCACTGTAACCTGCAATCTCACCCAAAATGGGTCACTTTGTACACTTAAGCGGCTAGCTGCTTTTATTGGCCCGTTGTTGGCACTGTCAATTTAGCAACATAATATAATATGCATATTGAATATTCCTAATTTTGAAACTTTTAAGAAATACCTCTCATCAAATATACATCGCATACAATTATTCGCAAAACATCTCATTTTGTACGTCATTGCATTAGCAAAGTTTTAAGAGAAACACAAAATTAATAACGGGATATCTTATTTTACTACGAGTGAAAAATAATTCAAAACTGGGTTGAAAGATAAATTGAACTATCCCGGATCTACCTAGAATTTAGATTATTGAGTAGTGCCTATTTGACTTGTAATTAAAAATCGATCTGTTCGAGTAAAATGGTCACGAAGCACTTTGTGAGAATATTAACGCCATTTGTCATTGACCTGAATAAGCAATTACAGCACAGATCTAAATAAAATGAACTTCCCGGTATCTTTAATCGATAACGGATCTACCAATTTTGCATTCCGTAGTATATTGCTCTTTTCGTCGTAATTGTATTAGTATGTATGAAATCCCCAGATGACCAAACGGCTTCCGTAAAGTGGATTACATTATTTATATTAAAATAGAAAGAATTTGCAACAGGGAGCGAATATAGTAGATATTTTTCTAATTTATATAGGCTGTTGAGGCCCATAGCGTGAAAGAAAATTTTTGAAAAACCTTATACGAGTATTTTCCAAAAAAACAGCATAACGTATTGACATTTAGTATATATAGGTAAGTTCTCAAGTACGTCAATGTGTTAGCGTTGTTAGTTCTGACGATCTGCTACAATTTGTTAACTATAAACTTACTCAGTGACAATTTATGACATAACTTTTGTGAGATTATACTTTTTCTGGTGTATGTGGTATATTATAAAGGAAAATTTCATTTTAATGAAAATAATACTTTTGTTGAAATCATTGAAAATGCATCCTTTTTTGAGAAAAAGGCAACTGACTGTCTAAAAGTCAACCAGATTTCTATTATAGTCTACAAACAGAGAGACCATGCAACCCTAACAGTTGGTTATTAAGTGTGTCAGTTGCTTTTAACACACTGCGCGGCAGCTAATTTTTGTCGGGGAGCAAGGCAGTGGGTGAGAAGTATTTTTTTTTTTTTGATTACAGAAAAGTACAAATAAGCTAGGCCTCGGCGCTAGCCGAAACAAATCGACAAAAAGGGAAGAGGAGCGTAAGGCTTACACAAAATTCTGACCTTAAAATGCAAACCTTAATGTGAGCTAAAATGTATAAAATTCTATGACTTAGGTTAATCAGGTATGATTTTGTAAAAATGATTAATTAAATAAGTACCTAAAATTACTTAAATACTACTACACAATAGAAACATTATTTAACGTATTTAATTATTAACAAATGAGTGGGTATTATTCAGTTATCAATTACACGGTAGAGAAATAATCTTCGTGCAGGCGTTATATGCCAGAGTATTTGTCTTGCATTAGTGTATAAGAAACTCAAAATGAGCATAAAAAAATAAAACAATATATCAAATCCCCAGATAATAGCTGTTATTCGGTTTACAAAATTACTATTTATCTGTTATACGTAGTATAATTTTATTGACACCAAAAGCCAAAGTGGCATATGTTAATTACCATCTAAGACCAATAAATATTATTATAATTAGGTAAATAAGTTGTTCATATATTTGTAATAAATATTTGTGAGAAATAGATTGTTAAAAAAATTGTAGAACTCGCAGCAGAGAAAATCAAAAGTTTCAAGGCAAAATGGTCGACGATAACAGCTCTCCACTACTTCTTTGGGGTTTGCAGAAGACCGCAAAATGTTATAAGAAATCTAAAAGTACTCACAGCCTCAGGATCACGTAATCAAGACAGCTCAGCAAGTGCCTTCGGCTTACGTAAAATACAGCGACTACACGGCTACTCTTTCTAAGGTATCGGGTCAGGTAAGTATAGGACAGGCAAAAAACTTCGTTATCCATGTGACATAATTTTCTTCTTTAATTTTTCAGGCTCATTTATTGTTCAACATCAACAGGAACAGTAATGCCATTAGCTACAGTATCAGGGAGGAATTTCGAGAAACGCCTATGTACAACGTTGGATAGAAACTTTAATCAACAGTTTCGTACGTATATCTTAAGATTCCTAAGACCTACAAAAACCAAATCGTCTATGCAAAACGTGCCAAATACAAATGCGGGTAACAAATAATTATCAAATTATGCATTTTTCAAATAATGAAACACTCACCCTAGATTTTCTTAGGCCTTAACACGACACAATCTAATGTGTGTAATATTCGTCGGAAATCCCGCACGCTAATCGCTATCTATCTCCCGCATACGTTTGCCGAACTCGCGCAAAAAGCCTTAACATTTTTTGTATTCTATCCATCCAACGTTCTACATGTCTTCCATTTTTAACAATAATATTTTTTAAATAAATAACAACCAGATACTCTGCATTACTAAAATTATGCACAAAGAACTAAAAGACGATTACTGTTTTAATTATTATCTAACGTAATATTTGTTTACTATCACTAGATATCTCATCTTTGCCTTTTTCAGGGATTTAAGGAGTCTAAGGGAGATTACGGAAATATAGGAAGCCATGAATTAATACTTATAAATATTTGCCCATATTTTTACATGATGTACGTTTATTTTTCTGTATGCAAAAATTTTCAACTAAACAAAATCTATTTAGATATGTAACCAGAGTTACTGCCTTTAATTCCCACAAAGTGTTAGTCGCATATACAGTGGTGACCATATTTACTTAATTTATTAATTTTCTTGTGCCATCGATTTTTTTGCAGTGTAACTTGATCTAAATTGGTTTACTTTTATCGAAGGGGGGCACTTTTACAGTTTGGCTAATTCATTTGCAGTCACCTTGTATACAACGGAATAGAATCTGTTTGACTTTGGGACAGTCATAAAATGCCACTGGGTATGGCCAAAGATGGTCAAAAACTACAGATATAATTATTATCCCTAAAAATTTATCTGCATACCAAGTTTTGGTATGTACAGGTACAAAAATTGATTATGGTTAATTAGCCATAATCTCGTTAGTCTGAGCAAAGCGAAGACTTCTTCTTAGGCTAAAATGAGCGATTTTTAGGTCCGTTTTCCATGAAAAAAAAGGTCCATTTGGTTTTCAGCTAGTCAAAATACGTCGGAAATTATATGTCAGATAAGTAGAGCAAAATCAGTTTTCGACTACGATCGAGCAATTTTTGGGACTTTTTTTACCCTAAGTATACGTAGATTTTACAAGAAACTGACCGGTCGTGCTTAAATTTGAATACAGTATCGTTTTCAGCTCATCAAAATACATCAGAAATGATATCAGTTCTTTAGGTTTGGACTTTTTTGTGTGCCTGATATTTTATTAATTAAAATGGCCAATCTTTGCCTAAGAATGTGTTTTATCAATTATTGGTATCAAAATGAGTGTCACTTCGGGGTCTACATCTTCGCACTCGAGTTTTTTTTGTGTGGCGATATTATTATTGATCAAGAAATGTTGAAGATGTAGACTTCAAATAAACTATGACGAAAAACTATAGTAAGATTCGAAGAATCTTTATTTATATACACAGATATATTATACTTAATTTCTATTCAAATAGAGCTTTTTTCGAAGTACGCACTTTTACCAGTGAAAATCTAAAAATCAGGACAACGTAAGTAAAAGCCAATTATTTTATTTTAATTTGTTGATAATTATGAAAAGTCTAGCCGCCTTTCATATATCTCGATGAGATAGCTAGATTAATGAATTTATGCAAACCATAATGCCAACGGTGCTTCTAAGGTTATCACAGTTATTAGTATACCATGAAGGGTGCTATTTGAAAAAAATAAAAATCTAAACATACACAAATGTTTTAATTAAACATGGTCTATCCAAGTTACTAAAAGATTTTCTCTAGTGACGTACAGGGTGATTCACTATAAACCTTTTTTTTTAGAGTTTTTTATTTTCAGAGTTATAAAAAAGGTGAAAATATGTAAAAATATACAGGGTGTTCGATTTAAATTAACAAAATTTACATCAACGGGCATTTGGTTTGAACTTCATTTGTTTGTCTACTATAATTTTCGAAAAATTCATAAAAAATCGTACATCTTTTGTATTTCACATTTTTTTATAACTCTAATCACAAAGAAGTTAATGGGGGGTCAAAATATAGTGAATCACCATGTACATGGCGACAAAAAAAAACAGAAAACACCAACTGTTTAATAACTTTTTATATTACTGTTTTAAATGACAATTCGAACCCAACTAAGGGTATAGTGTCACAATATTATATAAAAATGATAAAATTGGAATATTTTTTAATCCTCACAACATTGGCGTTGTTACTTTTGTGCCTGATCTCTCCTACAGGATGCCTGAATTACAAAACAATTCCAGAATATTTTGGTAAAATTTTTTCTGCAATAAAGTTTCTAAAATATAATGAAAAAAAGTGTAAGTAAATTATTTGTTTAAAAGGGTAATTCAAGGAAATTCAGTTGATAATATATTGATAATATATTTTTATGCTTTTGCGGTAGTCAACTTTTTGTCACATCTCAGAGACAAGTGAACCCCAAATCCAGTCACTTATGTTCACCTCTGTCTGAGAGGACTTTGAACTGTACCAAGTTTGGATATTTTATTACAATAGATTTTGAGTAAATAGCCAAAAACTGTGTCACGTTCAACCTTTAAAACACCATTATAGTGTTAAGGGGAAACGGTATCCTTATTTTCTTATTTTATTATTTTGAAGAGATGAATCAACCCTGATTGTTTGCCGTAACGTTGTTATTATGAATATGAAAGAACGAGCTATTCTTCAAATCTTCAAATATAATTTGATCAAATTCTGATAGCTGCTTTCTTTATTGCAGCTTCTTATATTTATTTTTTTTTTCATTTCGTTATACTAATATTATTGTTTCTTTGTTCTATTATGAGCAGTAATAGTATATTAAACAACAAGATTTGAAAACGACTCTTTGCACACGAGCGAGACATATTGGTGGACCGAGCGTCGAGCGAGTGTGCAAAGAGGTTTTCAAACGAGTTTTTTACGATACTTTTTATACGACTGCAAACAGAGACCACAAAAATCAAATTTTAATTTAAATCGTTTTTATTACTAAAATTGCCAACGCATTAACAAAATAAATTAAATACAACTTTTAATTTAACTCGTTTTTATTAAGAAAATTGCTAACGCATTAACAAAAGAAACTAATATTTAATATTTATGGTAACATTTGAACATTCCTTCAAGGTTACGCTGGGAAAAGCAGTATTATTGTGCACCTTGTTTTCGGTAATAGAGAATATTTTTGGTGTCGTGTTTTTAGTGGTTTTTCAGCGTGCGGTCGTTGTTTTCTTGTTGTATTCCAGTAGACGATCGTTTCTGGTTCTGTGGCAGCAGAAGACACTGAAGACTATATTTTTTTTCCACCCTCCATGGCGTTTGAGGGCAAGCAGATTTGAGCCAGAATTGACTGGATTCTCTAGCATCAAAAAATTGGCGATTTCCCTAGCCATGTTTCCAATTTTGTTAATGTCAACGTTTTGGCTTGAACATTTTCCGTTTTGATAGTTTAAAAAAAAACTGCCTGTCTTTAGATTAGGAGGACGAAGAGCACAGTACTTTTTTAAGATAGTGTAAAGGTTTCCTGTTATTGTAAAACACCTCGGTACCTTTGTTTTTGTATTCTTCAGTTTAATCAGCATAGCACTGCCGAAATCTTTGGTGTCTTCTATTTTGAGATAACATAATTCCTCCCTTCGACATGCCCCAGATAGTCCAACTGCCACCACCGCCTTGATAAGTACATATTTCTGTGAGGATTTGGGACTTCTTTGGGACGTAGTTTTCGGGTTTTCGTTTGACTAGCGCTTGCAACTTTTTATAGATTCCAAGATCTATGTTGTGATTGGCACTTAACGTTGACTTGAGCATCGAAAATATTGTCCACAACGTCGAAGATTTATATTTCTTAGATAGTTCTTCAAAATACACCATTACTGCGTTTTCTGAGAAAGTTTGTACATTTTTGGCTTGTCGCCAGTCCATAAATCGGCTTAACTCAGCTTCATATATGCTTCTGGATTTTGTGGGCAGCAGTTCCGAACATATTTCGCTTGCTTTCTGTAAAATCTCTTCAGAATCACACATTTTCACACCCAAACTTCGGGAATTCAACAATTTTTGAAGTATCTAATCAACAAAATAAAGGAGCCGTGACGGTTGCTATGAAACTCAGCCAACTTGAAACATTGCATAATTTGGGTGACAACATCAAACAAAAATCACAATCTGGAGACGCGTGTGCAAAGATGACATAACCGTGTGCAAAATACCGTTTTCGGAGCGTGTTTTCCGTGCGCAAAACCCCCTTTTGCAAGGCAGTCGTACAAAAAGAATGTTAAATATTTTAAGATCAAGGGATCTCGTATTCATGGGGACTGTGTAGAATTATTTATTATACAAACACGTAAAGCTTTGAAAAAGTTTTAAAAGTTGTAGCAAACTGTTAAAATTATGAATGCTCAATTTTCAATTACTTATGAAAATATTGTGTTTCTACGTGCTTAAAATACAGGATGTAACTAAGACAGTCCATATTTTAATAACACTTCTATGTAATAAATTATCAAAAATTATTCACTTTCTATAAACTTTTCAAACTGCTCAGATAAATCATATTTTGGAGAAAATATTGATAAAAATACGAAAATAAATTTTGTAAAATTCTAATTCTATTCTAATTGTAATTTGAAGCTACACTTCCTTTATTAAAATTGACCATGATTTTTTACAATAAAGAAAAGATTTGAAAACGCAAAATTTGTTATAATAATTAGGTACTCTTTATATTTTTCATAATTTGTTATTCTGTATTAATATTAGACTATTTACACTCACCAAAGCTTAATCTAGTGTGAAGATGAAGCGCTCTTGCTTACCTAGAACAAAACAATAATAACTTAGTCTTAAAAGTATATAATAACATCGGGAATAAAGGATAAATATCATCTAAGTATATGTATTTGATTAATTATTCCGGATAAAATAAGCAAATAGAAGAAAAACAGTTTCATGGCATTTACATTATTTTCTAGATATATATCAATAATACTAACCCTTTGTAAGTTATAAATAATGTAAATACGTGCTACATAATATTGTTCTTATACCTTCATGTTATTTAAATATAATTTTAAAAGACCGTACAGATGTTCCATGTTTTTTTTTAAGGAAAAATTTGCAATGAGCTTATCTGGTTCAAATGTTATAGAAATGAGATATTCAAGTATGCCAAAGAATGTATTCGCCCTGGAAGGCTGCCAGAGATTTGGAACGTAAGAAGTATCTTTTCGTAAACTCGACAGAGCAGGAATTGAATTTTAGGGAAGTCCAGCACAAATCACAGATGAAGCATGTCTTTAGAGATCGTGATTAAATGCAGCTACTATCATGTATTTATTTTGTGGCAACGACGCAACTTTTAGTAATATTTTTAAATGCTACTTTTGATTGTTGTGTTGACCCATTTTCATAGTGTCTTAGTGATTGTAATGTTATAAAAATATATAAAAAATGTAGAATTGGGATTTGTTGAACCAAACTGAAAGAACGTGTTTTTGTCATCATCGTTTATAATTTTATTTATAAGGGTGATTCATTAACAATGGGAAAGTTGAAAGCTGATGATACTACACGTATAGTGGTGGCCATTGGCGCAAACATGCCTTATCCGAAAGTTGATAGTTTCGGAAATACAGGAAAGTTAAAATTTTAAATCGTTTTTTTGCGATTATTCAGAAAATATGTAGGTTAGGAGCTTGAAAATTTGTGAAACTATATTTTTTTAAGCGACGAATAAGATGAGTGTTGCAATTTCAGCGTTGCTCATAGAGGGCGCCACTTACGACCAATTTTACCGAAAATTTAGTTAATAACTTTTTACCCTGTATGTCTAACATGAAACTTGATTCAAAACCTGAAAGAGCAATCATTTTTCCATTAATTATGTACTCTTGTTTCATTTCGGTATCTCGATCCGTTTTCGAGAAAAATAGATTTAACGAACACTATGTTTTGATAATACAAGAAATTAAAAGCGAAACAAACTAAGTGTTTCTTCATGTTTTTACAACAATTAATAATAAAACAAATGAAATACCACGTAATAACGATTTAAAGTAATTGTTCGAAGAATCCACCGTTGACACTGATACACTTTACACAACGTTTTCTGAGAAATCTTCGAGTTTGAAACAACTTATTTGGATTGTGTCTGACTTCGTTGGCAGCGATTAGTATTCTTTGCCACAACGTTTCATACGAACCAATCGATTCTTTGTAAACGATATCTTTCATTCGAGACCAAAAAGAAAAATCAAAAGGATTGAAGTCCGGACTTCTGGGTGGCCAAGCAAAAATGCTTCCACGGCTTGAAGAAGTTCTACTTTATTTAAGAAGAAACATGTGGTTCATGCACGATGGATGTCACCGTATTTTTCTCGGTCAATGCGTGCATATTTAGATGCAGTTTTTTCAAATCGCTGGATTGGTCATGTAAGCATTTTTGCTTGTCCATCCAGAAGTCCGGACTTCAATCCTCTTGATTTTTCTTTTTGGTCTCGAATGAAAGATATAGTTTACAAAGAATCTATTGGTTCGCGTGAAGAGTTGTGGCAAAAAATACAAATTGCTGCCAATGAAGTCAGACGCAATCCCAATATGTTGTTTCAAGCTCGAAGATTTCTCAGAAAACGTTGTGTAAAGTGTATCAGTGTTAACGGTGGATTCTTCGAACAATTACTTTAAATCATTATTACGTATTTCTTTTGTTTTATTATTAATTGGTGTAATAACATGAAGAAACACATAGTTTGTTTCTCTTTTAATTTCTTGTATTATCAAAACATAGTGTTCGCTAAATCTATTTTTCTCGAAAACGGATCGAGATACCGAAATGAAACAAGAGTATATAATTATTGGAAAAATGATTGCTCTTTCAGGTTTTGAATCAAGTTTCATGTTAGAAATATAGGGTAAATGAGCAACGCTGAAATTGCAACACGCATATTATTCGTGGCTTAAAAAAATATAGTTTCACAAATTTTCAAGTTCCTAACCTACATATTTTCAGAATAATCTCAAAAAACGATTTAAAATTTTAACTTTCAACACCCTGTATTTCCGAAACTATCAACTTTCGGATAAGGCATGTTTGCGCCAATGGTCACCATTTTACGTGTAGTATCTTCAGCTTTCGACTTTCNGTTCTACTTTATTTAAGAAGAGACATGTGGTTCATGCATTACGGAACTCCACCGTATTTTTCTCGGCCAGTGCGTGCATATTTAAATGTAGTTTTTCCAAATCGCTGGATTGGTCATGTAAGCATTTTTGCTTGTCCACCCAGAAGTCCGGACTTCAATCCTCTTGATTTTTCTTTTTGGTCTCGAATGAAAGATATAGTTTACAAAGAATCTATTGGTTCGCGTGAAGAGTTGTGGCAAAAAATACAAATTGCTGCCAATGAAGTCAGACGCAATCCCAATATGTTGTTTCAAGCTCGAAGATTTCTCAGAAAACGTTGTGTAAAGTGTATCAGTGTTAACGGTGGATTCTTCGAACAATTACTTTAAATCATTATTACGTATTTCTTTTGTTTTATTATTAATTGGTGTAATAACATGAAGAAACACATAGTTTGTTTCTCTTTTAATTTCTTGTATTATCAAAACATAGTGTTCGCTAAATCTATTTTTCTCGAAAACGGATCGAGATACCGAAATGAAACAAGAGTATATAATTATTGGAAAAATGATTGCTCTTTCAGGTTTTGAATCAAGTTTCATGTTAGAAATATAGGGTAAATGAGCAACGCTGAAATTGCAACACGCATATTATTCGTGGCTTAAAAAAATATAGTTTCACAAATTTTCAAGTTCCTAACCTACATATTTTCAGAATAATCTCAAAAAACGATTTAAAATTTTAACTTTCAACACCCTGTATTTCCGAAACTATCAACTTTCGGATAAGGCATGTTTGCGCCAATGGTCACCATTTTACGTGTAGTATCTTCAGCTTTCGACTTTCCCATTGTTAATGAATCACCCTGTAAAACTTTCATAAATTTATATAGAAAACAAATAAACTATAACTTGCAAGATATTTTCTCAAATACATTTGTAGTTTTAGCAGATGATGGTGAAATTAATTTTAAGCTTTAAAAATTTCATCGGGCTTCGTTTCCGAGATATAGGGTGTTAAAATATCCTGCAAAAAAAACGGAAAATTTTGTATGTTAACCAGACTTAATCCACATTGACACTGTGTGAATTAAAATAATAATTCAACATAGCAGGCTTGTAAAGCTCCACTGGTGGAGGTAATACCATAAATATGGCGAATTTTGAATATCTCAGAAGCACATTCGAAAACTATTATCTTGTTCTTCATGGTTTCTGTAAAAAAGGGATGAAAAAATGTGCGAAGACAAATTTGAATAAAAACTACCATTGAATGTGGCATCAGAGAGAGAGGCAGAGACATCAAATCCAGTAGGTATAAACTATTCCCCTACAAATCGAAGAAGATATGCCAAAAAGAATATAAGAAATGGTACTTCTGACATATTTTTGTATCCAATTCCTAAAAGTCAACTATAACATCTGATGTTAAGTCAACATGATAACTAAAATTCTGAAAATGAAAAAGAGAGTTTTTTCGAAGTATTAACTGTGTAATCAACATATTAATACACCAGCAGTTGTGGATCACAAGGCAGATAAGAACACTGAGCACTTGATGTACCTAAGTAATACCAGAATTCCAGTAAGAGAGAGATTACTTTGTGTAATAACATGAAATTAAATAAATAAATAAATAAATTATGTCCAAGCGATAGAAATCCAGAAAAATCGAGTAATTTAAATTTGGTAACTCATACGCCAAAATAAGAGTCTCTACTGAAGAAAAGTCTCTTGAAACACCAATACTATAAACCGACCTCATAGCAAATTAAGCATGCATTTATTTCATATATGACCGTTGAAGTTAGTTATGGGAAAATAAGAAATCTATAGTCTGATTAGAAATGAAAGAGAGTAATAAAAGCTTATTATGTATGCAAATCGTAAATAAATGTAGTACTGGTGCTTATATTCAATATTTTTATATTATGTTTTATCGGTATAGATGAGGTGTACTTTTAAAAAACTGTGTGTGACCGGGTTGTACTAAATTGTAGCACGTAGCTAAAATTTAATCCCCGACAATCCGTCTTTGTCTATGCCGCTTCAATTTCTCGGTCCTATCTCTTATAAGTAAACAATATAAAAACAGCATTTCAAAACATGAGGCTACTTTAAGCATCATAACCGGGTTAAGAGAGTTTTTAGTAATTTAAATAAAATTATTCTATATTATTATCAAAATATTTATTTAAATTTAATGAATAGACTTTTATTCCACACAAATTCAAATTATGGTGAGTAAATGTAGTGTTGTATAAATGTACAATAAAGAAAATAAAAAAGTAGGTATATTAAAATTCATCCCCTGAATATTCTGATGAATTATCTTCGTCTCCTAGATTGATAACGATAGGTTTCACAGTAACGTCAATTAAATTATCGAGTTCCCACTTTTCCACGATGTCGTCAACACTGTTGGTAGGATTTTGGTGTTTCAATGCATTAAATACATTTAATATAATAATCTTCTCATTCTGAGGGAGCGCACATCTTTTCACGCGTTTAGCAGGTAGGTACGTAATCTGATAAGCTCGACATTTTACCCAAACAATATTATATCCACTGGCACAATAGTCACTAAACACAAGTCGAATTTTACTCTACTGCACTAGCACATCTTCGTATATTCAGCTCTAAGACTGAATTGATCTGTCACAATACACTGGCTCCTGCCCTATGATGTATCCAGTAAAATATACTAATGTACACCCATTACCTGTTAGCATTAGTGTTACCCGATAATTACCTGAAACGAAATATTAGCACGCCCATGGCCGGTTCTTATCTCGGGGTTTTATTACTCTCTTTCATTTCCAAACAGACTATAGGAACCTAGGAAACCCATAACCTACAATTTCTAAAATATGTCATTCATTCGAATATCCATGCCTGTGTTTCTCTTTTAAATTACAAATACAAACTATGGGCACAATAATACGCACGTATACTTAGTTTATATTTTGGCTGTCTAGCTTCTGCATATTCTGCGCAAGCTCTAAGGATGTCATCAATTAAAGACCATGTGAAGTAGCCGTTAAACGGAGGTTTAAATTTAAGCACCTGTTTTCATACTTCTTAAAAGTTTATCGAACGGTATAATGCATATTAACTTCGATGCAAACGGGTACAAATAAATAAAAGTGAATACAAATGTACTAAAATATACGAACTGAAGTTTAGAATAAACTGAATTACATAAAAGTGTGAAACTGTACTTAATATCTTACACTCTGTTCCACTACGTTTTAGCTCTACAACACTTCTCAATAAATATTTATTGCGGGATCAGTCTAGGCTTCGAGTTTCTGGAACATCATCTAAAAAATGTGATCCAATCAATTCAACAACAAACAATTCACGGAAAGTGGAAAAGGTAATCTTAAGGGATGTATTAGTATTTATATCCCACGGAACACTTTACAAATACAACGCCTGTACGCCCTTTAGTCGGAATTGCCTCGAGGACACTTGGTGGTCTGACAGGACATTTCCGATTCCACGCGGAAGGTTAAAAACGCAGAAGTTTAGCCCTGATTTCGTTAATTTGCGGAGCTTGAGTCCCTCGAGTGCCCGACTACGACAATGCGGGCTCAATATTATCGTCCATTGTCCGTATCTCTTCCAATTACTTGTGTTTGCCTACTCCCGAACTCTCTCTCCCGCAAATTGCCATTTAACACTTGGACTTTGTTCGAGAAAATGTCTGACACGACAATTCCAAGACGAGCGCGCCTATTTATAAGGCCCTTTATTGGAGTGCATGGCAACATATTGATTAGCTCCGAATTTTATTGGGTACCGCAAGCAGGTTTTGTCTGATTAATTGACTCATTATTTTTAGCATTCTTCCATTATCGACTTTTTATTGGAATGAATACATAAATATTTCCCGTAAATATCTACATTAAAATAACGAGCGTTCAAATAAAAACGTGGTCGAAGTTGGCTCTGACACATTGGACGTAGGGAGTAGCTTATAGTCCAATTAACTAAGCCTTTAAATCGAAATTTGTATAGCAGCTGTCAGTTTCAATAACGTTAATGACTATATAACTTTATTTTAAAGAATAATCGTGATAACAATAACAAACAATTAAAGGAGCTGCGGAAAGTGTCCCCCTCCTTGTTATAACAATAAATTAAAGCAGCTGCTGAAAGTGTCCCCCTCCTTGTTCCAAGCACTTTTCACACCTGTTCCTCAAAGAATTAAAGACATTTTCTAAGATGCTCGGGGTATTGTTAATTTCACGAATCTTGTCTATAAGTCGAGCCTGCAGATGGTTTAAATCAGGAATAGGCAGTTCAAAAATAGTGTTTTTAAGGTAAGGCCACAAAAAGAAATCACACGGCGTAATATCACATGACCTCGGTGGAAATTCATGTTCAGCATTGAGACTTATTAGTCGATTTTGGAAAACTTCCCTCAACATATTCATCGTCTCGCCTGCCGTATGTGCCCTTGCGCCATCTTGTTGAAAGTAAAAGTTTGTAATTTCGTTTTCTTCCAGCTGGTTAACAAAAGGAGCGATAATTTCTTCTCTATACCTTTGCGCAGTAAGAGTACCATTAAAAAAAATAGGTCCATAAATCCTCCTTCGATTGAGAGCACACCAAACTCCAATTTTTTGAGCGTGTAGAGGGCCCTCGACAAAAAAGTTATCTGGTTTTTCAGAAGACCACATTCTCATATTCTGTGAGTTTACGTAACCACTTAAATGAAACCAGGCTTCATCAGAAAAAAAGGTGATATTATGAAGTTCACCGTAGTTGTTTAAAAACCATTCACAAAATACAGCCCGTCGCGGAAAATCAACTTCATGAAGTTCTTGCTGACAAGTTAAACGATAGGAGAACAAACGCAAATCTTTTTTTAACACTGTGTGGCAGGTACCGACTGATACTCCCACCATTTGTGATAAAACACGTACAGAAGTTCTTGGCGCATTTTCCATTATTTGTTGGACATTTTCTTTTAATTCTTCAGTCCGCTTTTTAGGTCGGCCGCTTCCTTCTTTTCTTGTTACACTGCCCGTTTCACGAAAAACATTAACACAACGCTGAACTGCACTTTGAAAAATTTTGTACTCAACAACGCCGGGAAATTGATTTTGAAATTCTATGAAACATTCCTCAATAGAATACTTCCATATTCCATCAATCTTGCGTCCATTTCTAAAGTAGGACTCTATGATAAACACTTTTTGTTCTTGAGAAAACACCATTTTAAACGCTTTTTAAAACGAAAATATTCAAATTGATAGCGGCGATATAGCGCTTTGACAGATGACGTTTAAGTTCATTTGCTATACGCTACGCCCTACGTCCAAATTTTCAGAACCAACTTGACCACGTTTTTATTTGAACGCTCGTTATAAAAGAGAAAATGTCAAGCAATTTTGGTATATTTTTAAACCAACCATTTATTTAACTTTTGCTTCAGTATAAATTCCATTTTAGATAAAAACATACCTGGAAAAAAATATATATTTCACGATTTAATTGGCAGTTTTTCTATTTTGAAAGATAAAGAAAGATTGAGAGAGAAACGCTCTATTAAAGGGTAACAAATTCCGTGGCGTAGGTAGTCAGATTTTAAATAAAAAGAATTATTGTGAAATTTGGCTTATGAAAAACAGTAGGTAAGTCTGATAACTGAAAATAAACCCAAATATCGTGTGATGTAAAAGAATTTCTCAAGCTTGTGGTTGTTTGTTTTTTTATTTAATGAGATGAGACAAGTGAAAGTAATGTTTGATTTCGAATAATTATTTCAATATTCAGCAAAAAAGAACACAACAAGAAAAAAACACGCCTTTGAGACGACACAATTGTTTCTTGCTAATATCGCCAGTATCGGAGAACCATGCTGGGTTGTTCGGCTTGATCTGTAACGACGATTTAGCTCAACCAAACTGCGGTTATTAAGAACTCGTTACTTGACAATTTCCAACTCACCACCCTTGTGAACTTGTGAACACTATACTTTATATAATAAATGAATTGGGAGAGGAGACCCCATTTCATGACCACCACGTTCTCCAGATTCTAACCAATGTACTTCTTCCTCTGGGGATACCTGCAAAGTTTAGTGTACTCAACCCCAGTACCGACAAGGGATGCATTGCTACAAAGACAATTTAATTTTAATTTACAAATAACATTCGTAGACTTAGGAAGTGAGTGTAGATGGAAGGTGCCCATATTGAAAATGTATTTTGATAGTTTTTTTTCTTTTAAATTATTTTTTAAACTTACTTTAACTTATTCTTGTTTTGTTTTTCTATTTTTTGTTATGTGTAAAGTGTGTTTGTTAAATTTGGTTAGCGAAAATTACATTGGCAGGCAGTAAGATTTTCTAGGCTCTTATTTTAAAAATATGTACGGTTCTAACAAAGTAATTATGTCCAATTAAAAATTAAAAACAAAAAACGGTGGAGGCTCGACGTGCACTGTGATATAAAATCACAAATATTTCCTAAACTGTTAATTTTACCGAGTTGAACCAAGAGGGTATTATCGTTGGCAAATTCTTCAGGGAACTTATTTTTGATGCAGGCAGATTGTGATCGTCATCTATGCAAAAATTATGGGTTGTTAACCATTGGGCACAGCCCGTCCCTGGCATTCTAGGCATAATGAAGTTTCACTTACAACATCAAAAACAAGCTGTACACATGTGTTATCATCACCAAATTTGCATCATGCTGAAGTTAATAGTTTAGAGACTGTAAATAACTTCGAACATTTACTTCTAGAGGCAGCCATCAGTGCTGAGAAAGCGCGACTGGTGTACGAGAGAGAAAGGAGAATAAAAGGACATGCTATCTCTCTCGCTCCGTGAGCTGGATAAGTATGTACAATAAATTCAACAGGCGATTATTTAAGTGATTTTAATAAAAAAAGTTCATAGTTCATAGTTCCGCAGATGCTTCGTTTTCAAGATACAGGGTGTTGATCTTTTATAAAAAATGCTAATTTGTGTAATTTGGCACTGTTATTTGTAGTGTTAAGGGGCTAATTTAACCCTAATTTGATTAGATTTGTTAAGTCCAGCGGCGTTCCGAGTGGTACCTTCGGCTTCGTCGAAAAGTTCGGCTTAATTTTGGCCGAAGAAGATTCTTAACCGAAGGTTTAAATAATAGCCGAATGTGGCAGAAGCCGATGCCGAAGCCGATTAATCGGTCGGTCTCTAATTTTGACCTCGTTTATTTGTACTCGATTTTTTGTATTACGTACCGGGACATCCTGTATAGTGCTCTTCTTAAATTATATTTTATTTATGGGAGTTGCCACTTTATAGCATAGTCGTAAATTGGAAAACGTAATAAATAATAAATACGAACATTCGTTTAAAACCCTCTAATATGTTCTCATAGAAACTGTACCCAAACTAAGAGATATAGGTAAATAATAAAGTTGATTAGTTGAATACCATATAATAATTGCATTTCTTTATGGAGATTAAAGAGAATTAGAATAATTAATTATTATTAGTGTTAGGTCTCGCGATTATTTGAGATAATCGTCAAAATAAATGTCACACCATCCCATTAGAATTTAAATAGTTCAACTATTAAAATAACAACTTTATAATTACTTTAGTACGTACTTTATCTCCAAACCGGCTCGTACGATTTCAGAGAAGAGAATAATGCCAAACCATATATTTACACTGTGCAAGTTAACTTATGATAATTTTGTGTAAATGTTTACGTTGTAAAAACGTCATTATTTGGTACTTATTAGCGAAGGAGTTCTCGTGAAACTACTTTATCCTTTTAAGGGGAGAACGTAAGGAAACAATTATTTCACTTAATAAAATTAATTTCTCAGAGATAAACCAATTTTTTATTTTAGATATTCTCAAGTTAACTATTAATTTAATTCAGAACAACTGGAAATGGTATATTTACTTTTTTTCAATTTAAAATTAAAACAACAAACAAAACGTTCACAAAGGCTGTGAAGGAAAGAGTGACCGCAAAAACAGCATATTTTTAGCCTATTTTCTCACCCTTGCCAGAGACATTAAAAAAAATCCCAAGAATATTCTGCATATGTCAAATTATTGGTAATGAAAAATTAAGATGAGCATATTTTTTAGTTTTTCGAAAAATGTCGAATATCACCCCCAATTAGGAGTTGATATGATGGCGCAAAATTAAAATATACGAATAATATCAATAAGAATAAAAGCAATTCTTATTGTATTTTTTCTATAAAATAAAATCTTACAAATAGGAAATAATTTATTTTCATGATTAATGAGGGCGTAATATAGTTGTAAGTACACCCTTAAATTCGCTAAATCATCCCCTAAATACGGAAAAAATCTAAAATTACTTGAAAAATCTAGGAAAAAGTACTAGGATATTCTAAATTATTAGAAATTCAAATCGTGTACTTCTCACTAGTATGTATAAGAGAACGACCCCTGTAACGAAGGGGTGAACTACCCCCGAACATGGTAACATACGAAAATATCATACCGATATAAAAAGCTGTAGAATATTTTATAATAGATCTTACTTTTCTGATCAGAAAGATAAAGCTGATTTGACCTAATTATTCCAAATTTTTTTTATAAAAATCAACCCTCATAGGAGGTGAAATCATCCCCTAAACATTGTTACGGGCTTATTTTTTTCTTACTATTTTATTTAAATTTATATTAGTCCTTATTAAAAATAGCTAGGTATTTAGGTAAATTAGGGTATATGGTATGGTTTAATTTGTATTCTTCCCAAAATATTTCAATTTGTTCATTAAATTATCGTCGGTAGGTAAATATAAAGTTCCCTGTCGATATACGGCCGAACGGACTTTTTCTTTCCTTTTTTCTTGGTCTCAGGCATTTCTTACTTCCTCCTGGGCTCTTGGTCGCGAGAGAATTGTCGACTTAGCAGCGTGTGTTCTCGTTACAATAAATATCGCTTTTGCGGATCTTGCTGCATTTTGTGGGCAAAAATTTGTTTTGTTAGTTCTGGTGAATCCAGTGTCAACCGTTGTTGGTTGGATTTGTGCCCATAAAACCCGACATAAGGTACCATTCACCACGAGGCCGCCCTACAACAAAGGCCTCGTAATCGTCCTCGTACTCGCACTCATCCTTGTTTTAATTTCATCTCATTATATTCGCACTCTCACCCTCAACGTCACCGTCTTCGTCGCTGTTAGTGTACTGGGTGTTTTCCTACTTCATCCTCATATACCGGGTGATTCATTGCCAGTGGAAGTCCAAGGTATCATAACCCCGGACATTGGTTAAACAACGCAGGCTTACTCCTCGCTTTGGTTGGATTATTATCTGCACTGGAGAGCAGTATCCCTATCCAAGACTCGCCTGACATAACTCCCAGTTGCTGCCTGGCTTCGTGTCCTTTTGTGGATGCTCCTGTATGGTTGGAGTAGTAAATATTCCCCTGCATAATCGTTGGAACCAGTCACTGGTGCTGCAGAAACCGCTCAGATAAGCTTAATTTTAAGTTATGCATGTTACATAGTTAATCCTTATCTGATTTAGCCTGATCTCATATAGTATATATTTTATTCTATCTTTTATTTGGAAATTTAGCTTAGGTGGTAGCAATTATCACCGCCTATTTTACTTATTCTATTCCGCTACCAGATAATTACTTTACTCACCTTAGTAGACATTACTACTTAGTTTTTTCCCCTTGTTATTTAGTTTGGCGTACTGTTAGGTAACTTATTAGTTAATTGTTTTAATAAGGTACATAAATTAATTACTTACAATTCTTGCTGACCTTTTCCCTGTTCTTTTGTTATAGTTTATAAATTTATATTACTTCGATATAGGTAACGGCAATAATTAATAAACTTTAGGTTCGCTTACAAAACTTTTGATAGTATTCATACTTTGTTTATGCTAAGCTCAATTGCCTTTGTTACTAGTTAAATGGCCTTTATTCGCTTACGCTTTACTTAATATTGTTTCCCAACAATCTAAAGAATATTAAAAACATATTTAATCGATTAGGCACTTAATTTGAGTTATAAGATATAAGTTTTATGTAATTTATTTCTTCGAAAGTCTGTACACCGAACCAATAGCGCTATCGGAGAGGGTTATCACTATCCTTATTATTTAAACCTATAGTTAAAACTATTTTGCCAAACATACCTAAGAGGTGCATAATCGGCCAATATTTACAACTAAATTGATTTAGCGATTGTAGCCTTTAGGCACCGGCTATTTAGATAAATTAAAGTTACCGTTTGTATAGTTACTTTCTTAGGGCTTTTATTTGTACCTTTTTCCCGTTTTTTTGTACTGTAAGGTTCCGGCGTCTCTCCAGCATTCTTGCGTACTGTCCATCGGGTTGTAAAACGGGTGGCGCCTTAAGAGAATTATTTTCAGTTATATCAACCCCACCCCCGTTGCTGAGCTGAGCTAGGGCCAACCCTATAGTTGGAGAGAGCCTTATTGTTCTTGGAAAGGAAAATCTATTAAAATTTTATTTTACCACCCACAAGCGGGTAGCAACATAAAAAAATCAAAAAATATTTGAAAAATCTTGATTTTTTGGTGAGAAAATAGGCTCACTCTGCGGTCACTCTTTCTATGACTAACCTGTTATTAATATTCTATACTCTATTATGTTGAATTACATTTTTTGTTACTTTGATATTATCACCATATAAAATTGCTGCAATTATGATCTCAACAGTCTGTATTTATTTATTCATTTTTTAATAATGGATGTTATTAATATTGCATCTTCAATATTGGCAACAGTGGCAACTGCAAACACAATTTATTACTAGATTGTTCACAATGCTGTTATTTAAATCGATGTTTTTACTATATAAATAAATAAGGATGCACTTTTAATAAATAGAAATTTAAATATTTCAAATATGTGATTGACAATATTATTATTCATGATTCAATATATTTACTTATAATCTAGTATTTAATATTTTTTCGACTATAGACAGAAACAGCTTCAAACATTATCTAAATGGTGTGCAACACAGAATGCACACATTTCAGGAGTAGCTTTTTTGAGTCAAAATAAACTAATTTTTATCCAATTATCGAACTAGAGAAAAAAATTATTCTTTATTTTCCTTAAGGGCCCCATATTCTTTAAATAGTGTTTTCCGCAAAGACAAATAATTTCAAACATTTAATAACTGAATAATCTAGAGCTTATTAAATAATAGGAATGTTATGTCATGCCACCTGAGTATTTTCAAAGACGCCGCAGTAAACCGAATAAACAGGTGCAAAAAACGATCAAACCATCAAGGTTTTAGGTACTGAAATCTACGAAAATACTAACTTTTTTATATATAACTCCACATGAAAATATTCTTATAACATTTACTTGCTTAGTCCTACATATAAAATTGTTTACTTTTATTTATAAGTACGTGAAAATAATTCTTAAAATGTGGGGTTAGGATAACAGAAAACGCATGTTTTACAAACGCTTTTTTTTAGTTATTATTTTATGTGGGTAAATTTAAATGGTAACAATGAATAAATAAAACATCAAGGATTTTATTTTTGTGCTTACTTTTGTTCTACACGTTTTACTTTTAAAGATTTCAGTACCTAAAAACGCCAGAAATTTCACTATTTCTCGGCCGGGAATATGGCCACCTTAAGATAATTCCGTCACTTTTTGAATGAATTTTGATTTTTATGGTAGCCAAATATGAGCTTATTTATGTCTTGTATAAAACATAGAAGAGAATGCTTAAAGACTTTTGTTTTTTTGTTTCTTTTTTAAAGATTTTGAAAGAATGCAACTCTTTTAGGAAACTCCATTTTATTAACATTGAGAATGTATGGTTTCTCAGAAAAACAGATTTTTATTACACTGTTTTGTTTTTGTTAAATATGCAACCAATTAAATATTTTTTACGATTTAGAAAAACCACCTTTATTAAAAAGTCAGTGTATCCCTAGTGAATATAATACAGCAAAATTAAATTCACAGGTCCATATCCCAGTAAGTGTTGATTCGAGGCAAAGTTTCTCTAAATCATAAAGAAGTTAATTTAATTCAAATATAAAAAAAGAAAAACTTTAATTAGACTACGGTACCCAAATCCTAGGCTGCCAGAAACTGATGATTTTTACATTTCAAAATCTTTAAGAAAGTGTAACCATTTAATATGTTTTAGGGTGCTCATATACATACTGAGTTACCCTAAAAATCCACACTATATTTCGTTGGAAAGGGAGATGAAATTGCATTCTTCTTCTTCTAGTGGTTGGTCCTAATAAGTCCCATAGCACTGCGGCCTGATTAGGACTGTGCGTCCCACTACTAGTCCTATTCAGCAAGTTACCCAATTGATGTGAACATTTTCAATAAATAAATAAACAATAGAGGCGTCTTCTTGAGAATTTGACAACTAAATATAATACAAAAAATAAAAGGAAAATCTTATCTAATTTTGATAGTTCTTAAATTAATGATTGTGATGAAGTAAAACTAAATATTTTGGTATCCATATTTTGAGTGCGTTGAAAGATACAAACTCTTCATAAATGATTACAAGCCATGTGACCAGTAATTTTATTTGGAACAGTAGTTTTATTTCCTTCATGTTGGCAATTAAATTTCGGTCAAATTAAAAATTATTAAAACAATAAGGTCAATATTACATTAAAGTGCAACATTCTGTTTCATCGTCTGTGATTGGTGTAAGTTTTCACGAGATACTATTTAACCAATAATCGCATTATCTCGGGCGTAGACGTAACGATTTGTCATTATTCGTCGTAAATGAGTCAAATTTAAACAAAGTATAGAGCGTTCATAAATGTTTACAAGCCAAGTGGCCGCTTGTAAACATTTATGAACGCTCTGCACTTTGTTTAAATTTGGCACAGAGAGCTTGTGTGTGTGTGTGTGTGTGTGTGCGTGTGCGTGCGCGCGCGCGCGCGCGTGGGTGCGTGCGTGCGCGTGCGTGCGTGTGTGGGTGGGTGCGCGTGCGTGCGTGCGTGTGTGTGTGTGGGTGCGCGTGCGTGAGTGCGTGCGCGCGTGCGTGTGTGTGCGTGTGTGTGTGGGCGTATGCGTGTGTGTGTGTGTAAAATATTCTAAAATGGCTCGTCAATATAGTAACAATGAATAATTAACACATGGTAGTAACATATGGGGACACTGACAAAAACTGAGAGCACACGATTACGTGCAGATTTGTGTTAACAATTGTAAAATTACAAAATGATTGTAATTGAAAAAATATTTCTAGCAAATTTTCACATCTCGATTTATTTAACTTTCAAATAGCCCCTTAATGTTTGTAATTATACCTTATAGATAGATTTTGTAACAATTTGGATTGAAAAAAATATACAATTAAGTATACATAAAAAACAATTTAATATATGTAACGTAAACACTAGAAGGATGATTCAATATATAATGAATGCAAATTGCAATATTGAGGACGCATTTACATAATAGTCCCCTTTTGCTGTTCCGCTAAAATGAGGAAGATGAAAATTTTAGATTAAATGTTTATGGGAATATAACAGCTTTATCATTTGCAGTTCCCTTCAAGAACACCTCACTATGGACCAGATAAGCTTTACTGCTTGGTAAATCGCTTTTACTTAAACTGTAACTTTTAAAGTCGACATTTTCGAGTTCTATGAAGGAAGATTGTAAGTGAATTTAATTAATCCTTTTGTAAACTTAAATATACACTGTGCCGATTTAAAAATTTCACACGCTTAGTTTTTGAGAAATAGTTCACAATATAAGAATATCTCAAGGTCAAATTTTGTTGGAAAGCAACAGATTGTAACGTACGCATTATTGTCGTTTGTATGGTGACTTCCATGGAAAATTTTAAATACAACTGCCCCCTATTGTTTTATACATGATTTTATTCTCCACACAGATTTTAAAATTAATTATAAAAAAAATTTTATACAAAAAAAAGGAAAACACTCGCAGAAATTCTTAAATCAAGAATGGATATTTATAAATATATAAAGAAATATATTCTTAAAATAGTAATATACCACAATCTTAAACTAATTGTAAGTAAAATCTCTTCCATCAAGAAAACGTTCATTTAAGTAAAGAAATTTTATTTAGTTGAAGACAGTGGTATATTAGCATCAAGAATATTTTCTTTGAGTAGGTATTTATAAATATACCATTCTTGATTTAAGATTTTTTTTCCATGTGCAATTCGAGATTTATGAAACAGTATTCAGATATCAATTCCAATTCTAAAAAGAGAGTTAGTCGAAAAAGGAAATCAACAATTTTGTTATCAATGACATTGCTGTAATCCTTTAAATTAGGACGTAATGCGGTTATACTTTTTATTATTCATGAATTGAAAACCTGATTTTTTTTATCAGAAAGGTGCTAAGTTATCCTAATAATGAATGTTTGTTCATATTTACAAATCAGTATACAACTTAATTCCATATACCACAATTTCGTTATATTAATTACATTTTAAAACAGCCTAAAGCTCTATTATGGGATTTCGGAACATTTCAAAGTAAAAGCGTCAAGATTACCAAAAGACAAAGAGTATAACATTGCAATGAAAACATAAAGTTTGGAATTAAATTAATTTCAATTGTGCAAATTCTTTAGAAAATGTGTTTTACACAATGTCGTTCTTTAACCAAATCGCTTGCCTAGTGGCAAATAAATAAGTTGTATGTACTAGTAACTCGTTAAATTATATTTTATTTGAATAATAATAATTATGTAACAATTCTATTATATATACTATACATTATACTATACAGTCTGTTACAAATTCGCTTCTCATTACAGGGATCTTGGAAACGGTAAAAGATATAAACTAGCTTAAATGGGGGCAAAGTTGCGTAATCAGGGGACCAACATTATACCTCTAAAAAATCAAGGCTAACATGATTAGTTTTCGAAATATATGAAAAAAAAAACGAAATTTTGGAAATTCGTTTTTGTTTAATTTATGCCTTATTTGAAGTGATATTGAAAAAATAACACTTTCTCATTACCACTTTTTGCCCACTATCGAATGGCAAACTTAATCAATTTTTATATGTAACGTTTCGTCGCTCCAGGACCATCATCAACTTCATTTTTATTACATATTTTGCAAGCCTTCATGACCCCCAATACTGTACTGCCTCAGCCCGAACCAGATTCAGACGTTTTGTCTTGAAAAATTCATCTTCAGTGTATTTGTTCCAAATTTATCTAAATTTTTTATTTAGATTTCTTTGTTTATTGAATTATCTTGAATGACACCAAACTGAACGAAAAGACCGTAGCTGACAGATATCACATTTTGCATAAACGTAGAAGTTGTTATTTTGCTCCTTCGATCTTGCTTTGTGATTCTATCACATCTTTCAATACAGAACACAGTTACTATGAATTGTCGAATATGCCTTTTGGATTAAAACATGTCTCGAGCACTTTCCAAAGAATGAATAATAATGTCTGAAGGGAATATACGAATATTAACAAAACTTGCCTAGTGCATTTAGATGATATTGTTATGTAATTTATGCTTTTTCAATAAACCACTACGAGCTCAAAAAAACATTTGATATTTTGCATTATTTACTAATACAATTTTAATCTAATATAACTGTTTAAAAACGTTAATACAAGTGTAATGCGACTGTCCAAAGTTATTTGATTTTTAAAAAGGCAGTGATTTCCGTGAAAAGAAAACTATGCATCTTCCAAATATATTCAGGGATTAACGATTAAAAATGCCTTTAAGCCATATTTAATAAAGTTGCTTTTGCTTCTTTTTATTTATTTATTTTCAAGAGTAAAATCAATGTATTTTACTTTTGGTGTTAGTCTTAATACATATTATATCTTTTAAATAGACAAATGTAGTAAAGAAAGAAAAATTACACAGATTAAAATCCTGGTGGAAAATACAGAATGGTTTATTTGAATGCAGAATGCAATGGAAAAATAAAAAATTGGATGCTGATTTCGCAAAGAAATAAAGAAATGCAAACGGGGAAGATAAAAAAATATAAAAATGCATGCGTGAGGCACCTTTGATTGTGCTGATATTCACAGATATCACTTGCCTAAAATCATAGGATGCTTTTATATAATATATTTTTTAAATATGTTACTTAATTTTAAATATTTTACAATATTTCAGCATTTTTCTTTATATGTATAGCCCGTTCAAATTTAATACAAATAATACGATGCAACCTGTTACAGATAGAAGAGATGGTAAAAGGGATGCAAAATTACATGATGTAATTTTTTTAAAACCTGACATGGGCCAACTTTTTTATTTGAAGTGATAGACTAGTATTTCCAAATGCAAAGTTGTAGGAAAGAACATGTCTAAGAAAAATTTACAAGTAATACATTCCGGTGTTGTCAGATTTCTTCAGTAGTCACTTTTCTTTATTGGAGCAGCCATTTTAGAACAATCAGCAAAAACAACGAAAATAATTTTCAGTCGGCAGGAACTAAAAGAAGCTAACCTAGCAATAGTAGGCCTTGGATATTAAACAAAAATTGTAATGTTTGAAAGGAGTCATCCTTATTGTGCTCTCATTGTGTTATCTGAAAGCTGTTGTATTTGAATATGTTTAAAAATAACGTTTTAATTTAGTTGCTAAGATGAATTCTTTTATCTAAAAAAGAAAGTTGAATTAATTTATCTTCATGTTGGTGGCTTAAGTACACGTAATACGTGCGCTGAATTCCACGCAAGACATCCCGATAAGCCTTTTCTAAATCCGAAGTTTTTAAGAAATAACTGGAAATACTTGTTTATCACTTCAAATAAAAAAGTTGGCCTATGTCAGGTTTTAAAAAAATTACACTGTATAGCTCGTACGATATTTGTTGCAATAGAATTCCAAGAAAAGAATAAGCCAATAAAGCCTGCGTAACTGCAAAACTCAGTATGCACTGGAAGCTGTTACGGTGAACGCCACACCGCCAATGGCTTTCCACCTCGGGTATTGAATGCGGTTAATTCTAAGAAAGTGATGCAGGGTTCTTCTTGGAATTATATCTCAACAATTATCGTACAGACTGAATTTTTCTTAGATTTTGACATTCTCTGAAAAATGTGGTTTTTTCCCTATTCATATCCTTAATGTGCTGCAATTTATTTGTAACCTTATTGATAAAAATCCTTCAAATTTTATACAACATATAGTCTGGGAACGTTTTAACGTTTGTGTCTATGGTTACGAGGATATAAGGATTAACTTCTGGGTACGTGTATTCTGTGTTTTAGGTATATTTATAAGTTTAGATTCAGAGTACGCTTTCGAACTAAACAGAATTACTTTCAAGCACGCTTCATTGAAACATCCTCAACGAACAGTTTCGTGTACTTTTAAACTGGACATACGTTTATGGGCTCAACGGTCTGTAGAACGGCAATATACCAGCTTATGCCTTGTCTGACGGAAAAAAGTGTGCAAAACATTTCGCAGCTGGCAGACAGTAGGAGTTCCAAAAGCTTTTACAAATCGATCGTGAAAAGTTTAGTTCACTAAAAGTTAAATTAATACGGTCGTGGTTATTCCGAAATTGCCGGGGATCTTTTTCGAAGGGAACAGAGTTCTGGCAAATAGCACGTTCAGTACTGGAATTGATTTCGCTTTATTTGTTCGTTCATAAAAAAAAAGAATAAATGAAAGAATTGCAAAGGGACAATTTTCCCAGACAGATGTTGCGGTTTTGTAATTAGTATATTAATGCAGAAGATTTTAAATTATTTAAAACAGAAATAAAAATTTAATTTTGTTAGATATTTGTACATTTTGCCTTTCTCAGCGGAGTAAGATTTTTTTTTTATTATAGATTAGATGTTGCCACAAAAATTTCACGAATCTCTCTAAATTTGATTTGGTTTATACACAAGTCACAAATATTAAAGGATAAAAAAAATCCTAAATTGTTAGGTGATTTTCAAAAGGCTGTAGCGCAAAACGGTAGTAGAGAAATAAAAAAAGCAAATTGAGGTTTGAAGTTTCTAGTTTCAGGATCTGAAAGTCAAAAATTTTTAACGTTGGCCACCTTCTACTTTGATTCATCCTCAAAACAAAAGTCACCTTTTTGGCTTTGATAAATAATGACTTGGGAAATAGCGATTGTACAGAAAATCTAAGAAGGGTTTTGAAAACTTCAAACTCTACAGGGTGTCCGCAAATTTCACCGACAACGTTTGACTGCATATTCAGGACGATAAATAAAAACGATCTATGAAAAAAAAAGTTAAATAATAAATGTTTGGTTTTTGAGATACAACTAATTTAATTAATAACTTCATAACCCTTTTGCCAATCGCGTTAAAACATTTATTTGGACTATTATGGCGTATTATTTCTTAAAGCTTTAGTCAAATCGATACTGGGTAATAGTTTTCTCCGGTTACCTCTCCCTTTTAGAGGTCAAAACTTTTACAGTTGTCGTATTTTTTAAAACTATTGAAAAGGTCGTTTTATTTAAAAAAAAATATTGTCATTTGAGAAAATCGCCTGTAGAAAGCCATTATTCAGAAAAATGGCGTTATTTGCAGGTCTGTATGTTTCGATTTGCGTAGCAATGTCACGGATTTAAAATTTTATTTCAGTAGTACATGCAAGTACATGCAAGTAGTAGTACATGCAAATTATGAAAATTTACAACTCCGTTTCTTGTAAAACAAGATTTGTCGGTACAAAACTATTTTTGAAGCAAATTATTATCTTCTGCGAAGCCGTTCACCAACCAGTGACAGATTTGTAAACGTGCGTTGGGATCTAATTTTTCAAACTCTTGAACAGAAGTTAAATGAAATGTCCGAAGGAGTAGCTTTTTTAAAGTTTTGTGAACATTAGTTTTACATACACTTAATTGTTTTGATATATTGCGGACACTTCATAATTTGCATGTATGGAGTGATGAGAATCCTAAAGTAACAATAATGACATTACCTGATAGCCACAGCTATCAACATCTTGTTTTCATCATCCACTGATCTCAATGTTTTAAATCCGTGGCACAGACATGCAAATAATACCATTTTTCTTAAGAAAGGCTTTCCGTAGGTGATTTTTTTAAGAGACAATATTTTCTTTTAACGAAACGACCTTTTCAATGTTGCTGCTAGTTTTTAAAAAATACGACCACTGTAAAAGATTTGACCGCTAAAAGGGAGAGGTAACCGGAGAAAACTATCACCTAGTATATCGCTTTGACTAAAGCTTTAAGAAATAATACGCCATCATAGTCCAAATAAATGTGCCAAATTTTAACGCGATCGGTAAAAGGGTTATGAAGTTATTAATTAAATTAGTTTTATTTTTGATAACTGAAGGCCTAACTCAAAAACCAAAGTTTTTATTTAACTTTTTTTCGTAGATCGTATTTATTTATCATCCTGAATATGCAGTCAAACGTTTTCGGTGAAATTTGCGGACACCTTGTATAACAAGTTATCGTATAAAAAAAAATTCGATGTAAGAAAATGGATTCGAATAATTACTGAGTTCTCTAGCGCATCCACGAGCTTTAATTACGAAAAAAAACAGTTTTTTTTTTCAAAATTAATCCAAAAATATTTTCTATATTTTTTATTAATTTTTTTTTTAAAGGTGATCAACGATCAAAAGTTTTGACTCAAATCTTGAAACTAGAAAATTTCAATTTGCTTATTGTTCTACGATTATTTTTCGCGAAGTTACAGCCTTTTCAAAATCACCTGATGTAGGATTTTTGCACCTGTAAAAATTAAATGATGTAAAATTAATTAAATTAATAATACAACCCGTTTGCGGTGTTAAAACCTTTGCGGGTGAGCGAACGACATATTATTATTCGATAGACTGCATTTGTGCCTAATAGTCCAATTAAATGGGCATTTAAAACGTAATTTTGGTCAACTTGCCTGAATTTTTTTATATAAGTTAGATTGAGGTATATAATAAGTGATAGTAATTTTTTTAACTTTATTTTCAAACAAAGGGGTTTTTCAAGAACTCAAAAGGGGTAGGAGCTAGAAAAAAAAGTTTCTTATAAAAGTTGTGGAGCATAAAATTCTACATAAAAATGGTATATTAACTTTTTCTTGTACTATTAAAATTAACAGAGATAGGGAGACTAGACGTTAAGGGATGAATTCAGAAATTTAAAAAATCATAAGCAGAAATATGAATTTAATTTTATATATTTTTTTTTTCAATCTATTCTAAAAAATGTAAACAATCTCTTCAGAGAAATTTCACAAAGCGAACATGATTTTTTATCTTTGTCGTAAAACAAAATTTCGAAAGCAACTTTTCATTATTTTAAATAATCAATCGAATGACATAGAAAAAAGTTGTTTTAGTGTTAAATCATAAAAATTAACGATTAAAAAATTGAAATTGTTATAACTTTTTTATTAAAAATTAAAATTATAACTTTTTTATTAAAAATTAAAAAATATATCTATTTCTCTGAAAAATGTATTCATTTTTCTGCTTATGATTTTTTCAAATTTTTGAAATCATCCCTTAACTTCTAGCCACCCTAACTACGTTAATTTTAATAGTACAAGAAAAAGTTAATAAGCCAATTATGTAAAATTTTATGCTCTACCACTTTTATAAGAAATAATTTTTTCTAGCTCTTACCCCTTTTGAATTATCTTGAAAATTCCCTTTATTTTATCTTTTTTCACCTCTGGTCCATTTAATTGGACTATAAGACAGATTGATCTTAATAAATTACTATTGCATTCAGGAATCTGGGAAAACTGGAAAATTTCATTTACTATGAAATGTTTAATTGCATATTAACACTCACCGTATAAATATTTTCGGCTGAACGGCTAGTACGAGTCCATCCTGTCTTTTATTGTCTGGAACCAAACCTGTTTCTCCAAATTTGGTAACTAATCTTTTCACAGTTGTTCATTCGGGACGTTTCTTCTACCGTAAATTCAACGTAATTTGCGCACAGTCTCAGTTACACACTCTCCGTACTTGTAATGAATTTTGTCTAACCGCAACGTGTTTACTACAACGTGTGTCCCTGGACAATTCTGTCAACTATTCGGAACGAAAATATTGCACAATTCAAATCGTGCGTTACTTTTGGGACGTCCTTTATACTAGTGCAAGAAAATATTTTGTAGGACATCTCAGAGAGTACAGCCCTAAAGATAATAATTCCAAGCACAAAATTATATTATTTAGAAAATGTTTTGAAAATTATTTTGAAATTTAATTTATGATATACATGTTCTATTGTTTTAAAATCTAAACAGAGTGCATATACTCCAACAGTTTGAATCCAATGTAATCAAACCGTCAAGGGGGCGTATTCTATTAGCAATAACAAATTTAGTGCCACAACACACAATTAGGTTGATTAGGTAGATTGTGTGAACCAGTTGCATTATTTATTGTTATTCCAGCCCAAGTGTCTACGTGACGTCGTCTTTTAAATGATCATTTATGAGTCCAGTGAGAGTTTTCGCCACTCCCCCAATTCAGCTTCTGCGAACTTATGAAATCCCTTGGGTAAATAAGGCTTCCCCATTCCGAACTTTTTTTCAACTTTTGCACTCTTAACTTTAAGCACCGGCCATCTAGCAAAATTGACCTGTAGCGAGAGATTCTTATCACTTAAAACTCTCTGAGCTTTATGGATGTAAGCTATTTCTTCGTGATGAAATAGGTACTTACGACACGTGAAAAAGGGGTTGCCCTTGAACTTTGACACCCCTTAACAATTTTATGTACGAGGGCGTTTCAAAAAGTAATAGCAATTTGGCACATTTCGTGAAATTAGTACCCCCAGAGTTACGAACTCACAAGATTGGAAGATACACTGTTTCTGAGCTGTAAATAAACTCGCTTTGGTTTTAAGAAAATGGTGAAACAGTGAATAGTACTAGTAGTACGGCCCGTTATTTTCAGAATATTAAAATACATATAAGGTAAATATATATAAAGTAGATTTTTTGGATTAAAATCTATTTTTATTTCTTTTACAGTACAGCAGAGCACAAATCATAAAGAAACTAGAAGATAATACAATTAAAAAAAACAGGCCTTCGTAACTGCAAAACACAGTATGCACTGCAAGCTGCTACGGTGAACGTCACGCCGACAATGTATTTCTACTTCAGGTGTCGAATGCTGTTAATTCCAAGAAAGTGACGCAGGGGTCTTCTTGATCAATAATTTCGGTTGCTATTTTTAATTCGTTTGTTTATTTAGACGACTCTGAGATTAAAATTCTTGGTAATTTATCATCAATTTTATGGCCGCCATATTGATGCCACCATCTTAATTTTTGGCGCACACGGGTTTTTATAGTTTTGAGATCAAGCTTTAAAATGAGCCTTTAACGAATTTTTTTGTAGCTTAAAATTTTTGTGAAAGCACTGATCCGGTACATTGATCAAACATATTTTAGTTTATGGCCGTCATATTCATCTTGATTTTCGTAAAGGCGCATTTGGCTTTTTGTAGTTCTGAGTTTAAACTTTAAAATGAACCATCATACGGCAGAACTGATCCGCTTGACGTGGAATGTCCCATATATTCCGTCATAATGTTATTTATTTTAACCACGTATTCGGGAGGCCTAATAAAGACAGAAAACTAAAAATTGCTTACTGGGAAAGTACCGGCGCACCACAAAGCGGTCGAACATTGAAGCGAAACAGCTGATTTCCCCAATCGTCTTGCTATTGTTTCAAAATGAAAGTGCAGCGGATCCTAACTTAACAAAGTGCTATGGATGGATGAGTGAGTGGCTTTTTAGCAGTACTGTAATTTTAAATAAGTAAACTTTAATGGAGTATTCTACCGATGAAAATAATCAACTTTTTCCCTATAAAAATTTTTGATAGGACGCTACCCTACGGAGATACAGGGTGTTAAATGTTTCAAATATTTATATGATTCTTCCTGTAACTTCACTGGCAAAAGATATTTATTGATAAAATTTAGGGGATGACATTTAGTTAGAAGGGGCTATTTTTTCATGGATAATTTATTCCAAAATACATTCCAGTGGCGTAGTTATTGGGGGAGTAAGAAACTTTTTTTGAAAAAAATCGTACGCCACTGGTTTTTTAATTAATTTTAAATATTTTTAAAATGTACAATCAATTTGTGGCAATAAAGTAATCTTGTAAAGTATTCGTAAAATTTACTGGTCTTTAGATAATCGGGAATTCAAATAAGATACTTAAGTACCTACGTTGCTATTTATCATTTTCTATTGATTGCTAAATGTGTAACAATACATTCAAAACACTATACAACGCCACTGTTTTATGTGTCGCAAAAAATTTGTTATTTTTCATACAACTAAAAACAGATTTTAATATAAAAAAATATGGTATTCAATTATACAAATATTGAATTATATATTTTACATACGGTAGAGCGAATAGCAATGTTAGACAAGCTGAACGACTTTATAGACAGACTTTTCCAAATCGACAAGGAATAGTTTTTCAAGCGTTCACCGTCGAGCTTGTGAAATGTAATGCTTGTCGCTACCAAAACGTCGAGCAAGAAGACCTGTTCGTACAGTTCATTTAGAAGACAGAATTTTGGAATCTGTAGATGAAGATCCACCTACCAGTACCAGACAGATATCAACAGATGTGGGTGTAACACATGTAAAAATCTGGAACGTTTTACGTGAGCAGCAATTACCCCCATATCATGTCAACCGAGGATTGAATTTTGGCAGTGGTTTTTACAACAATGCCATGAGCCTGATTTTCAGTTATTAATATCGTTTACCGATGAATCGAAATTGACAAGGGAAATCATTTCGAATCGTCATAATAACGACCAATGGGCGGTTGAAAATCCGCATATTATTTTCCAACGTTGATTCCAAGAACAGTTTTCTCTGAATGTTTGGGCAGGCATTGTGGGCGATTACTTGATTGGTCCCTACTTTTTACCCAGAACCCTCGATGGTAGAACTTATCAAAGATTCCTACAAGAAGAATTACCACCACTTCTAGAAGAAGTGCCATTGAGGTTACGTCAATTATTGTGGTATATGCATGATAGGGCGTCCCCTCAATACAGCCTTACCGTTAGACAGTTGCTGAATAATCAGTATCCTAATCATTGGATTGGTAGAAGAAGACTCATTGGCCGGCTGGTTCCTCCAACCTGAATCCCTCAGATTACTTTTTTTTGGGGCTACCTCAAAACTATGGTATTCCAGTTCCCAATGTAGAAGTACTTCGAGAACGCATTGTAGAGGGTTTCGCAACCATACACAATACGGCTGCAATTATGAGGCGTGTAAGATGATCAATGTGGATACACTGCGCAGTATGCATTGCATCCCAAGAACAGCATTTTGAACATTTCTTGTGATAACTTTTTGGATGGTCCACTATGTATTTTCGAAAAATATGGGACCAGAATTCTCAAATGAAGTGTCTTCTGTCATCCTAGGCCCTTAACTGGACTTATCCGGGACCGCCAGTGGTATTGGAAATTTTTCTATTGTATCGTGTAGGAACACAAAATGGATAACTGTTTGGATGGTCCACCATGTAATTTATTAAAGAAATGTGGATCCATGGTTATCAAATGAGACCTGTCCTGTCATCCTAAGCCCTTAAGTCGACTTGTCCGAGATCGATAGTGGCAGTAGAATTTTTTTATTGTATCGTGTAGGAACAGATATTTATGGATAACTTTTTTGAAGGCCTACCATGTAAATTTTCGAACAATATGTGTCCCGGGTTATCAAATGAAGTGTCTTCTGTCATCGTAGGCACTTAAATCGGCTTGTCCGGGATAGGAGGTGATACTAAAAACTTTTTTTTAATTAAATCTATGGAGGGTCCACCTCATAATTTTTTCGAAAAATATGTGTGCAGGATTATCAAACGACATATCTTCTGTTATCCTAAGTCATTAAAATGGCTTGTCCGGATGCGAATGCTTATGTACCACTTTTATTAGGAGTATTTCAATTTGATAATGGACTGAGAAGGTGCACACCCTATAGTTTTTGAACAGAACTATATTTTGGATTCTAAAGATGTGCCTTTTATTGTCCTTAACTGATAAAATTATCTATTTGTGTGCAGAATTTGGTGAGCGAATTTTTATATTTTATGGATAACTTTTATGACTAACTTCACTCGAGTGGCATTTTCAGTTGCTTTTTTTATTTAATTTGGAACTTCTGCCACACTGAAGAGATAAAAAAAATATTGTATCAAGTTTTTTCCTTTTCAGCGTGGTAGAAATACACAATGAAATAAAAAAGTAGGTAACATTTTTATTTATTTTTTAAGGGCTTTAGATTCTTTAGAAATAATTTTAAAATGGTGTATTCAAAGGAACTGAATTCACATATTGACGATGTTACAGTAAAACTATATATCAAATAATACAAATAGACCAGTGCTTAAGCTTTCAAAAATGGTAAAAAGTGAAAAAAAATTATAGTAGGATGAAACCCATTGGAAAAGAAAGAGAATATAACTGAAATGAAAGGAAAAATAATTTACGGGCGATCTGAGGTCGGGAAGGGGAAGGGGGTGAGTTTTTAAGTGTAAAAAACGGTTTCCCTTGATTTCCGGAAAAACTACAAGTCTTATGGAAAAAAGTTAAATGGCAAAGTTGTAGGTAATAAAAAGATCTACAACTTTTGTATTTACACTTTTTTCACATAACCTCAAAATTTATGTGAAAAATTCAAATAACCAAGTTTTTGGTTTTTTATTTTTATCTTTTACAAACAAATTTTTTTTTCACGAAATTTGGTGAAAACTTACCTATTTATGTCCCAAACACGCTGTAATTTTTTTGATTTGAAATATTTATTTTTTCACCTTATTTTTACTTAATATCGAAAAAGCACCCTAATTTTCAATCGAAAATTCTCACGTCAAAATATCTGCTTTTTTAAAAACGTCGGTGGGCTTTTTCTTCGTTGAAATCTCTACTTTCTGATGGTGTAAAAAAATATACATTACTATGGTAAGTTTTCTCAGTAAATGCAAAGAAACGGGCTCCTAGCCCCTCCCCCACTTCTCTATGAAATACCTTTTGATGGGTTAAAATTTTCCGTAGGTCAGTCAGATATATAAGTTATCTTAAAATAGCAATAAATAGGCATCTACGTATATAATTTAAAGAAGATTCTACAACTTTCTCAAAATATTGTAGATGCCTTATTAATTAATTATAATAATATATTTCGACTTGTAATTTTTTTGTTTATCAATGTAACATGGAATCTTACGTTTTTCGAGTAATTAAAGTGTAAATTTTAATAAATAGCTCATAATTGTACATAATGATTAGAAAAAAATTTTCGGATTCTAGTTTTTTCGTTTATTTGCATTTCCTGAGAAATCTTACCATAGTAATGTATATTTTTTTTACACCATCAGAAAGTAGAGATTTCAACGAAGAAAAAGCCCACCGACGTTTTTAAAAAAGCAGATATTTTGACGTGAGAATTTTCGATTGAAAATTAGGGTAGGGTGCTTCTTCGATATTAAGTAAAAATAAGGTGAAAAAATAAATATTTCAAATCAAAAAAATTACAGCGTGTTTGGGACATAAATAGGTAAGTTTTCACCAAATTTTGTGAATAAATTTTTTTTTTGTAAAAGAAAAATTAAAAACCAAAAACTTGGTTATTTGAATTTTTGACATAAATTTTGAGGTTATGTGAAAAAAGTGTAAATACAAAAGTTGTAGATCTTTTTATTGCCTACAACTTTGCTATTTAACTTTTTTCCATAAGACTTGTAGTTTTTCCGGAAATCAAGGGAAACCGTTTTTTACCCTTCCCAACCTCAAATCGCCCGTAAATTATTTTTGCTTTCATTTCTGTTATATTCTCTTTCTTTTCCAATGGGTTTCATCCTACTATAATTTTTTTTTGGTTTAAAAAATTATCGACCCTGGTCTAAAAGGCGACAGCGTGTTAATTAAATTCTAAATTATTCCGTACGTCTCCTAGTCTTTGCGGTTCCGCCAAAGCCAACCCCGAAAGTGTTATATTTACCGCGGGTCAAACGACGACGTAAGGGAAAACCAAGTCGGCGCGTATGTAAATCAATCTTTGAGCTACAATCCGTGGAATCTCCATTCACCTTCGAACTTCCGATGTCGGGCGTACTATTTGAATTTCAAAACATTTCATTACGTGTAAGAGCTTTTCCCGGCTAAATCACTGTTCACGGGCATTACGAACCATCCCTGAAGTATACAAATACTCGAATTAAACTGGAAATCAGTACTTGTGAGTCTAATGCAGGCCGTCTTCTTCGCTCGCCGTTCTTGCACTTCCATAAAGCGGACGACAAATGGCCCGGGCGTTAGCGATGACGGCAAAATAGGTATTTGTTTCATTTAGACACTTTTAACGTGATTGCTTTGTTTTGGGTTTTATTTATCGTCACTCCCTGTGGGTAGGCACCTGATAAATCCTCTGTCTCTAGAAACAATTTTTAAATGTACGATATACTTAATTGTCTCACTCGGCGAATTTCTATCTTAAGCTTATGGTACATTATGAGCGCATACTAACACGTGTTACTGTGTAATACAACATGTGAAAAAATAACATATTCCTTAAACGAAATTTAAAAATATTTTTTTATAGTATCAATTACGCCTAAAGCTTTCGATATTGGGATACATGTATGATATTTTGTTCAAAAACGATACATCTAGCACGTCAGAATAATGTGATTACCATCCGTGTTAACATGTCACGTGTAATAGTGTGTTGTAAGAACTTTACACTTTTGTTAGAGAATGGGAACAAATATAAAATCTGAACCAAAATGTGATATACGTATAACGAGTTTGCATCAAACTATAAGATCATATTCCATCTACACAAGCATACAAACAAAGACACCTAACGTTTAGTTAGAAATACTTCTAACGACTTATGAAATGAGATATGACGTTGTGGTTTAACAAATAGGTAAAAAAAGGTAAAAAATATTTATTGTGCATAGTTACAATGGCAATATACAACCTATACACAAAAGGACTAGACACAGATAACTGATAATTAGCCTACCTCTCAGAAAGTCAATTAACTTAAACATATTAAAAGCAATATGATTATAAAGTGTTATTAAAACAATGTAAAAAAACAATATAACTTATAAATATACATACACAACGCTCATACATGCTTGTGCAATACACATACAAATACGTAGTATAGTCAGACACACACTCATACACACACGCATATTATATTAATACAAGACAAAAAATAAAAAACTAAAACTAAAAAACAGCAGCATTTGTGAAGTTATCGTTTTCCATGACCAACTCACGAATGCGTTTCTTAATCCGAGGTGCATTACGGAGTGTTAAGTTCTGAGGCACCAGTACATTATTTAATACCATAGCTGATAAATAGGTAAATGAACATCTAAAATACTCAGTTCGATGACGCATAATTTGCAAATCATGTAAATTACGAAGCTGACGATCATGTACATCATGTCGCCAAACCAACTTCTCACAAAGATAGTCAGGAGTTGTATTCCACAGTATATTATTTACAAAAACACAAAAATGAACATAGCTTTTTCACCGAGTCTTAATTTAACAAACTGTCTAATAAAAGGAGTAACTTGGTGAAGAAAGGGTATATATGTGACAAAACGCATGCACCAATTTTGAATTTTTTGCAGTTTAAATTTATCAGCATTTGTAAGTAAAGGATCATAAACATAATCACAGTAATTTAGATGATACAAAACTAAGGATTCCACCAATACTAATTTAATGTCAGAGCTCAAATAACGTTTTAAAGGCGCTATTTGCTTAAAGGAGATGAACGCCTTCTTACATAATTCACTAACATGTTGTGAGAATTTCAGGTCATTTTCTAATACAAGACCCAGATTCTTTACTGAACTACAATTTTCCAAATGACAATTATCAATATAAACAGCAAAATCCTCCAACTGTCTAGTTTTTTGATAAGTACCGATAACCAAGTTTTTACATTTATTTGGGTTAAGCATTAGAGCATTTTTATCGCATAACTCCTTAATCCGATGCAAGTCAGAATTAATAAGATCAACAGCAGTTTGTCTTTTCTCAATTTCGAAGCTGTACAAAATTTATAAGTCATCTGCATACATGTGCAAAGTAGTGTGCACTACTGACGACACAAAGTCCGCAGTACATATACTAAAAAGTAAAGGCCCCAGGACAGAGCCTTGTGGCACTCCAGATTTCTAGGTTCAGAAAATAAACAACCATTTTTAGTTTTAATTCTTACAAGTTGCACAACTCCAGTTTGAAAAGAATAATTAATTATATGTGTAAGAGGAAAATCACAGGCGTACATATTTGTAACATACCACCAGAAATACCATCAAACCCGGTATTATGCGATTTTTGTTTATAAATCAAACTTTCAATTTCATTAACAGAAACAGGTGAATATTCAAAGGTGCTAGTTGACGAAGCAGAGGTGTAAAAACATTAGACATATCCGTCATTAGCAGTAGTATTAGGGATGGAGTCTAGAAAATAATTGTTAATTGCACCTGGATCCATTAAAATTTTTGAGATAGCACTTATATTCTTATAACAAATAAGATCACTCTGTTTCAGTTCCCTCCAGAGCACTTTAGTATCATGCTTTACAAAACTGAAGCACTGACGATAAAAGATAGATTTCTCTTGTTCTATAGCATTATTATACTGATTTCTCAAATCGCAATAGTATCTTCGACTGGCTTCATTTCTCAATGATTTATAACGATTGAAAGCATTTATTTTAAGCTTTTTCATTTGCAATAGTGTATAAGTAAACCAAGGCTGCCGTTTTTTATGAGAGGAAAACTCAACAGTTACAAGAGGCGCATGCTTATTAAACAGCTCAATAATGCTTCAAAATTAGGATTTTCTTCCTCAGATCCATCACCTTTCTTCCCCATTATAAACTGCAGAAGGAAAGATCACTTTAGCGTAAATCCGCACTGATTTTCACACAAATTTTGTCGAAATTAGACAACATCCACAAACGTGACTATACTTCGTGAAGCACAAAACAGCAGTTGGAAATACAGGATGTATTTAAATAAACCAGGTAATGAAGGTAATAGTACCAGAAAATCTTGAGGTCAAAATATGATAATCGGGCAAATACCTTAGTCCAAAGTTGTTTCCTTTGCAAGTTACGAGGTTAGTTCAGAAAATAACTGAGCTCCATTTTTTAAACTTTATTATTAATTTTATACATTATTGGAGCTTATCTCCTTCAAAGTACTCCCCTCCCCTACTCACACACTTTTCCCAGCAATGTTTGCATTTCGTGAAGCAGTCCTGGATAGCTTCATTTGAAACGATGTCATCAATAGTCTCAAAACGTTGTCGTCCTTTCCGTCTGGTGAGTAACGAAGTGAGGGAGGACATTAATCTAATTTTTGGCACAAGATGAACTGATAAAGCTGAGTGTGCAGGCGTATTGTCGTGGTGCAAGAACCATAAGTTGTCTCCCTATAATATAACTCGGGTCTCTTTTTGCGGATGTTTTCATGTAACCGTTGTAAAACGCCTTGATAGTACAAACGGTACACTGTTTCACCTTGAGGCAATAATTCAAAATGAACAATTACATTAAAGTTGAAAAAACAGTGAGCATCACTTTTATTTTGAATCGAGACTGACGTGATTTCTTGGGGTGTGGAGATCCTTTGCCAATCCATTGAGACAGAGACAAATTTTGTTGCAACTCAATGTATGTCCAATTTTTCAGTCAAAATTTCATGGCATGACCAAATTGAGATGCTAACCTCTTCTGGAATTTCTCTGACAGTCAATCGGCGATTTGCACGCGCCAGGTCTCTGACTTTCTGGATATGTCATCAGTTGAAGTCGAGGATCATCTTCAATTGACTGACGACCACTTTTAAATCATGACAACAATTCGTAACATTGCGTATGACACAGAGAATCACTTCCTGAGCTTGCTTTAAAAATTGAAACGTTTCCTTCAAAGTTTCCCCAGCCTCACGCAAAATTTTATCTGTCTCTATCGCTGTTCCAGAAAATCGCACATTTCAAAAATCGACACTAACACTTAAACACGTTGCACTCAAATAACCATTTCTTATAATTTCAGTTTAATTGGAAGTTGTTACAATTTTTCGAATTTAAATGAGAAATCCTTAATTTTTTTCTTATTTCGGAAAAATTACATTTCAAATTTTTCTATTCTATTTTAGTGAAAATTTAAACGAAATCAAGATTTTGATTATTTTTTATACATCTAATGTAGCTGAATAAATTTATTTTACATACAGATTCACCAGAAAACTAATATTTTAAGCGAACCACAAAAATCTTATTATTTTGTCACTTAAAAATTGCTAAAATAATTTTTTCAAAATACTCGTAACTTCCTTCCGAACATAATGGATACTGGGTCAATAGGTTCACTAAATGTTTTTTTTTGCAAATTGATTGATGCCCAATACATGTAGTCTCTTTTACATACTTGAAAGGAAATCACAAAAAACATTAAAAGTGTTACACTAACAAAAAGCAATAAAAAACACTTAAATCATAAAAATGTTTAAAATGTAATTTTGAACGGAAATAAACAAAACAACGGGAATCGGTACGAGTTCAATTCCAATGGTCATTCAATGCTCAAAAAACGCATTTTAGAAGAAAATGTTTCAAACAAAAATATACTCTTTTATTTGAAAAAACTGACTAGCGGTCCGAACAGGTTACTTCCGGTCGGAACCGGAATTTGAATTCTTACTATGCAGCGTAATGCAGCATAAAGGGAAAAAATTCAACTTTCCAAAGGTCCAAAACAAAGAACTTTTACACTCTGTGCCCATTGAGACTTTTGATCTACGCGATTAGACGAAAGCCACTTTCCATAAGGATTCAGTGGGGTCCTTTGGATCATTTTTCTATAAAAGTTAAATTTGAGGCTTTTACTATTAAAGACAAATCAGAATTTATATAATATTAACCCGTCAAGGGTCAGGATTATTATAAATACACAGGACGTTCTAGAAGATTGCGGCGATGTCTATTATCTACCTGTTTCTGGAATAAGATGCTAAACACTTTCAAAGGCAACAAGTTATTGTATTCAATCTAAAACTGGTATAACTGACTGTATACGTAGACAAATTAGCATTAATTACTTCTTAAGTCCTGTTAGCAAATAAATCGACAGAGGGTTGTAGTAGATAAAAAAAAATCATAAGTTATGCCACACCAACAACCCGATTAGACATATTGAAACCTTGCAAACGGTAAAGCCATATCCAACAAAGGTTCATCGGATGGATTGAATGCGGTTAGGGTGTGAAGGGGGAGCAAACAAATCTTTGTAAATGATAGTTTGCCCACTATCAGATATATGATATTAAACTTCCATTTCGTCCACACTTCTCACCCTTACGCACCACCGGATTTACGTGGGACGGATGAGCTAATACAACCGGAACCAGACCGAAGTAGGTAGATTAAAGTTACGATGGGAGCGAGGGGCAGCCTGTGAGCGTGGATAAATGTATGTATTTTGACATGAGAGCAAAAGAGAGTGATGGGTGCTGGATGTTACAGATTAAAATTTGAATTTCCAGTGTCCAATTATTTTCAACTGTGAAATGTTTCTATTATACTCTACTAAACATAAAGGATATCCTATAAAGTATGTTACAAACTTTAAGCGGTTATAATATACAGGGTGATTCAATAATGGTACACATTAAAGAAATATTGCTGACAAAATTATGACAATTGAACTCAATATGCCTTATTCGAATATAGGTTCCTTTTCTTATGCCCCTACTGGCATTGAATTATACCCGCAAATACCTAGTGCAACAGTTAGGATCGTTCGCCAGTTTAACCCACCAGACACAGATAGGTTTCAGACTTATTAGTCCTCATCAGTGTGCCATAGGTACCGACGAACGATCCAGCTGTTTTGCGTAGTATCATCACGACAAGGAAATACATTGTACGCGGGAGCGCCGCAAATGGCTCCATCTGTCGTGCTGACTCCCAACTGTGCCATTCAAATGGCTACAGTAGGAAGCGACCTGCTATATTGCAGGTACTTGTTGCACGACTGCCACCCACAGAGGGCGAAGACAATGTTTCAATTTGTCAGTGTTGAGAGGAACAACTACTCCGAGGGCTATATGCCCCTACCGGCATTGAATTATACCCGCAACAGCAAGGTTCGTTCGCCAGTTTAACCCACCAGACACAGACCGCAACACTGACAATTAAAACATTGTCTTCGCCCTCTGTTGGTGGCAGTCGTGCAACAAGTACCTGCAATATAGCAGGTCGCTTCCTACTGTAGCCATTTGAATGGCACAGTTGGGAGTCAGCACGACAGATGGAGCCATTTGCGCTCCCCCGTACAACACATCACTTCTAGGGAGCGCTTGTAACACTCTCATCTCAATATAAAAATATGCTCTGAGAAGTTTTCATATCGAGTTTGATTCTAAATAAAAATGCGTTCTTGGTAAAAGTCGCGGTTAGACAAAATGGGGCCCTATACAACGAATGAGTGAGTGAAGATGGTGAAAATTCATTACAAGTACGGAGAGTATGTAGCTGAGACTGTGAGGAAATTACGTGGAATTTTCGGTAGAACGAACGCCCAGAATTAAACAACTGTGGAAAGGTTAGTTGTCAAATTGATTGATAGTGTGACAGAAATTCTCGTAACCTCAGTACGCCGTCGGTCACTGCAATTAAACATTTGAAAAATCTAAATTCAGCGGATTTTAACAAAAGAAAGGTATCTGCATCCATTCAAGATTCAGCTAACACAGGCATTGAAACCAGACGACCATTTAATGCGCCGGACATTAGGTGATTGGATGTTTGAAAATTAACAATTCCATCTTAGCGGGTATGTGAGCAAGCAAAACTGACGAATTTGGGGTAGAGACAATCCTCGGGTCGTTCAAGAACGACCACTGTATTCCCAGAGTATCACTCTTTGGGTGTGGTGTGGATTTTACGATGGTGGTGTGATTGGTCTGTTCTTTTTTCAAAATGAGGGGAACGCTGTGACAGGCAATGGAGAACGATATTGATCTTTCTGTGGTCTCATTTGGATGGTATGGATTTGGATAACATGTGGTTCCAGCAGGATGGTGCCACCTGTCATACGACACGTGAAATTATCCACTTGTTACGGCAGAATGGACAACTCATCTCTTGTAACTTGGCCATCAAAATCATGCGATTTTACTCCATGCGACTTTTTCCTGTTGGAATTCGTAAAGTTTATTCCGCTCAAATGAATACCATTCCTGAATTAAAGGCAGAAATTCGGAGAGTATCAACGAAATTCATCCGCAGTTATGCGAAAGAGTGATACATAATTTTTTTTAAAGAAGTCGAATATGCCAAATGAGTCACGGAAAACCTGTCCGATATCCTCTTTCATATTTAATGGCTTTAAAAATGTATAAAAGCTTCGCCAACTTTTTAATTAATAAAATCTTTTTTCCTCATAAAAATCCTGCGTTTCTTTTGGGCCATACGAGTATAAGAAAGATAAACAATTTAATTAAAAGTTCTGCTATCTAGTATTTACTTTGTGTACTCAAAACTATTCACAGTGGTTTTAGAGTTTCCTTAATCCCCATGCAAGTATTAAAACGTACTCAAAGAGAAACAGGAGAGAGAAAATCTCTTGGAGGGTGGTTTTTTTACTGGATACAATTTTGGCGTGCTTTTATTCGAATGTAACAAGAGGATAGTCTATTTTAATTTCAGTAATACGGAGCACTAATACTGGAAAACGTTTAATAGTTTATTTCGGTAATGTTGCTGTAAGCTGCTTAATTCTATAATTTCCACGTTTTGCATAGGATTTTGCAATCGCTTTTGAATAACATTTATTCGTGAGCGTTTTTTAAAGCGTATTGTACAATGTGTGCTTTTCTGGTTTAAAAGTATATCTAGTTTTTGAATTGATAATTTCATTACAGTACAAAAGTATCAGGTTGTTGAATAATGTTGTGTGATAATCATGCCGGACAACGGCTAGAATAACTCAGATCGAACAATCTTACAGGTAAGTTGAACAATCCATTAAATTTCGGCATGTCAGTTTGTTTAAAATAAAAAAATATTCTCTTAGATAGAGGTCAGTTATTGAAGGTGTTGTTTACTTCGACATAAGAGAATCTATAATTTGAAATTCAATTTTTATAATTAATTTAATGGGTAATTTCGAGTTCATATAAAACCGAGGTATTAATAATAAATAATAATCCGTTCTGTTAAATACAGTAATGTAATATATTGTTAAAAATAGGCAAATGTATAATAATTACCTACTTTGTGGAGTTATGAACTGTATAAAATTCCCTAAATTAATTTTGCATGTATATTTTGCTGCATGCAATTTACCAAAAAAAATGAATACGATTTTGCTTTATGATGTTCAATTATTAAAATTAGTACCTATGTTGATAGTAGTTTCCATTTTGTATAGAACACAGTATTTTTTTATATAGATATCATATTATGCACTTAGGTAAATAAAATTTCCAAAGGATATTCCAGTAAATTCGTTACATTAAACCTAGTTTAGAATGTAAAACTACATAGTTGTATATAAAACAGATCAGAGGAGGTTATGCACAACGCAATGCTGCCAACCGCATATCACTAAACATCTCCATTAGTATGAAATTCAGAAAGTTCCCTTATTTCGTATTCTTTTGAAACAATTTTTAATATACATAGAAAACAGTTTTAACATAGCGCTCTACATGGTTCTAGTATTAATAATTAATATACAAGCAACTAATAGTGAAACATATTTAGTCTAACAATGCTGTTTAAAATGTGATTTGTAAATTTTACAACATTCAAAGCATCCGAGTTATACTACTTTTGCTAATGCCTATATGCAATAGTGTAATTATAAATAATTCAACTAGTGCAACATTATGGTGCAATTGGTTATAAATGAAGATCAAACATATCGATTTCAAAGTCGAAACATCAAATTATACATAAGGAATTTGTATTAAAATTTCATTAGCCCCAGGGTGACTAGCCGAGAAAATTCACGTCATGTTAAGTCAAACTTTTGCCGCACTCTCCGTAATAGGGCATGAATCTCTCATTAGAGATTTTCCGAGTCAGTGGTCGTGCGAGACAGACTTAGACTTCGATTTGTTAAAGATCACTTTTACAAGAAAGTTTTGGATCAGCTACGAGGGAAGAATTTTCTGGATGTTTTATTTGTGAGCGTCAAGCTTCCTGTTTAATTACTTTTTCTACTTCCTTCTGACTGAGGCTGTTTTAGATAGAGACAACGGAAGTATTATCCGGTAACATTAATGTAGTTTATAGACAGATAGATTTTGATAAAAGAATCAATTACTACATTACCTTAGTAAATGTTAACTGGAAATGTTAAATCCTTTAGATTTTCATTTCTGGGAATAATTCAAAATTTTAGTTTATGAGGAGTCAACAATGTTGACAACGGACAGGCATTTTTGTAAATGTGTGTTATACTTTAATTGAACACACTCGCTTATCCAAATTAAATATAAAAACTAAGATTCGTGGAGACACACCTGAAATAATTGTGTTATTACTGATATAGAAGTTTTTGAAATTATATTGCATTCATATGTTAATGTACAGGCTGGTCCATTTTCGATGGGAATTCAGGGTATTTCAGAAACTACTAAAGATATGATAAATCTGACGACGTTTTCGAGTTCGATTTTCATGGCAAACTCGACTGTCAAATAGAAAATTTGCTATCTTCATTTGTTTCTGAGTTACAGGGCGTTTCTCGTTACTGTCTCATTGTTTAACATGTCTGTATCTCAGCTGTTAAATAAGTTAGAGTTAAAGTGAAAACTGCTCAAGACTAATTCTTTAGCGTAGAATTTAATGCCGGTATTATATTTTTAGTAGATCTTAAGATTTCGGAGTTATGACCCAAAGTTATATTTTTTTAAATGGAAATCGTAGCAGACCATGGCCTAAAAAAATAGACTTTTTTCGATTTTTAGTAATAAATCACATGCTATAGTTATTTTTACAAACACGAGAGATACGGAGTGTTTTATATATAAATTATATATATTTTTCCTTTTTAATATGACCAGCTATGAAAATACAGATAAAACTATAATTTTACTTTTACAAAAGTCATATCTGTTGTAAAAATATGACGTTTATTTTAAATGCACAACATATACTGGTGTGATCATATAACACTAACGAAATCTTAGGAGATAGGTGAATAGGAACAAACGGACCGATCAGATGGCCAGCTAGGTTACCTGATTTGAGGCCGTTGGACTTTTTCCTTTGGGTTTTTCTAAAAGACATTATATTTAAAATTCCTTTTAATAATATTTCAAATATACATTTAATGAATGCTACCCGAAGCGTTGCCAGAAGGTACGAGAAATGTGTGACAGTTGAAGGACGGCAATTTGAACATTTAGCTATCATTTTTGAAAGTTTTTATTGATGTAGGTACTTACTATTATTTAATTTACGTTTAATATTGTAACTTCAGTTGAAGTGGAATAAAAATTTGAATACTCTGTCTTCTCTTATCTGTAATATATATTTTAAATAAATGTCATATTTTTACAACAGATATGAGTTTTGTGACAGTAAGAATTATAGTTTTGTATGTATTTTCATAGCCAGCCATATTAAAATGTAAAAAAGGATCGAATTTATATATGAAACACCTCGTATCTTCTGTGTTTGGAAAAATAACCATAGCATGTGATATATTGCTGAAAAGCAAAAAAAAAATCTCTATTTTTTAGGCCATGGTCAGCTACGATTTCCATTTAACGTGGTGTCAGATTTATCATATCTTTAGTAGTTTCTGAGATACCCTGAAATCCCATTAAAAATGGACCTGCCTGTACGTACTTAGACTCATGTTATCTATTGGGTACTTAAAACTTCATCGTTCATAATACCTAGTTCTTTCAAATTGCATTCAAAATGTGTTTTGAGTATTATACGAAAACTTTCTATACAAAGAAAAGAATTGTTCAGAAACATTCGCAAAAAACATCTGCTAGTTCGCAAATTAAAATTTATTACTATCCATTTTATTATTTGACAAATATCTGATGAAAGAAAACCGCTAGTTAACTCAGGACAATATTAATCGAAAACGTTTTATCATTATTTTTATCTAGATGTTCTGACAAAATAAAGATTTTGAAATCAGTACCAACTAAGGCTTGCTACAAAATAACATTATGATATATTTTATATGCCGAGTATACACGCTCATAGAAAAGCATGAATCTGGTAAATAGGTCGTAAATGTCTTGGTTCTTCTTCTTTGTGTTGTATATATCAGCGCTGTAGACTACGGTTTTGTTATATGTACCTAGTTTTAAGGATACAGATAGAGGTAAGGAAATGGAAATATAATGTATGGTTCAGGAAAACATTAACGTTTTTTTAAAGTTCTAAAACTTATTCAGATGGAGAGTAGCTAGCGAATGTCTTGTATATTTGTTTGTCGTACTTTTCGCTGAATACGGGAAGTTTGGATTTCTTTATATCTCGATATTTTATACCTGAGTTTTTTAGTTCTGTATACCATAATACTATGGTCTCCTTATGTAATTTTCACTAACAAAATTTGACAAATGCCTTTACACATAACACAAAATAAAAAAAAATAGTAAGTTAAATTAAGCATTTTTACATGTTGATCTTTGTCAAAGGTTACTGAGAGCGATAAGAATGCAGAATGTATTTTTGAAAACTTACATTATTTACCAATTTCAATAAGTCGGGCATTTGTTTCTGTATTAATTAAAATTATTACAACGTTTTCAGTTAAAAATCTTATCTAATAAATTAGATATCTTGTGCATACCTAGATTTTTAGTAACGAGGAATATTGTTTGACTTTACCTGATCGGATTTGTTCGAAAAACTTTTGAATTTAGTTGTATTAGCAAAATAGTATTTTCTCGTTTTGCAATATTTACGCTACCAATTAATGTAAGCTCTGCTTTATTTCCTCTCCATCCTTTTTAATCAATTTTTATATTATTATTCTAATAACTCTAAAAATGCCAAATCATTTACTTCTATAATTGTTACTTCATTTACTCTAATTCTACTCATCAGTTTTCTTTTCCAATACTCCCTTTCCTATTTCATATTTTTTCATTTTATTTTTAATATCGTTCTTAACTTCTGTCGTCGTATTATCTATAATCCACCGTACACCTTTTCGTTTTATATACAAATAACAAGAAATAGCAATTTTTCAAGGGTTTCATCCCATCTATTTTTCTAGTTGATAAATATATCTGCCCTTTCTAGAAGGGACAACGGTCTCTTATCCAAATTTCCCTTAGTTCATTAGTTTCCAAGACGGTTTAGGGGCCTCGATGCGAATCTAGACTTTAAATTGGGATATATTTTCTTAAACTTGAATATCATGTCATCGTTTCTGTTACTCCTCCGATTCCATTTTATTCAAATTCGATGTCTATCCCTCTCACTTGGGAAAGGATCCCTATTAGTTATTTGACAAGAGTCCAAAGAGGATCATTTATGTTCCATGTGTGGATAAAAGTATCGACGATATGACTGATAAATGAAAACATTTCTGTCGCTATTATTTCTGCTACCACAGAGGTTGATGAATGTGTCAAAATATTATTTTGCAATAACTGCAATGATTGATGAGAGCGATTATAATGACTCGTCAGATGTTCACATGAAGTGGACAGATCAGCAAAAGCGGTTAGCTTACAGTTTCTTCCCAAGAGGTCTTACTTTCTTTATGAAAGGGAATATATGGGTTTTGTCAATTGGTGCCAGAAGGACAATGTGTTCAAATTGGTGAAACCAGTTGTTCTTGCTTATTTAGATAAGCTTTTCTTATTAACGAGCTAGATTTTTACTAATGTAAGGAATTATAATAATAATATTGATACTCTCATTGTCAAGACGGATTTTCTAAAATTCATCAAAATTGTCAAGATTCCTGACACTGAAAAGGAAATTCAAACATTGTAATTCTAACAGTAGCGAATATAAATTTAGTTGTGATATTTCATCAACGCATGCCTTTTCGCCCAAAGCAAATACAAAATGCTAGATTTTTTGTTTCGTACAAGAAAACTACACGTTATTAGACAGTTGGAGTAATATATTTGTACATATTCCGAGCTTAAGGAGGTTCGATACCGAAAAAAAAATGGTAAGAAAGTTTTCAAAGCAATTGAAATCTGCTAATAAATATGCAAACCGCCTCGTGTAAAAATATCAGATCGATTGAAAATGTAGTTTATTTGAAAAACGATATTAAAAATTATGCTCTGTGTATACACAGGCTCTTATGATGAGAGTTAGGGAAAAAACTTTAATCAAACGTGAATATTGCTCTTAAAAATGGTTAGGATCGGGAAAATAAAATTGTAATTAAAGAATAAAATATTACTAAACATTTTAAAACAATAAAAATATGCACTTACAATGTAATTATTGAGATAATGAAATGAATATATAACGTTTTGACAAATTTGATCTAATGAAAGGAAATATGGCAACACTGTATGCTGTAATTAACGCTTCAACTGACGCGCTATATTTGAATAGCTCAATTTTAGACTATAAAATTGTTCCAGTCGAAAACATTTATAGTAATAATTAATATTAAAATAAAAAAAGTATTTCTGATGCTTTCGTTAATTATTTCTATTCAGTTTATGATCTTAATGATGCATCGTATGACATCACGTTAGCAAAGAGTAATTTAGATAATTCAACTATTAATTTAAGTCACTTGAACGATGTTCATGTTGGTGTGAAGGATTTAGAAAATGCCTTTAAAAAATTAAAACCCAAAAAATCATCTGGACCAGATGGTATACCCTGCTATATATTTAAGGCTTGTAGAGAGCTCCTATTATATCCATTATTAATAATCTATCAAAAGGTCTTACATTATGGTACATTTCCAAGGGTTTTTAAAATAGCTAGAGTTACTCCAATACATAAAAAAGATGATAAGCGGTCACTAATTATAGGCTATAACGATTTTAAATTGTACTGCGAAAATTTTTGAATTTATACTTTATGAAAAAATATATGGCTTCGTTAAAAATATTATTTCTCCAGAACAGCATGACTTTTTTCGATGCAGATCAATAGAGACAAACTTGGCTTCTTTTGTTAATAGAATTAATCTGGCTTTTGAGGAAGGACAACAAGTTGACACCATATATACAGACTTTGCTAAAGCCTTTGATCATGTAAATCATGATATATTATTGTCTAAATTATACTCAGTCGGTTTAAGTGAACATATGATAAAATTATTCTCATCATATTTAAAGGATAGGAAACAATTCGTTTGTTATAATTCACACATATTCTCGGTTCGGTCTGGTGTACCTCGAGGTTCCAATTTGGTTCCATTACTTTTCTTAATATTCATAAATGACTTACCAAAAATCATTTCCTCAGAATGTCTGTCTTATGTATGCTGACGATATAAAGATATATAAACAAATTGAAAATGAGAACGATTTTTCAGTATTACAACATGATATAGATAGGATATATGACTGGTCTATAAAGAATAAACTACATTTTAATTTAGATAAATGCAAAGTAATGACTTTTAATAGAAATAAAATTTTAATGCACCATACTTATTCAATGAACCGTAATACTCTTAGCAGAATATATTCAACCAAAGATTTAGGAATATACTTTGAATCTAATTTAAATTTTAGAAAACATATAAATGAAATTACTAATGCCTCATATAGGTTATTGGGCCTCATTAAAAGGGTAACTGGTGAATTCGAAAACGTTAACTCTATTATATATTTATTTAATACACTTATTCGCAGCCGCCTGGAATATGGGTCGATAATTTGGACACCTTCAAAACAATGTCTCAGCCATACAATTGAAACAGTACAAAATAAATTCATAAAGTACTTATATTACAAAAAATTTTTTACTACTCCTGGATTTACATCTTATGAGCCTTATCGTATACAATTTAAAATCAGTAAATTAGAACATAGTAGAATTAGGCGAAATTTAGTGTTTTTACATAAAATCTTAAATGGAAGCCTCGACACTCCCTATCTGCTCTCACAAATAAACATAAATATACCTGATCACAGGATACGCCCCACGAAAATAATATTTAATACAAATACTAAAACACTGATTAACAGTATATGTGAAATTGTTAATAAACATCACGATAGAATATCAATAGGCATTTTTGATACTTTATTGGTCAAGTTTCGGAAAGCCATTTCTAATACGGATTTTTCTTGAGAGATATTCCCCGTTTGGTTCTGACTAAGTACTCCCTAATATCTTTATTATTGTACAGTTAGTTTATAATAATTAGAAACATGTAATTAGGTTTCTATAACCTGTTAGATTCTTTCTTATAAAATAAAATAAAATAAAATAAATATTAAATAAATTTTTCGTGATCTAATGCAATATAATAGCAATTTGAAACAAAAATTGAAAGGATCTCTTTGCAAAACGAACAGTACAGATGTTCTGTCATAATCTTCAATTTGACAAGGCGACGTCTCACTATCATACACTCAACTTCTTGATAGTTATTATATGGACTCTCAGTTTGCACATTTTACTTTTTTCTCATCAATCAACATTCTGTTTCATACGCATTTTATATTACTTTTCAGTCATTACTTTTCCTTTGTACCTTGGATGTTCATTCATGTTTACGGAATACTCGCACAGTTGACAGTAATGACAGTTGACCCAACTTTTACCACCACGCCATGGCAGTGGCAATGTTGCCAGATTTCATCCATAATTTTACAAGCTCTTAATGCATAAATAGACACTTTTATTCAAATAAAAAGTTAATTGCAGTGCATTAAACACGAAAAATATATGCAAGCTAATATGTGTTGTATACATTTCCTTCGTATATATTATATTTAGTTCGCCGAAATTAGTTTATGTAAGGTTGGTACTACAAAAAAAAGTTTTTGGTTTTAGAACAGATTATTTATATTTATAGATTTTGATGTGCTAAAAGCAAATTTAAAGAGTAAAAAAATGTTCATTGTTTACATTTTTTGTACTCGCAGGACAAATCTCTTCTATATTGAATATGCAGTTATCTCAAGACTACCCTTGGTAAATGTGAAGAATATCTACTCTATCCTGATTTTAAACTAGATGACTGACTTGCTATGTATTTTTGGGTGTTGAAAGCGAATCTGATGACCAAACGGCAGACGGCCTTTTTTAAGACAAAAAAGGGCGAAGAAGAGCCAAAACACAATTATATTGAAAAAAGAAGTGTATGGTGTGTTTTCCTACGTATTTTTGGGCGCTCAACATAAATCCGATGTTAAAAAGAGCACTATGCCCTTCCAAGGGCAAAAAGGGCAACAACTCAATTCCATGTGAAGCATGTAGTGACCTAACTATGTAGTAGCAACCTGCGCATGCAGCAAACTTTTGGAAGGGTTTTACCCATCGTAAGGGTCTTACCAAGTTTTTACCACTTCTATGTTCAGCCATAAACAATTTAATTCTATTATATTATTTTTTAATAATCATTTTAACAATTTTGTAACCTAAGGGGTTATTTCTTTATTTAACCATCTACCGTTGTGACCAGTATCTTAACGATATTAACTTGCAAAAGAGTTTACCATTTACTTCTCGAAAGGGAGTTTATAATTATCATCTACTTAGTTAATACATGGGAACTTAGAAATGTTGTACGTTCAAAGAATGAATTTTAGACACCGAACGTCGCTCACGAAGAGTATAATCCAGATATTAGTTGTAGGGTCTTCCACTCTCACTCGATGGACACTTAGTTTGGAAGAGCAAAAAAACACGAAAACTTCGAGGAAGGTTTTTTAATAACAATAAAAAAACAAAACAAACAAACGCAATAACGAAGAAACAACGGATTCGAACATACATTATTAATTAATTTGCATGCGTTAACGTAATCCGAGATTCAGGGAACCCAACGCAAATTCATAGCAAAATTTGGAAAGACTGTATCTATTATTAAATTAATCCGGGACTCTAAAATTAAGAAAACTGTCAGTGTGGAATCCAAGGAGAAACTGCCTTTTTTCGAAGATCTCTCCTGAATTCGATACCTTTCTTCAACACGCCCATTTCTTGGGTACAGAAATTTTTGGTTCTTATCTTATTGGCGGGATCCCTGAATATCGGGGGTTGGAATGGCTTAACTATATCATATTAATACCTAATTGACTGAATTTACAATTGTATGGATAATTTTGTGACTAATCTGAACTTACAAGTAACCCTACACCTTCCTCTTGTGACTCCGTATGGTAACACGGGACGGATTAGTCAAACTCATTCAATCTATTCTTATAGCTTGGAAAATCCGCCTAAAAAAACAGCTATTTGATCTATTATTTTTTTCCTCACAACATTCTAACAACTTATTAAAATATTTTAGAATTCCTACGTGTTTTCGAATGTATTTCGCGCGTTATTAGAAATATATCGAGTTTTCCCTTCACCATGGGCTGAACCGACGCAGTTAGTCGATACCAGATGCCCAACACATGGCTCCGACGATCTAAGTCTACTTGTTCAAAATTATTGCTAAATTTCATGAGGTCTTCTCCGAAGGACTGCGATGGTCGAGCTTTGCAAATTTATTCCTCCCGGTGACAAGAGGCACCAACGACTTTATGGCGACGCTAAACCTACTTGAAAACCTTAGCTTTTCAATAATTATTGTTGGCTGTGTTGATCCATTCGTTCTGAGAACTAACAAATAATCTATCACGAGTCCCGGCTTTTGTTGCAATTTTAAAATCCGTCAGAGCTAGATAACATCTAATACAATTATCAGTACCGTTAAAATATTACGATAACCTGCAAATATTTATTTTCCACAATAGTGTTGCAAGCTCGCTATCTACGATAGTACAAAAATATATTAATATAAAAGAATTTAACACAAAGCGTAGTAATCATTTCTTTATTCTAAAAAAATATATATTTTTTGTTACATGTTCATACCGTGGAACTGTGTAAAGGCAACAAGTCAGATTCTTTAAGAAAGAACACAATGCTAGGGAATGAAAATAATTTTTCCCTTATTTCCAATATTTCGTCATTTGTGCAATAAAAAAACATCTTCTCTCGATGTTTTCCCAGTGTGTAAAACTACTCCCTTTTATATCACAGTCATTCCTCACCATATGAAGCCTCCGTCTAATCCCTTGGCTTTCATATCATACTCTCATATGTACTTAACTAAAGTACGAAATTTATGGTCGGGCATCTGGCGAAAAAGTAGAGTAAACAGACTGTCTATATTTCGTGGCAGCTGACTGTAAGGGCAAGTTTACTCTGCCAGCGATTTTCTGGCAGGTTGGAAGATAGAGGTTTGCTTAGTGGGAATGCGTTTATAAGTAAACTTATTAAAATTTGAATTCTTTATGAATTCAAATAAAATAACTATGACTAATTATGACAACGGAATTGGCTTAATACGTTTAAAATAAATTTAAAATATGGATCAATAACTTTACGGTTTAGATTACATCATTTGTTTTTAGTTCTATTAAATATGCAGACGTGTTAAGTGTTGTTCTTGATACCATACTAGTTGTGAATAATTGTACAAAATAAAGAAGTTGTGAACATCTTTAACGGCGTATGTCAAAATCATTTATATTTTTTGTTTTTATTTCAAGGTTGTACTATTTTCCTCCAATAGGTACTTATGTGTCGCTTTTGAAACTCTCTCATTTTTTATTAGTTCCTAAGACAATTTCTAGAAATAAAACTGTTCTAAAGATTTTCAACAGTAATTACTAGCTACGGTAATATTCAGTACATAGGAAAACTATGAAACTTTGAAAATATTGTAGTAAAGTTACATATAACACTTAAAGAAATTTGTCAATAATGTTTGGCACGTCTTTAGAGTTTGTGACTAAACTGAACTTACAAGTAACCCTACCCCTTTATCTAGTGACTCCGTATAGCAGGACGGAACGGATTAGCCAATCTCATTTAATCTATTATAGCTTGGAAAATCCGTCTAAAAACCAGCTATTTGATTTGATTATTGATTTGATTATTTTCCTCACAACATTCTAACAATTTATTTAAATATCTTGGAATTCCTACGCCTTTTCGAATGTATTTCGCGCGTTATTAGAAATATCAACTTTTCTCCTCACCGTGGGCTAAACCGTCGATACCAAATGCCCAACACACGGCCCCGACGGTCTAAGTCAACTTGTTCAAAAACATTGCTAAATTCCATGAGGCCTTCTCCGAAGGTCGGCTTTGCAAATTTATTACTTCCGGTGACAAGAGGCACTAGTATATCGACGACTTTATGGCGTCACTAAACCTACTTGAAAACCTTTAACTTTTCAATAATAATTAGTGTTGACTGAAATATTTTACTCTGAGTTGGCCTCTCAATGGATGGTTCAGAGAATTAACAAATAAACTACCACGCGTCACAGCTTTTGTTACATTACAGATGTAGGTGGGAGCTACGCGAAGTCCACGTATTCAAAGTTTTTCAAACGAATTAAATTGATAGCACATTACAAATTACATTTCCTTGTAACATTGTTACATAAAAATTTTTTACTATGAAGACTTCTAGAGAGGGCGCCGCTTCAGAAGAAACCCTCTCCCCCCCTGCTTTCACATATCGGAAAAAAAATTATAATTTTTCAAAAATTGGTAGGTATTTTTACAAAAAATCTTGAAAGCTATGTTAATGACCTATAAATAAATGAAAATAACTCTAACATACATAACATAATCTCTTATGGATTGGCCTATACCAATTAGACATTTTTTTAATATAAATATTTTCGTCTATAAGATGAAACTGAGAAAATAAAATTTTCATTTTCTTAATTAAAACGGTAAACCAAGTAAATTTGCATAAAACTTGTCAACTGATTCAACACCAGTGGGACATTTTTAAAGTTCAATTTTATATTATTAGAGGAGGATACATATTTATAAAAATAAATTAAACACTTTAACAGAAGTTTGTATTTGATCATAGATATGTTCCTGTGCGAGAGAAAATATTAAACTGAACTGTACATATATAAAAATTATGCATACGGTTCGGTATCCCATAAATCGTATGACACGAAATGAGTTTTCAGATAGTATCCATACATTTAAAATTTGACACACATCTCTGAATGATACATGACGAATATTATTTGTGGCATAAATTTGGTTACTAAACTATCACTTTGTCGGATCTCGTTCGAATATAAATTTTTATAGATATGAGCTTTTTAACTGTGTTTTGTGTGATTGTGGCCTGAATTTATGAACTCAGTCAAGAATGTTTCAGTCAGCAACTGTTTAAAGTTTTACTTTGTATTTAAAATGTTACATTTACAGGGTGTTTGTAAATAAGTGCGAAATATTTTAGGGGGTGGTTGCCGAAGTTATTTTGTGAAAAAAGTTCATATCAACATAGGGCTAAATATGCTTTGTTTCCGAGATACACAGTGTTTAAATTTTAATTGTTTATTTATTTTTATTAATTATTTCAGAGTTTTAAAGATATTGATTCGAAATTTGAAAAATGGTTTGGAGGGATAAATGTGCATTTTTGGGGTGATCGGAATATTTCTACTTGCATCTGCCGCTGACTTTTCCCGTTTTGATATCTTTTTAGAAATCCACCATCAATTCTGAATGAAATTGGTCTCTTCAATTTTTTTGTAGGATGCACCGTTTTTGATGAAGAAATAAAACATATTTTATTGCAAGTTGCGTATTTTTAATTTCTATTGATAGATTATTTAGTAGGTTGCTGTCAGTATTTCTAAATAAAATACAACTATCAAATTTCGAGTCGACATCTTTAAAACTCTGAAATAATTAATAAAAATAAATAAAAAATTAAAATTTAAATACTCTGTATTTCGGAAACGAAACATATTTCGACCTACGTTTATATAAACTTCTTTTCACAAAATAACTTCGGCGAATACCCCCTAAAATATTTCGCAATTATTTACAAACACCCTGTATATGACAGAATAACCATCACTCGGGTACTGCAATGCAAAAAATGTTCAGCTTTCATTTTTCTAGGTGGGAAAAAACGTTAATTTCATGTTTCAGGAATTTATAGTACAAGTTATTTTTCTATTATTTTCATTAATGAAGTCAATTCATGTATTGCTTTGAAAAATTTACTATTCGCAGCTGACAAAATGTCTATTAAATATATTTCAATACTAGTTTGTCCAATAATAACTGAAATAAATATGACGTGATCCGAATACGAACTTTTGATATAGACATTTTTAAATGTACATAGGCACCTTTCTTCATAATCCATATATATGGCTCAAGTTAAAAGAGTGAAAAATGTTGCAAAAAAAAACAAAATAAAACTAACTTTCCTGTCAGACCTCTTGACCAGCTTTCCTGAAAATGTTAAGGACCTTCGACTTTTTTCTTCTCTCTTTTTAAAATATTTTAGTGAAATTTGGTGTTGAATGGATAAATAGAAGTAAATTATCTAAATCGTGAAAAATAACTGATTTAGATAGAAATTTGGTGTAGATGAAAGTATCCTCAAATTCGTGACTGTCCCTAATTGTAAAAAACTGAAATACATATTTCTACAACACAAACTAGGGGAAAGTAGATAATAAACAACGAAAATTAACATCACTTTGCTCTATGAACATAGGCGCAGAAAGCCACCGTTTATGAGATACAGGGCGTTGAAATGAACAAAAATGAAACAATTTTTTTAAATATCTGGAAAACAACTTCATCAAAATTATCCAAATTTGGTACACATTTTTTTTCAAATATTTCTCCTCGTTCTGTATGCACACAGTGCAAATTCAAAAACCAGTGGCGGAGAAACAATGATATCGTTTCCTTATTTAAAGTAAAACTACATCACTGAATTAATTGGTAATATGAATACATTTTACAACGGTCTGAAACATTCCGGATGAAAAAACATATTTTTATTTTTGTCGAAAAGTGAATGGTTTACAAGTTATGAGACATATTATCCAAGTAAACAAAGCGTTGAAATAGGGCAAAATAAAACGAATTTGAGTGGTGTACCAAATTTGGATAAATTTGATGAAGCGGTTTTCCAGTTATTTAAAAAAAATCTTTGTTAATTTCAATGCTCTGAATCTCATAAACGGTGATTTTTGCGCATATTTTCATAGAGTTTAGTACTTTACCGAAGTTTGTCTATTAAAATTTGGACCACCCCGTATTTTAGATAAAATAATATGTACATACATACGTTTAGTTGCGCTATACTATATTTCATTGACACAAAAAGCGAAGAAATTAAAATCAAAAATTATATAGATAAAAATTATTTAAAGATTCCTGAGGAAATAAAATTATACTGAGATATTCATCCACCCTATACAAAAGTTAATGATTAATGAGTATAGCCCTCTTAATATCGCACCTTAAAACCATATTTTTTTTTAAATATCGTTTAAGCGTCTAAGTTAGAAACCTCTTACTAAGTGTACATATATTACCTGAATATTAAGAAACTAACAAACAGATTAAATCACCCACTTGCTTGACAATCCCATAATATTTTTATACGTACATATTGTTATCTAATTTACTCGCAGCATTTTTTTTTTGAATACTCTGTATTGGAATCAGTACATTTAATGCCGAATTTACAAACTATGAGATGATTTTTTAATGATATGCATTAATAATAACCAAAATTGTTGACTCTTATGGAAAACCTCTGGAATCGTCCCCTAATTATATACTACACAAAAGGAAGTGAAAAGTAATGTCTATTCTGTTTTTTCTTTTTACCCGTTTTTGTGGGAAAGTGAAAAATTGTATTTAATGTAATTCGACGTAATCTGTTCCATTTTAATCTTTTACTGTGAAAATTATTGGTGAACAAGACAGTGTGTTTGTGGTCTGTATATTAAACGCGAATTTTATGCTTATAAAACAGACCACCAATATTGCAACAAAGAATGTTAATTCTTTTGAGTGCGTTAGCACATTGTCTTCATATACAGAGATATACATAGCTCTGTAAACAGAGCTATCGATGGAATCAGCGGTTCTAAAAAAAGTTTTTATTGTATTAATAAGGAAAGGCAATAGGTATTAAAAAAAATCTGCCAATGGAGTTTTTTGCACATCCATTTATTTATTCTTCAAATAAAGGTACTCAAGTTTGTGAACACATTGTATATTCGTTTTAATTGAAATTCGTTGGAATTCACAAGAGAGAAACATTTTGTATTGGAAAATAATTTAAAAATTACGGAGTGCTCAAGAAGATGACAAGCCAAAAAATAACACATTATTTTCTTTTACATATTTCACTTTCTCTTTCTAAGACATCCTGTATACATCAAAAACGAACTTAAATATTATTAATTGCAAGTCTTGCTGCCTATACAAACTTAAATTTTATTCATTTTATCTTGAAATATTTCCTTCTTTTGTTGTGTGATATGGACAAGGTTCTGATTTACTGGGTTGAATTAATATACTCGCTAAAATTTCGTTGTGAGTGGAGTTTGTATTTAATTATAAAAATCGCATTAATTATTTGTCAACTGACAATTTCCTAATAAATATTCTGTTTCTAATACCTTATCTGCGAAGAAGCCAGCTGAGCTCATTTAACCACAAGTCAAGTTTATGTCACATTCGATCTGATATCGTTTTCCTTTTTTCAAGACTGAAGAAGAGAAAATTAGTCCCAACAATTTGGATAATTCCCACACATCGACATTTTTTTGTTTTTAAATTCAGTATAAAGTAACATTTTCCATAATTTCTCCAAGTCGTCAGGTTCTCCAAAATCATATAGACCTTGCTGCATTTTGAATCGGCGACGAGGACAGCACGAAGATTGTAAAAACATAATATTTTCTGCATTTTCACGACAGAGGAGTAGAGTAAATAATAAACCATTAAGTCTCTTTTATTTCTTCAGTATCATTCAAAAGCTTACTTAGATGTATGTCTCCGAATTATAACTCTCAATATACATTATTAGATTAGGCGTATCTACATAGGAAATATAAGTGAAAATGGGGTCACATCTACTAAGAAATATATTTTGTAGCATTCACTCGCATAGAAATACGTGCGTTCGTAGTGGTTCAGCTTAAGAGGGTCATTTTTCAAGATATAGCCACAATGATGGAAGATTATGGGAAAAGAAATGTCACGAGATTAGAATGAAAACTGAGCCACTCAATTGAGAACATTTATATTTTTTCGAGAGTATTTTTTTTGTTTGTGCGTCCAAGGGTGAAGCTGAAAAGAGGGAAAATTTTTTATTTATTTCAGAAAAAGAAGTTATTCTCGTTAAAAAAACTGTATATATTATATTAAATATAAAATAAATATATTGTTTTAAAACAAAGAAATCATTAACAACGTACAGCTGATTTTATCTTTAAAACTCAATGATACACAATACCAGTCCAGAAACGGCTAATATGTACAGGGTGTCCACAAATCGTCTTAATTGTAGATTTAGCTGACGAAAAATTTGTAATTTTAACATTTTAGAAAACGATGACGTATGATTAAAACTTATTTATTGTACATTTTTATTTCTGAAACATTAAGTAGACGGCCTTGCCAAAAGCAAAGCTTATTTTCTCTACAGTCCCATTTTCTAATAAAAATTTTCTAGAGACAAGTTATTCACAATTAATATGTAGGTATTGTATCAAGATAATCGGTCCTAACTGCGGTGAACTATAAAATTAAAACCAAATTTAGAACATTAATGTAAAATTTACTTCTAAAGAACTTCTAACACAAATTATTCGATTACTTTCAAAACATGGAACTTTACCTACATTGAAAAAAGTAAGCCAGTTGCATTGAAATTTTGAATATGGATATTATTTTAATATTGAATAAGTTTTCCTAATGAAATTTTTTAACATATTGTTCGAAAAAGGCACTTTACCCACGCAGAAAATATTTTTCTTGTACCTGACGAGGCCTACTTAATTTTTCAAATATAAAAATGCGTTGCGGATTACTATTTAACTAAGCAAAATAGTTTCCCAAAACGTCAAGTTTCCGGAATTTTTTTTTTTTAATTAACATCACTGATTACGACAATATGTCGACACCCTCTACTGTATTGAGTGTAGACAACGAATTAAGTATTTATAAGTTTCTTAATTGGCATTGCGTATTAATGATTTCTAAATCACTGTATTTCTAATAAATTCTTAACAGGGGATACCATGTACACGTTGGCTCATGTAAAATTACATTTTTCTACATTTGAACAAAAGTGGAATTTTTAAAGATTTTAATTTTTAAAATTAAAGAAAAAATTTCCCGTCTTTTAACTCCATCCGTGAATACACTATATATAATTTATGTTAGGTGTAAATTTCGTTCCAAATTCTTTAATATGTTCAAGTTTAATTTCATCATTTTATATCAAAATGCCTGAGGTAATATATATTTTTCTAAATTTACGTTTTTAAATAATTGAATTTTATTGGGTTTTTGAGTTAATAATTAATTTATATATAAAAAAAGAAAAATGGAAGTTAATAATTAATAATAGCAGCGATAGTAATAACTTTGTTGTACAGGGTGATTCACTATATTTTGCCCCCCTTTAACTCTTTTGTTTTAAGAGTTATAAAAAAATGTAACGATCTAATTAGTAAGATTTAGTTAAAATACCTATACGCATTTTAGACCATATAACTGACAGTCTGATATGTCAAAATATTACAAATAAATCTGTAAATTCTTACGTAATTGGAAAAAGTCAGGAATGCCTGAAAGAGGTCTAACAATTACAAAATGTCTTATTTTCTTAATAAAAAACCTTTTCGTTTTTTAATATTATCTCGTTTATTTTTAGATGTGGACCCAATAAATCCTATATCACAATAGGACATCACACATCAAACAGGGAACGTTCTATCCAAATATGTAAAAATATACCGGGTGTTCCATTTAAATTAACAAAGTTAACATTTTGTTTGGGCTTCAATTGTTTTTCTACTATCATTTTCGAAAACTTCATAAAAAATCGTGCAACTTTTGTATTTTGCATTTTTTATAACTCTTAAAACAAAAAAGTTAAAGGGGGGGGTCAAAATATACTGAATTACCCTGTACGGCAAAACAACATTCTATTTTGGTACAGTGTGATATTATGACGACGTAGATTTTATAATTAAAATAAAAATAAAAAATAGGTTTATTACACTGTATATTTTATTTTTAATATACCATATTATTTTATTTCATGTTGTTTAAAATTAAACTACACAGTATTTGGTGAAGGCCGTTTTTGCGGATATCGAGCAGCAAATGTATCGCAAGTTCATGTTAAAACTTTGTCACATTGTCCATTAATAATAAACAAATTAAAATAATCTTCGTTTGAGTAATTTAAATTCGCCGGCATAATTCGAGTAATAGATGTTTATAACGAGTGTATGATATTTTAGTTTAGTTTGGTAACACACAATACACAATAATTTTTGACATAAGCCAAGCCATTTTTGTTAATTTTTGACGTGTTTATTTCCATGTCAATTTTGATAATACCCAGATATGATGAAAACTGCTAAAATAGTAGAAATTTGCAAATCTGCAAAAGTAGTGATCGCAACCCTAACAATGGCTTGAAAGAGAATTTCAATGTGTTCAAGTTAGAGCAATAAAATACAGGGTGTTCCATTTAAGTTAAGAAAGTTATAGCTGTTTGACTTTGCCAAAATATAACAGCGAGAATGAAACGCTTGATATCAGTTTCGTTGAAAAAGTTGCATACGTCAATTTTTTCCTTAAAAAATTTATACCTTGAAATCTATTACTCCTAGCCATAGGGAATATTACACACAACGACTTTAAATATTTCCGTAAAATCCGAAAATGCAATTAATATACAGGGTGTCCCATTTAAAATAACGAAGATGGTGTCGACTTCCGGTGTAACCGGAAGCGCTCGAGAGTTCTAGATATTTTAGTTGTGTTCGCCGCAGGGACTTTGCCGTGTTGCCAAATTTTCAAATATTTCGGATCAGTACTTTCTTAGATATCGATTGACGCAGTTCCCTGTGGGACACCCTGTATATATCCTGTTCCTGTTCTTGCTCCGATATTCCTGCTTTTGCCAATTGCGAGAATGATTTGAATTTGTGTTTATTTGTGATATCTGAACCTGCCGCATTTACAATTAAGTGTGCCATGGGTTCATCTCATGTAGCTACCTGTAAAAAGTCTAGTCTTCCGTTTAAAAATATATGTTTTCCTTCTACCTGTAAAATCTAGAAAGATATCGTTTGCGTCATTGGATTCTACACCAAAAACTGTATGAAGAACCGTACTATAAATATGTCATAAATAGAAGTATTACTCGACATCACAAGAACTGTCATCAAAATGTCTTGTGTCTCATAAATCAGTCGAGATATATCGAGATGCAAGTTTCGTGGTTCAATTGTTTTCGAAAATCGAGCCTGAGATTTTTGAACTACATATTATCTTTCTCCTCGGGAAATACGAGAAATCTCTCAAAAAATATCGAAATTGATCCACCCTGTACACAAACAGATCTGTGAATGTAGGTATCTTTCTTCTCAATAAAACAGATAACATTTTATTTGACTCAAATGGAAATATACCTAAAGAGTGAACTTAGGTAAAGCTTATATTCATTCGAAGGGTGCCAAACAGGAATGCAGGTCAACATTTGCAATGCCGTTTAAAATTAGAAATTCCGCGGCAGAATCCTCCTTAATTTCCTCTTTCCTTTGTGGGGCCCCGAAATCAATGCATATTAATGCCGATTTTATTGGCGTCATTTAATTTATATTCAAATTTGTCCAGGTTGCACTGGGGAAAGCTTATTGTGACAAGGAAATGATTAATTGTGGACACAGAGAGGCTTCCAGGCTATGTCAGGACCGACTCTTCACATAAAAAAACATAATTAGTCATATGACGCCACCGCGGAAACCTCTAAAATATTGTCTGGGGATATGTCACTATTTAGAAAAATCTAGTAGTAAATTATATAGTATATATAAGTATATCAGGAAATTGTTTCCACTCCTATGAATTTTTTTAATAAAACTTAGGTACTTCAATCGACTTCAGGTTGCTCATTTTGCATACAATCTTTCTCTTTTCAATCTAAATTAAAATTCTGATTATGATTTTGAGTAAAATTAGAAAATCGAATTGTTTCTAGAAACATCAGGAATAGAACCGAATCTATATTCAAACAATTTTGGAGCCCACATTTACACATATGAACTTTAGTTCCTCTTTCAATATATTTAGTTTTAGGTTTTATGATAAGCAATACGTGCTGTAATAACAGAATATAAGAAAATAAAGAGAAAGAAAACAGCTCATATAAACATATGCTGTAAAAAAATGTTTATTTTCAAGATACAGTGTTGAAGTAAAAACATTTATTTAAATATATCTTAAAATGTTTGGCGTAAATTATTGAAACATAGTATAATGATTCCTGATTATGAATAAAAATTAGCTGAGCTGATACATAAATCTGTCAAAGTGAAGGTACTGTCTCCAGGAGTCCTAGAATTTCGATGCTACAAATATTTTGAAAACTGAACGATTATATTTAATTCCAGTTTCTAAGAAAAGTATGTCTTTTATTTTATTCCGAAAATGAGCCAGTAATTATTTTTTAATGTAAAATTCACTTATCTATTGAAAATAACTCCAGAGCTATTTGTTCCATAACAAAATATATACATTTTTTTGTAATGAATTACATTTTAAATACAATATAATTACAAACAGTGCAAATTATAGGCACTTCTAAGAACACTCCAGAAAACTATTACGCTAATACATTTTTTTAGTTTCTGATGGTTATATTTCCTATTAAAAAATTCTTAAATTTTTTATGAACCTAATAAGTTTGGAGTTATTTTTTATTTATTCAACTATGTCGAGGGATTATTTTAAGTTAACAAAAATATAGTTAAGTACTCAAGAATAGACACACTAGCAAGAATTAAATGCACTTATCTAATTTCCAAAATATTCAGTGGCTTCGAAATTCCATTATTTTTACTGTATCTGCCTGCATTTCTGTCACTGGTCCAAAAAATAATCGAACTCTCTGAATTGCGCGTTAATGGAGATATTTAGCGGTTGGCAGCATTGCGTTGCACATAAACTCCTCTCTAACCACATGTTCTTGGATTGTTGATATCTCATTTGGTTTTCGTGGTATTGTTATTTGAGTGTCGCGTGTTTAAGTATTAGTGACGATTTTTGAAATGTGCGATTTTCTGGAACAATAATGCAACGTAAAATTTGCAGAGTACCTTTAGACTAAAAAAATTATCATCTAGGACCCGATACTAGCGCACGGTAGCTTTTCGTCAGAGAGCATTAGGGCCGTGGATTGTAATAACGTTTTGATATCATTAATGTAGGTTGTACTGGGCGCCACGAAACTTCACAGGAAATGTGTTGAGTACTCTCGATTTTGCCAAGTTACGAAATTCAAAATCGTGAACAAAGATATGATAAAAAAACAAAGCAATGATAGAGTGAATGAGATAAAAAATGGAAGTAGATAAAATTTAAAAATTTATTTCAACTCCCGAAATAAGCATCTGGTTGTAAATTAATTGAGTAGACTGAAAATATTTTATAAAGTTTAGTGATAAAATTTAAAAATTGGATTGGATTAGACAACTATTTTGACGTGTTGTACTGTTATAAACAAAACGGATATAAAATATTAAAACATGGGCACATGATCGTGCGTTACATAAGATATCGATTCGTAGGTTTGAATAGTTGTAAAATATTTATATAGAAACAAAAAATAACATTAAATAAATATATGAGGCTTATCTAATTATCCGGGGAGTAAAATAAAATGTTGCTTCTTAGGTCGCAACGAGGGACAAAATATTATCTATTCAGTCCTAGGTTTTGTTGACCAGTGTATATCGATTGCTGCTGGAAAACTGTGGTAGCTGTTGAAGGACATAGCTTCAAGACCACAAAATGTAATAACAACGCCCTTGAGCAACAGGGAGACAACTAGTGGATACTTCACTGAAACTGGACTTAAATGAATTACTGGAACTTATCTAACTGATCCTAAAAACCCTAAAATAGAACAATTACCTAAGTACTATGAATTAAGAAATGCCTCTAGTTGCAACTCACTTACTGTAGAAGGGTTTAAATTGAGGTAACCAAAATTACCTTCGGATGAAAAGAAATTCGTCCTGGATGAACGTCTGCACAAAAAAATTGACAGAAAAGCGTCACGGAAAACTTTTAGTGAGAGACTTCTGGATATATAGACACATTGACGGTACACAGTATAAACACTAAAAAGATGATTTTCCAGATCCCATGAAAATGGAAAACCGTAAAATTAATCACGATCCACCAAAACCCGTCCGTCTCTACCAGCTAGATGCTATTTTCTCAGGAGACCTAGAGGACACTTTTTATGGATATAATTTCAGCGATTTTTAGAAGTGACGTGTTGGTTGTCTATCGTCCCAAATACTTAAGACGATAATATTAATAGCAGCAACCAGGAAAACTGGATGTCGGTAGAACAGAAGAGCGTGTAAGTGCAATTCGTCAAAACTGGTGTGGTACTGTTTACAAATGCTGACTGAACTGGGCACCAATAATACAGTTAGGCTGTGTTGGGTGCCAGGGCACAAAGGCATTTGTGGGAACGAGAAAGCGGATGAACTTGCTAGGAAGGGATCCGAGATAGAGTTCATTGGCCCGGAGCCCTTCTATGGCACATCTCCTAGTGTGGTCAGGTGAGCTCTGGGCAAATGGACTGAGACAGAACACAGGAAATGCTGGACTTCAAGGCCAGGACATAGCCATTCTAAGGAGTTCATGGAGTATCATTCGAAGGAAAGAGCAAACGATTTACTGAGCGGCTCAGGAGAGTGACAGGACTCATAACGGGACACTGTCACTTTAGGAAACATCTATAGTACGATCGTATACGATGCAAAGTAGAGCAAAAAATTGTCGGTCTTTTATCAAAGGAAAATCGTGTCATCATTTTTAGGAGGCGTAAGATGAACCGTTTCAAATTTAAAATGAAATTGAATGTAAAATCTGAAATACCGCCGCATACGCACTGTGTTCTGGTACTAGCTGTAGTCGGCCAGGTGCATCGAGTGTACGAAGTGGTCGGTTATACGTCAAATACTAACCTGGCGAGCTTGATCGTAGAGCAGGGAACAATAAACAGTGGCGCGTACAGAGGTGAAATGTAGTACATATGTGGAATTTAAATAACGAATTGGATTTATAATAAATTACATTTAAAACAAATAGTTTATGAGAATAAAGGGATTTTTGTAGGAACAGGGTTCCAGACGTGAACTGATCTCTTCATCGCACCCCATTACGATTCTTTTTTTTATAAGGAGAACGAAGTTTCAAAGCAAAAACCTTGTATAACAGATATACTATAAATATTTACAGAATGAAAACAAAATATAAATCCTATGATATGATTCTATCAAATGAAAACACTAACAACAATTCTCTACCAATCTCAACAAAATAAGTTATTTTTCTATCAAACAAGAAATGTTAACAAATTATAAACAAAATATAAATTCTATGATTTATGTACTGTACGCCAAACTGCATTTTTCTCATCTTCATTTAATATTAATTTCTTCTTTGCACCCCCTTTTTTAGGTTTCTTAACGTCTCCTTCAATTTTCTTCTCTCTTAAAATTTTGAAAACAGATAATTCGCTTACTCCAGTATATCTAGAACACATTTCCACCAAACCAGTCTTCAGTTTCATGGGATGATCCTTTTCTAAAGGGTTATAGACATTTAATATTATCGTTTTTTCTCTGTAACTTAATATAGATTTTTTTGTACCCACAGCAGTACATCCGGCTCGCGAACATCCAGGCACCGCCTCCATTTATCCATATAACGACAACAGAGCAATAATAATACAAAAAACTTCACTTCACTAGCACAGAAAATATAATAGCATTCACGATTCACAAACAACAGCCCGAAACACACACACAGCACACAAATAAAACACTAAAAACACTTTTGTTACGGAGCACAAGAAATATGATTTCACTCACAAATTCTCAAATAATAGCGCGAAACACACATATAGCCCGAAAGAAATATAATTGCACTTATAACAGTTATAACCTCACAAATATCGCGAGCGAGAAACACGCAGCACCAATACAACCGAAACGAAACTGACCACGCCAGGCCGGCACGCGCGCCGCCGCAAAAAACACAAGACACAAGTCATATGAGGGATAATGAAGGGAGTAATAAATGTATTGTTGTCCTGCCGCCCAATGTGCGAAGGAGATGCCTTTGTTTTTCATTTTGTCCTTCATAAATATATAACTGTTAATCCATAATGCATAAAGAAATTATTCAATTTCCAAAACCCCCTATAAAATGTGTTGCACTGATTCCCTTGACAGGTAATGATTTATTACTTTGCATCGAATACGATCGTACTATACATAAGCTAAAGCTTGTAGACAGTCCGGTCTGCCGAGGATGTGAATCGGCGGATTAAACTTCTTTGCATATCCTGGGCGAGTGCTCGGGATTTGCACGTAGTAGAATGGCGCTCCTGGGGACACCTTATTTGGAACCCAAGGAACTGAGAGAAGTGTCAGCAAGGAAGCTTTTGGACTTTGTCAAAAGAACAAAACTACTTGCTGAATAGGACTAGTAGTGGGACGCACAATAGGCCTAATTAGGCCGCGGTGCTATGGGACTTATTAGGACCAACCACTAGGAAGAAGAAGAAGAAGTGCAATCCGAAAGAAGTAAAAGATGACATCCCTACTTCCCTACTAATATTATAAATGTGAATGTAAGTTTTTTTGTTACGCTTTCACGCGAAAACTACTTCCGATCATCATGAAACTTTGTACACATATTCTTGGAGGTATTAGAAGTAACATAGGATACTTTTTATAAAAAAAAATATTTTTTACGAAAGATTTTCTATCACTCTACGAGCGAAACCGCGGGTAAAAGCTAGTAGAACATAAATATCGTTCACGTAAACGTTTCAATTTTTGAAATAAACTTACGGAGATGATGTTCTGGGCATCCGTAATGATGCGAATGGTTTTCACGATTTCAAAGTGGTCGTCAGTCAATTGAAGATGATTCACTACCAGAAAGACCTTCGACTTCAGACAAGTTCCAAAAGAGGTTAGCATCTCAATTGGGTCATGCCATGAAATTTTGAAGGACGATGAAACATTCAATCAAAGGGTCATAACGGGTTTACGGCTTCGGCGTTGAGACAAAAGTTCAATCATCACAACGGATTGACAAAGCGTCTCCACGCCCCAAGAAAGCACGCTGATTCAATCTCAAAGCGATGATCACTGTTTTTTTTTCGACATTAATGGAACTGTGCATTTTGAGTTCTTACCTCAAGGTGAAACAGTGAACCGTGTGAACCGTGTGAACTATCAAGGCAATTTATAGCGGTTACGTGAAGAAATACGCAAAAATAGACTAGAGTTGTGGCTGTGACAACTCATGATTCTTGCAAATTTTGAGCCAAAAATCATATTACTATCCTCTTTCGTCCTCCTTCTTCGCCAGACTTGGCTCCATGCGATTTTTTCTTATTTCGAAGCAAAGTCACAGACTTTAATGGACATTTCAAATGAAGCTATCTCCAAGACTGGAGGGGAGTACTTTGAAGGAAACAAGTACCAATAATGTATAAAATTATTAATAGAGTTTAAAAAATTAGAGTATTATAGTTATTAGCGAGGTTATTATGTACCTCAAGTTCTAATAGTCTAACTAAAACATTTTTAGTAATATTTAAGTAAATATAATATAAGCAATACATGGAAAAGAAGCGTTCTATGATTTATGAACATTTTTTTAATTTTAATATTCTAGGAAAGATACAGTATGACGCGTATAATTCGGAACACCTTGTATAGGGTCAACATTTTTAATTTGTTTTACGGCAACATTTCAATAATTACCATTATCTCTAGAAACACACCACATCTAATTATACGCATTATTATCATAGATCACTAATTTAATTATAACGGAGCTGTATTAGAAATAGCTTACGCTGAACAAAAAGTGTCATAAGGCAAGTTTCAATTGCGTCTCCTAAAGACGTCGCGCGCTGTACAGACAGCAAGTTAATAAACCCCATTATACAGTACCCTCGGAGCCGTAAAGCCGCAAAACCGCCTAACAATATGCCCCCAGTGCCGAGACTGGGTCGAGAGCAAACCGAGACAATCAACGGCGTTCTTGCGGGGCGATGCAATCTTACATAAGGCTCGTTCTACTTCCGTGGGCCCCAAAAGCCATCCATCTAATCTGATCCCGAAACAAGACCGTTGAAGTCAATTTGGGTCGCTGCGAGATATGACCGAACATGACAGATCTGATGTTTCTTTACCTAAAGGTAAAAGGGTTCGGGACGATATCTAGGCCAGAAGTTAACGTAGGAGGAGACCGTAAAGACGGAACCGATCCTCGTTATGGATGGATGACCCGGTAGCTGTCGGAATCATTTAATATACGTTGTACTTTCTTATACGCTAAATGTTTAGGGTATAAGATGGTTCTAAATAGAAATTCGAAACACAATAAAATGTATATTCCATAATACATCCGTCAAAAGAAAAGTATCAAATGGCGGTAACTTTTTAAGACTCAAATGTAAAAGTCTATTTGTTGTACGAACGGTTTGCTAAAAAGACGAACAAAGCATTTTAAAAATCGGGATGAAGTCAATAAAGATATCTTCGGTTGTGCAAATTCTCACAAAAAATTGTCAACTTTTCATTAATTTTTCTTTTTATTTATTTATTTATTTATTTATTTATTTATTTATTTATTTATTTATTTATTTATTTATTTATTTATTTATACACTGTTCTACAGGTGTAAAAACCCAACTATAGAAAAGGAAGGTAAAGAGAAAAAAATTACAGAACAAACATTAAAAGAGCAAAAAAACAACTATGGATAAAGGTACAATAAAACAAAAACGTGTCTAAAAACTATCATGTCATTAATATAAAAAGGAGTATCAATAGTTAAAATTGCAATTAAAAAAAATAGTATACAAACACAGCAGCCAAAATACAGTGATTTTACTTTGGTAGCGCTGAAATTAAAAATATCTAACTGATTGCCTATCAAATTAACAATAATTACACATTAAACTGGTGAATATTTAAATATATTTGTACGCGGCGTAGAAATATAAAAAGTATTTCTCTCTCTTAAATAGACCCTAGGAACCTAAAAATTAAGTTGCAAATTAAGTGCAAAAGATCTGGATAGTCAATTTGGTTATTCAAAATTTTAAATAAAGAAAATTTAGATATTTAACAAATTTTTGTTGTACTGCTGTAACAAAAGAAAAATACAACATTTTTAACGTCTTTATTTGGACAAAATCTTTACTGTTACTAACTATGAAACTATACGACATACAAGCTTCAAATATTATTTTTTCAATGTTCAATGGGAATTGAAAGATAACTTGTCATTAAAAATATCACCGAGATCGCAAAAAGTGTTAAGTGTTACGTTTGAGTAACACCGCTATTATTTTTGATGATTTTAAAGTGTAAGACATTCTGTTATACTTCCCAGCATTCATAAGAGGTCTATTCAATTAGTACCAGTTTTCTATTTGAATCAAATTATTTTGAAGCCGTATACAATCATCGATGTTTTAAATAGTTGATAATATTTTTAAGTCGTCAGCATAGAGAAGGTATCTAAGCAATTGGATATATCTTTGATAAAAATGTTGAACAGTACGGGCCCAAGTACAAATCCCTGTGGAACTCCAGACGTGGTTAAGTAATTCACAGACTTACACCCTTTAAGAAGCACACACTGAAAACTATTTGACAAATAAGTTTCAAATAATGTTAATAGGGAATTCAAGAAACCAAATTTATTAACCTTTGATAGTATATTTCATGGTGAAGTCTGTCGAATGCCTTCGAAAAGTCTGTGTAAATAACATAGGTGGGGAAAACTTTTGAAACTTCCAGATATCTGGAAAAGTACACGTTTTTACACACAAATTAATTAAAAAAGTAAGTGGGTGTGTTAATACACTAGCACAGTCTTTTAAAATAGAAGCTGACACACCATCTATCCATCCATTTTGATTAATTGTATCGATTTTTTGTAAATGCCACTGTGACGGTAAATAATTATTTATTTATTAGGAAGATAATTAGTTACATAACAAATTGGGAAAGATTGATAGAAGTACCTACACAATATAAAAAAAATTACATAGATTATAAACGCATACTCATAAAACATCAAACTTATTATTTCTTTATTGGAGCCACATTGCAGTGAAATATGTCTTAGTGATCTCGGAAATTATTGGAAATCACATGTCTGATGAAGAGATAAATTATTTTTAATATCAGTTCTAGGTAAAAGTGTACAAAATAGTGTATTAAGTCTAGAACCAACCCCAGCTACTCTAAAGTTAAGTGAACCCAATATGGTACTATTAAAGTCTATTAAATTATGTAATAATTTGGAAGGAAATAATTGCTAAAATATAATTCGGTGCCTTCAATGTTGTTCTTAAAAGTGTGGATAAAATATCAAGGTAAAAAAGGATAGTGATTATAATGATTTAGAAGAGTTCCAAATGCCATTGATCCAGAAGTTTCAACACATGGAGTAATGCAAACTTTAACATTGTGGAAGTCAGGAAAACAATGTCAATTGACGTACAAACGATTCAGCAATTGGTGTGTTTTGAAAAAAGCGAACTCGAAATGAAGCACTAATAATGCGTATTATTATACGCATTATCGATGAAGGTAATTTTAGCGTAATAGTTTCTGCTAGTAGTGACTAATAATGATAAGAACTGATGTAATTTTAGTTTGGGTGACAAGTTTCATAAAAATGAGTATAGATAATAAGTTGACAGGACAACGAAAATTGAGGAACCGCAGTGAGTTTTGGTGTTTGTAATTTGATTTTTTTTTCTCTTTCTGAGTCTGATGAAGAAAATGGATTTTGAAGGAGAATAATAGTACTTTCAGATGCCAGAACCTCTGATATAGCAAAAAACCTTGATTTCCGCTCTTCTAGGTTAGGATATATCGAAAACCTGATGTAACGGAGCAATTGAAATCAGATTCGGATCAGTGCAATAAAAGCTTTTGGAAAACTATCGAGGGGTTCCTGATTTATAACTTTGGCGGTTTGTGTAGAGATTCATACAGAATCATTATTCTAAATAAAATTTGAAATCTAAAAATATTTTTTCTTCGGCGGGATATCATAATTTTAACAGAAAATTTATCCAGCATATAGGTCAATACTCAGAAAACATATACAGATACCTATAATATTTTTGAAAACTTCAACAGACAATACATATACTTAAATTTTAATAAGGAACAGCTTGTTTTTTTTTAAGATTCTATTGAATCACATTTTAAGTAAAAATAGTAAAAATCTTCAAAATTATATTCCTGAAAAACTTAATGATTTAAGAATGACACATTTCTAATGTTGTTCTTTTATCTTTTTATGTCTGATTTGAAGAATGAGTAATATTTGAACATATACCTACTACGTATTTAAAATTTTCCACATTTTTGGTTAATCAAGAACTACAGAACTCTCACTATTGAGAGTCAGTACGACTATTGCATACAAATAAAACAAAAAACATACTATATATTACCTGCAAACATTTGACAGTCTTAATCCAAACAACTCGTGCTTACCTGAAACAAAAACAAGGGTAAATAATAATTCAATTGCACAGGGATACAGTAAATTAAATGTACCGAATAAAATAGCTTTAAAAATAACAAAAAACTACATTTAAAATAAAGTGAAAGTTTAGCAGATAGGAATGATTTTACGTAGACATTAATTTTAAACGAATAATATTTAAATCAAATAGTAAACAATTTTGCGATATGGTGCCTGAAATATGTTTTCAATGGAATCGAAATAGAAATAGTGTATATTGTGTCTTATTAAGTTTTTATTCCATAGTAAAATTTAAAGTAGGATTCAGTGCACTGTTTTCTTGTAGCCACTTCTTTGTTAAAAGAAAACGTTGAATCTATAAGAAACAAATATCAGATGGATTATTCCGCCTGACAAGTACCTAATTAAAAATGTTTGTGCGATATGAAAAGTCAAGTAACGCTGATCGCGGTTAATACTTGGATGGGTGACCATCCAGGAAAGGCTTGCGATGCTCGCCAACCTTCTAGTGGCCTGTCTGTTGATGTATTCACAGAAGCTATACAAATTTTTGTACAGGAAGACATACCATCCATCGTAGGCATGGGTAACACTGTAAATTTTCGTGTATTGACACAACAACACCGACACGGCTTGCTGTATCAACACAACGTGTCAGCACAATTGTGTCATGATACAGTAAACTGGATCGGATAGATGCAGATGTGTGGCACTGTCTGCGTGTCTGCGCCGCGTTCAATCTCGTTATGACACTCCGGTTCCTTTACAAGTTTACAATATAATTCTAATTAGTCCAATTTTTGTAATTTATTTTTGATTATTTTGTTTTATTTACGAAACCATAGCTATCAGTATTTTTTTAATGTTTCAGTTTTAGTTTTATGTTTTTTTAATTTTGCGGTATGTTTTTTTTTTATCAAAGATATTTATTTTTACTCGTGTTTTATGTAAATATATAGATATTTTAAACGACTTGAGTTTTAATAATTAAAATACCTAGGTATATTTTGAGCATTAAATTGTTTTACTCACAAGTGTTATATACGTAATAAATAAGTTTTGGAAAAAATATTAAATCGGGGACTCTGTGGCCCCTTAACTCCCATAATCGCGCTTCCGCGGTGTCATAATATAATCCCCATCCCATCGAGAATCAGGTTGGGTGTTATTAAGTGTCATGGTGTCACGTGGACTGTATCAGCACCCATGACACCCAGAGAGGTGTCAACACAAAAGCGCCATTCAACACGGTGTTACCCATGACTAATCCATCGTAAAGGATGTAAAGCCGTTGGTCCACTGTCTAAATAATGTTAGGCAAGTAAAAAATCGCTACCCTACGATAAAGAGCGGGTTCGGCAAAATTTCCAGGTTAGGGATTGCTCGTCTCGTGACGTCGATGATTAGCCATAGTAGCAGAAATAGGCCAATCTAAAATAATAATAAAATTGAAGGAATTTTCCTATTCGACAAGCGACACGTTATCAAGAAGCATTTTCGATAAACATTTGGACTGTAATGGGTCAGCAATACACTAACAAAATATGTTGGAAGATTTTTTACTTAAAGACATGATTGTAAGGAATACGTGGTCTCAACACAATGGGGCATCACCACACATTGCATAGATTGCTACGGAATGATTAAACGAGAATTGTCAGAATAAGTGGATTAAGCGTTTCAGACTTGTGTTTGACTACTACAGGTAAGATCCCTAGATTTAAATCCTTGTAATGAAATCATTAGTTTATTTAACTGATATTAACAATGTTGAAGAATTCCATCAGAGCGCAAGATTACACACGACAGAGCATGAATCTTAATAAGGTAAAACAAGTGTTTGGGCAGCAATTGAAGTAATTTGAAGCATCTGCTGTAAAAATATGGTGAGTAAACATATTATTTATTTATTTAATTAATTCTTATTTATTCATTTATTGCTGTTAGATGAATAGTTGTTTTAATTTATTTTATTTAAGGAATTAAATTTTTGTTTATGTGGGGTAATAGGGCCCCTGGCAATAATAAAATTCCCCACTTTTCCGTTCACGTGGCGACGTTTAAAAAATATAACCAATAGTCCAAGCATTCTGTAACAGCCTAATGTTAAATATACAGAAATTATTACCTGAAAAATAGTACAGATAATTAAATTTTAAATTGAGTTTCTTCTTTCTTAAAATCGATCAAAATGAAGAACATAGCCAAAAACATTCGCAAAGTTGCAAAAAACGGTTCTTTTTAAATAACTATCGATCACTTTATTACAATTACTAATATTAAACATCAATGAAATTTATCCTATTATTTTATTTTTTGTTTTGAAAACATAAGTATTCACCTCCATCGAGCGCATCGCTGTAAAATATTAATTGCGTCCTCTAGACTTCTTTTTAAGTAAAAAAAGTTATCTCGGCTTCAGAAGGTCCTAAAAAAATTTTTTTTTAATCGTGAAAAAATGTCAGCAATTCCTTTAAAAATCATTTTCATAAAACAAAAATTGAAATAGTTATTTTAAAAAAAATGCCTAAAAAAGTGCAGTTTTTTATCCTTAATTTAATAAAATCAAAAAATTATTTAGTAGCATAATAATACAACTCTTTACGAAGAAAATGATTCGAAAATTTTGACTGTAGGGCCATCCGCTGAGAAGATGTAACCAATTTTTAAGAGCACCGTTTTTTAAAAAAATCGATGTACCTACCTATCTCGAAAAATAATTAATATTTTAAATTTTTCAAAAATATAGCTTTTTGACTTGTCGCCGTCTCTATAATTACAGTAAATAGTAAGTATGGGGAGGTAAATATAAACGAGTTATAGAAAAAAAATAACAAAGATACTTATAATAAATCAGTCGATAGACCTTTTTAAAACCTACAATTTTCTCATTTAATATTTTTCGATCAGAGCTATATTTTTTTAGTTATTTCAGAAAAACCGTTTTTTGCAACTTTGCGAATTTTTTTGACCATATTCGCCTTTTTGGATCGAGTTTAAAAAAGAAGAAACTCAATTTAAAATTCCCTATACGGTCATATTTTTTTCCAGGTATTTGTGATTTTCCAGGTATTTGTGTAATTTTTTCCAGGTATTTTCCATTTTCCAGGTATTTGTGTAATTTGTGTAAGTACTTCTCTATACCTCATGCTTGAATTAAATAATCAAATTTATTTCAACATGTTTAATATGGCGACCATAGCTAACATAACTTTGTTTACTTCCCACACAATCCACATTACATATGCATAAATGTAATGCCATCTTAATATTATTTATTTAAATTTGTATTTTATATTTCTCGTTGAAAAGTTAAACAAGATTTCTCAATTACTAATCTAAAATGGGTTTAATAATGGATTTTGTTTCTGATTTTTAAGTTTGTCAAGGGTCTATTTTAAACAAGGAAACCAGAATTCCGAATACTGAAATTAAAAAACTTTTGAAAGAAAAATGCATCTTGTGATTCAGACATGAAATATTAAGTTAAATTCAATTTCTAAATTCAAATGTTTGGAGGTACTAGTTTTGCCTAAGGAAAAGCAGTTTTCCTATTTCACGTTTAATATCCTTTGTAGTACAACATACGAAATATAAGGAAAATTGCTAGGCAATAAAGTTTGCATTTGAGACGATGAACTAAAATAAAAGTTGAAAAGACTTATGAGAATTTAATCAACCTTTCAGTTTAATAATCTTCCTTGTCAGCAGCAGTATACACTTTATTTAAAACGCCTGGAAATTACTTTTCTATAGCCGATGTGGCATAATATATTTATTTCTTCATTTATTGCTAGGATAAGGACACTGTTAAATATTTGTTTTTGTATGAATACTCTAACATGCGCACATTTGGAGAAAATGGTCAGACATGAACGAAAAATATTATGGACAGTATATCATTTTATATATTTCAATCTTCTGCTACGATTTTCCATTTCCAAATAGCACACCATAACGTATCCGTATCTTTAGAGACATATCACATTATACGTTCAGCTACATTACGATATAAAAAACCCCACATATTAAATAAAAGGAGCCACAACAATAAAATATTCCCCCAATAAAAAAGGTCTTCAGCTAGATGGCAATAAATAACGTGGACTTATATTGGAGCACGTTCTCACATGAAACCAAAGCCGTTGCGGCATCTCCAGAAAACCCTATAAGTTGGACGCACCAGCACGAATGTCACAGATAATGGGTACGGGTTTCTGGCTACACGGCAATTGCATTTGGGTTAAAAGAAGATTAGGAGTGGGGTTTTAAATTTTTATCTCCACTGCTGCCGCTTCGTCACGCATATGTTACTTCCGGGTGATAGATGAGGTAGATTGGATTAGGTATATCGCGTAGCTGAAAACTACTACGATAAAGATTTGAGGAAGAATCTATACCTTTATAATGTTAAGGATGACTTTACCCTGTTATTGGATTACAGAAATGCAGTAAGAGGCATCATTAATAAAGCAATAACAGAATTCTTCAGATAATAGTACTTGTTCTCCTAAAAACGAATCTGAAATTATTTTTTTTTATGAAATAGATAGTCGAATATAATAAATTTTTTACCTCCGAATTCATTATAACTGATCCGATTGACGCGGAATTTTGACTGAATGTGGGAATGCCTCAAGGAACAAAACTTATATAGTGCCGAAGCGTACTTTTGCCCTGGGGTTGGTTCCCACCCCTTCTTTCCCACCCCTTCTTGGGGATGGAAATTTTTACGCCCAAAATAACTACAGGAATCGACAGAGGAGTCAATTTTAAGTAACAAATGTTATATAAAGTTTTTTAGATAATCCAATACTTTCCGAGTAATTCGTCATTGAAAATGTTGATATTTTACTTAAAAAGTGCTTGTTTTCGGACAGTTTTTTTGCAAATAACTCTGAAACTATTGGATTTAACGAAAAAGTTGTAATGAACAAAAAGAAAGGTAATAAAAAAACAAGTCTAATGGTATTATGTTGTTTGTCTGTAATTGCAATATAAACCGAGTTATGGATTTTTAAACATTATTATATGTTAGCTAGAAACTAAATTGGAACTGGAATTGGAACTAGTTAACGTTAAATAACGCCAAAACCATAAATATTAGGAAAAAAGCTATTTGAACTTTTTTTAAAGTACTTTGAAAAACCTTTAAAATGAGCTGTTTTAAAAGTCTTTAGAATAAAAATTAACGGAAATATGGTCGAAATAACATGAGTCTTATTTTTTCAGAATTAAAATTAAATGCAATTAATTTACAGATTTCTTCATTTATGTTCTAAGAATATGTTCTGGGTCTTTGGCTCACTTATGATTTCGAAAAAAAACTTAATTTTTTAAATGTTATTTTTTCAAATTTTTGAAAAAAATTCGATTTTTACGCTGTAACTTAAAAATTAAAGGGTGTACGAAAAAATAAAAGAGTAAAAAAATTTAGCTTTATATTTGCTGAAGATTTTGTTTAATTTTTTTATTCCTCTAAAATTAATATTAATCCAGATATCGCCATTTTAAGTTATCATATGAATGAGAGAACCACCCTTTTCGAGCCCTTTAAACCCTTCAAACTTAAAAATGAAGGGCTTAAAAAAGATCAACTCAACAGTTCACGTAGCCCTTACAATTCCCTGCAAAATGAGCC